>NC_058099.1:47336739-47638913 GCF_020171115.1 Neogale vison
CCATTGAGTTAAGAGGATATGCAAACTGCTAGGGGACACTGAGGGGATCCTGGAGGACTTCATTAAGAAGGTAGTATTTTTGCTGCATTTTGAAGAAGAAGAAATTTGTCAAAGAAAGCTATGCTGGGCAAAGAATACAATGGGTAAAGGCCAGAAGCAGAAGACAGTTTTTTTTTGTTTTGTTCTGTTTTGTTTTCTGTTTAGGAAACATTACAGAAAGGATTTGTATAACTGCAGCATAGATGTGGGGTGTGTGTGTGTTTGTGTGTGTGTGTGTGTGTGTGTGTGTAAATAGGCTGGGCATAATTGGAACTATATTTTGATGAGTGGGGTGTACTCTGCTGGAAAGTCTTTACCGTATTTTGTTTTTTTAGAGAATGAACATTAATTGTCTCCACAGCCAACACCTTCTCTATAGTCATATTCAGATTTCAGGAAGAGCCTGGATTATAATCACATTTCTCTGGCCTCTCTTCTGCCCCTATCTCTTCTTTTCTAGACAACTGCATTTGCAGATTTAATATGAACCAGTGGCTGAAAAAAAATTCCTTCTGTCAAGTAGTTTATCTTGTTACTGACATGAATAATCAGATTCAATTGGATTAAACAAGCTGTAACACACTGTCAAAACCCATTAGCAATATAAGAGCTTCGAGCCATAAAGAACTCTTTCTGTATATCTTAGAGTTTTCCTCATGAAAGGAAAAATCCGAACTAAAAGAAACAATGTGTTTCATTTACAAGCTCAGAGTGTCCCAGAGTCTTCTCTAGGTTTGATTGGCTCTCCGGTTTGATTTTTTTCCTTTTCTTTTTTTCTGGAAATGAAGAGCAGAGTTATCTTCTTGGCAATCTCGTGTGTGTGTGTGTGTGTGTGTGTGTGTGTGATGTTTCCTTGACAGGATTAAAAACCTGGATACATCAAACTTTGCATGTTATCCAGATTTTCAAAAGGGAGAAAAATGAGGGGCTATAACCAAAACCAAGGAGGAGCATGGTATCTCCTCCTGTCTTTTGGGACAGTATTTCATACAATTCTGGAACTGCTATTGTATTTTGCCTGAGTCAGTGGCATACATCTCCTAAATTCACGTGTCTACAAACTCCCTCTAGATACACAGGTAGAGAGGTTGGCTATTGTAATTGACAAGATGGCAGCAACTCATGGGAGTGTCAGAGGTGGAAACTTAACTGCATTGCAAATGGACCCACAATCTTAGTGCCCTATTTTTAACTTTTTGAGGAGCCTCCACACTGTTTTCCCGAGTGACTGTACCAACTTGCATTCCCACCAGCAGTGTAAGAGGGTTCCCCTTTCTTTCCATCCTCTCCAACATTTGTTGTTTCTTGTTTTGCCAATTTTTGCCATTCTAACTCGTGTAAGGTGGTATCTCAATGTGGATTTGATTTGAATTTCCCTGATGGCTAATGATGTTGAACATTTTTTCATGCGTCTGTCCATTTAAATATCTTCTTTACAGAATTGTCTGTTCACGTCTTCTGCCCATTTTTTTGACTTGTTTTTTTGTTTTCTGGGTGTTGAGTTTGAGAAGTTCTTTATAGATCTTAGATGCCAGCCCTTTATCTGTAATGTCATTTGCAATTATCTTTTCTCTTTTTGTGGTTTGTCTTTTTGTTTTGTTGACTGTTTTGTTTGCTGTGCAGAAGATTTTTATCTTGATGAAGTCCCAAAAGTTCATTTTCGCTTTTGTTTCCCTTGCCTTTGGAGACATTTTTTTTTTTTTAAGATTTTATTTATTTATTTGACAGACAGAGATCACAAGTAGGTAGAGAGGCAGGCAGAGAGAGAGGGAGAAGCAGGCTCCCTGCTGAGCAGAGAGCCTTATGTGGGGCTCGATCCCAAGACCCTGAGATCATGATTTGAGCTGAGGGCAGAGGCTTAACCCACTGAGCCACCCAGGTGCCCCTGGAGACATGTTTTGAAAGAAGTTGCTGTGGCCAATGTTGAAAAAGGTTACTGCCTATGTTGTCCTCTAGGATTTTGATGGATTCCTGTCTCACAATGAGATCTTTTATTTACCATGAAGATAAAGATGTAGTGAAAAGAAGGATCATATGCACCCCAATGTTCATAATAGCAATATGTCCACAATAGCCAAACTGTGGAGCTGAGATGCTCTTCAATAGACCAATGGATAAAGATGTGGTCCATATATATATTCGAATATTACCCATCAGAAAGGTTGAATACCCAACATTTCCATCAACATGGATGGGACTGGAGGAGATTATGCTAAGTGATAGAAGTCAAACAGAGAGAGACAATTATCATATGGTTTCACTTACTTGTGGAACATAAAGACAGCATGGAGGACATTAGGAGAAGGAAGGGAAAAATGAAGGGAGGGTAATCAGAGGGGGAATGAGCCACGAGAGACTATGGCTCCAGGAATCAAACTGAGGGTTTTAGAGGGAAGGCGGGTGGGCGGATGTGTGAGCCTGGTGATAGGTATGCTCCTGTGCATACCTGGAAACAATGCAAACAATGAATGGAAACATATGCAAACAATGAATCATGGAACACTACATCAAAAACAATGTTGTACTGTATGGTGACTAACATATCTTAATAAAAAAACAATGCAAACATATCATAATAAAAATTATAAAATAAACAAAAACAAAAAACAATCTTAGTCATTTCCCACTGATCATTACCCCTTAAAGAAAATACATTTGCAGGCAAAAGCAGTATCTGATGCCTTTCTACGTAATAATTGCATTAAAATGCTAAGTGAATAGAGATTACTCATGCCTGCCTTTACAGACATTTGCAATTATACAAGATGAAATATAAGTGCACACCACTATTTTCCCTTTTCTTCTGGAATCATCTCAGTCACATGATGATTCTGGGTTGAAGTAAACAAAATGAAAGCAGAAAGAAAAATGGAGGCATTTTAATGCTTCCTGTCGATTCATTTTCACCAAGTCCTAGAGGGCAATATTATAAATAACACTTTCGTGCATCAGGCATACTTGCCCCCCAGAGCCTCAGACAGACTTCATCTTTTCTGAATTTAGGCAGGAGTTGAGCTCCAGTCTTAACTGAATCCTCTTGCATTGAAGATTTAGCTAAATCCTTTAAGCTTAATCTTGACCTTTGTTTAGAAAATAAATGGTTGATCTCCAATGGTAAGCTCTGGGAGTACAGTTTGAAAGGCATGTTGCCAAGGACCCCTACACACTACTCACACATTTCTTGTAAGAACATGCCTTGAAGAAGCATAGAGGTATTCAGTTGCTCATAGGCCTCCTTATTCCAATATCACTGGCATGGGAGCAGACTCACAGAGGAACCAGCCTGGCTAAGAGGGCTCTACTTATCTTCCCTGTCCTACTGGGCACTAATATATAATTGCAATGGTCAGCTGGGATTCCCTTGACCTGGTTTCCCATCTTCGATACCTAGAAGGGTGTCTCTAGATTTTTATCCAGATTTTTTTGAAATCTCTAGATTTTATCTCTAGATTTTTTCGGGGGGAAAGGGAAGATTAGTTAAAATAATTGAAACTACACTTTTGAAACTATAGTTTACAATCCTTTAACTTAAGTATAATTACTCATTATAAATTATGAGTAGAATATGTAGGTTTCTGCCAGAATTTCAAATCCTTTCTTTCTGAGACTGAGGCAAATAAATATAGGTTGGCTAATTGTCTTTGATTTGAACTCATTCTGATTTCTTTTCCTTTGTTATCCAGATCCTGTTTATTCTCATTGGTATGACCCTTGTGGTCCCCTGCTGACCTTCACTAAGATGGTCATTTCTTTCTTTCTTTCCTTTCTTTCTTTCTTTCTTTTTTCTTTTTTTAAAGAGAGACAAAGTGAGAGAGCATGAGAGGGGAGGTCAGAGGGAGAAGCAGACTCCCTATGGAGCTGGAAGCCTGATGTGGGACTCGATCCCAGGACTCTGGGATCATGACCTGAGCCGAAGGCAGTCACTTAACCAACTGAGCCACCCAGGTGCCCAGATGGTCATTTCTTTATATGCCAGCATTATAGTAATAGCAGAAACTTCTGGATCATTGAATTGTTTCATTTATGTTCTTTACCAAGTGTATAGATATTTCCCCACACCACTGGCCTCTGGGTATCCTTCTGGAACGATTTCTCTATTTGCCTGCATCTACTACTTTCTGCCACTCTTGGGCACTGTCCAATTACTATCTTTCATTTAGTCTGTTCCTTCCACATTGTCCTTAATAGTAGATCTGGAAGGACTTATAATATTTGCACCTTTCAGAAAGAAGAATAACTTTTAGACTGAGTTTGAGTTAAACTGGAAAATTAACATGTCCTATTTTGTTTAATCTTCACAACTGCTCCCTAAGGTTGGTACAATTGTTATTCCATTTTACACATAAAATTATTGAGGCCAGGTGAATATGTGTGATTTGAAAAGGTTAAACCTAACTAGTAGAAGAGTGGATTTAGAGCTGAGGTGATTTGATTTCAGAGTTGATCACTCTGCTGGGATGCTTCCATCAGGTGTAAAAACAGTTTATCCCTGACCTGCACTAACCCAACTTATGTTGATCCATGGTAAGAGTATTACCAGGTAAACTGAGTCAAAGTCATCACAGTACCCAGTGTCAGTTTTGCTAAAGGACATACTGTATGTCTTAAACTTTAGTCTCTGCTTAGGGTTGACATGGAAGGATCCTATCAATCAACATCGTTTCCCTATTAAACCTGTCCTCTGTGTTTATAGAAACTGAAGTTGATTATGTGGTAAGCCCCAGAAAGTTGTGCCTACTTTGATGTGCCTAGAGACTTCCCAGGTGTTCAAATGAGAAATGACAGACTGGTCTTAACTTTCCACTGAAATGTTTCACCAGAACAGTCTTTGGGTCTGAGCCTTTCCTCTTTGGTGTGACAGAGGAAAGAGTAGACAGAATGTCTGCCTACTTGCCATTCCTCCAAACACCACTTTCATGTCCCTGGGCCCTTCCTCCAGCTGTTCCCTCCCCCCAGAATTCCTTCAACTTCCTTCCCTAGCTGACCTAATCCTTTCATCCTTAATATCTGGGTTCAAAACTCACTTTTTCTGTGGAAACTCCCCAACCCCTTTCCTTTGCGCAATCACCGACCATATTCTTATGGAGAGAATGAATGACTTCTGTGTTTCCGATTCTAGATTCTTCCATCATGTATATGGTTTATGCATACCCTATGCATATATGCACATGCCCAAGTATATGCACATACTAGATTGTTTGTTCTTTGATGGCAAGGACCATCTATTTTAATTATTCTTGAACTTGTTTTTCCTAGCATAGTGTCTGGCACATACACGTACGTACCCAGTGTATAGATTGGTATTTAAGAATTTGAGAATATTCAAAGGCATTCGAAGGGCATTAGTTATCTAACCAGATTCTACAGGGCTAAAATTTCCAGTAGCAGTGTCAGGAACAACTCACTCATCCCCAGTGAATAACCTTGTCTGGAATAGTGGAAGGCAGGGACCATGTTCATCTTATTTCACAATAGCACATCTGGCATGTGGCATGATGTCTGGCACATAGTAAGTGCTCCGCTTGCAATACAGTTGCCGAACCAACATTGTGAGACCATTATTCTTACAAGCCTGCCGCAGAGATACAACATACACTCCTACTGTATATTATTACTAAGAATGAGCAATGGGTGTTATATGCAACTAATGAGTCATTGAACACTACTACATCAAAAACTAATGATGTACTATATGCTGGCTAACTGAACATAATTAAAAAAAAAAAGAAAGAAAATGCCTTTATCTTAAAAACTGTAGTCCCATGCCAAAAATTGTTGGGGTGAGGTGTGGGGAGCCCTTAGTCAAAACAGGCAGTTGGTGACCTGCTCTATCAGTACACTCAAAAATGTCTTCTTTCAGAGGCTCCATGACATAATTTAGCTACAATCCAGACTCCTGTGACTTTCCCACAGTTTACTGCACATTATAACTAATGGTTAAGCAGCGTTCTGGTAGATCACGTCTTTTTTTTTTTTTTAATCACATCTTTATGTGAGCCTGAAGAACAGTCCGATGAGCTAATGGGCCAGATGTACCGCACCTCACTCCAACGCCTCTCCTTTCTTTTTGGCAGAGCTTCAACCACTGCCTTTAATTCTAACACGATTTGGCCAGCCCTTCCACACCTGGGGAGACCTTTCCTGCTTCTGAACACAAACACAGCCCTTCACATCTACACCCACCCACCCACTCACCCACACGTCTTTTCCCAGCCTGAGTTTCATAAAGGACGCAATGCTTCATTTACAGTGACACTTTCATTGTCCCCTGAGGGTCCTCGTATATTCTTCAGGAAACGCAATGCCATGTAGTTGTTGAACAAACAGACCCTGAGTCAGCCAGTGAAAGCCGATGATGATAGTGTGTTTAAAATAAGAACAAAGGGAGGGCCAGAAGGAAAATAAGAGAGGTGGAAATTTGCCAGAAATCTGCTCGGGAAAATAGAAGTTTTTGAGACTATGTCCATTTAGAACAGGTTTCAGCCTTAATAAAATATAAGGTTTTTCCTTTCATAAAGAAATTTTCTGCATGAATGTTTATAGTTGCATTATTCATAATAACCAAAAGGTGGAAAATGACCCAAATGTCCACCATGTGATAAATGGATAAACAAAATGTTTATATTGGAATATTCGTATCATAATAATCCCACATATATTCATATAATAGAATAGCACTTGACCGTAAAAAAGGGATGTATTACTCATACATGCTTCAGTGATGAATCTTAAAAACATGCTAAGTGAAAAAAGCCAGTCACAAAACACCACACCTGTGATTCCATTGATATGAAGTGTCCAGAATAGGTAAGTCTATAAAGGGTAGATTCATACTAGGATGGCCAGGTGATAGGGTGTTCATAGCCAAAGGAAAAATGGTGTCTTTTTGAGGTAATAAAAATGTTTTAAAATTGCTGTAGTGATGGTTGATGACTTAGCATATTTAGGAATTAACTAAAATCCACTGAGTTAGGCACTTTAAATGGATGAATTGTATGGTGCATTATTTTGCTAAGGCTATTGCAGCAAAGAACCACAGTTTGGGTGGATTCAACAACAGAAAGGAATTTTCTTACAGTTCTGAAGTCTAGAACTCTGAGGTCAAGGTGTTAATAGGGTTGTGTAGAAAGGATCTGTTCCAGGTGTCTCTCTTTGACTTGTGGATCCCTGTCTTTTCCCTGTGTCCCCACATAATCTTCTTTCTGTATGTGTCTGTGTCCACATTTCCTATTCTTTTTTTTATTAAATTTTAAAATTTTTTAATAAATATATAATGTATTTTTAGCCCCAGGGGTACAGGTCTGTGAATCGCCAGGTTTACACACTTCACAGCACACATTTCCTATTCTTATATGGACACTAGTCATTGGATTGGGGCCCACTCTAATGACCTCATTTTAACTTCATTACCTTGATAAAGACCCTATCTCCAAATATGGTCACATTCTGAGACATTAGAAATTTTGACTTCAATATACATATTTTGAGGGAATACAATCTGGCCTATAACATATGGTATGTGAATTTTATCTCAATAAAAGTGTTAACAAAAAAAGATTTCCCCCTAGACATTGAGCCTGCTTCTCAGAGTTCACCTGGGTAGAGGAAGTTAAACGAAAAACACATTTGTTTGTCACAGAGCAGTCCTTTGCTCTTTCTGTGACTGGTCTGGGCTCACTCTAGCCCCAAGTCTACAAGTGTGAAACTACAGCAATGTAGTAGGAATAAACCAAAGTTCATAAAAAAAGGCTCATAATTTGAATCCAATAACTGACATGTTTTATTTAGCCTGCATAGTGTTTTCACAATTTTTGAATTTATATCTTTGAATTCTATTTTTTTTTTAAGATTTTACTTATTTGACACAGAAAGAGAGAGCACAAGTAGGGGGAACAGCAGGCAGAAGGAAAGGGAGAAGCAGGCTCCCTGCTGAGCAGAGCCTGACACAGGGCTCAATCCCAGGCCCTTGGGATCCCTTGAGATGATGACCTGAACCAAAGGCAGACACTTAACTGACTGAGCCAACCAGGCACCCCAATCCAAGGCATGCACATACTACCATTTGCTGCAGTCGTCACCATTCCCTATGGTCTGACACATGGCATGCCTCATTCATTTACTAACCACCTGAACATTTTGGCATTTGAACCCTCAGGAAAAACCACATCAACAGATCTCAGTATCTTGTAGCACATCTAACACATAGCATTATTGTAAAAACAAACAAACAAACAAACAAACAAAACAGATTTCTTAAATTTCTGATTAAAAGTTCTAGTGCAGAAGGACACTTACATGACAGTTTGGATTCAGACTTACTGTATAGACTATGTTTTGTTGGACTGTGCACGGCAGTTATAAGGATAGGCAAAATTTAAATTTAACAGATTCTGATATCAAGGGAGCATTGGATAGGTGGAGGAGGTCTCAGACATAAGCAAATAATTTTCATTTGATATATAAAATTTAGGTCCTTAAAATACATACACGCTTTTAAGACATTTTCTTCTTAGCTTAGTAAATCATGTATAAAAGCAAGTAGTCTAAAACTCTGTTATGGGGGGGATCTGGGTGGCTCAGTGGGTTCTGGGTGGCTCAGTGGGTTAAGCCTCTGCCTTCGGCTCAGGTCATGATCTCAGGGTCCTGGGATCGAGCCCCACATCAGGCTCTCTGCTCAGCAGGAAGCCTGCTCCCCCCACCCCCAAATAGCCTTTCTCTCTGCCTACTTGTGATTTCTGTCAAGTAAATAAATAAAAAATTTTTTTAAAAAGACTGTGTTGTGGTATAGTTACATATATGTGGATATACCAGATGTTCTGTTATTTCCTCCTATTTCATATGATAAAGACTTACCTAACAGGGTTACTTTACACCAAGTGTCTTTCAAAGCTTAGAGGGCATCATCCAGAAAGCTTGTTAAAACAGACTTCTGGACTCCATTTCCAGGGTTTCTGATCCAGTAGGTTTGGAGTGGGGTCTTAGAATCTGCATTTTAAAGAAGTTTCCAGAGGATACTGCTGGTCCAGGAACCACACTTTGAGAACCACTGGCCTTAAAGAATGTGAGCCTGTCTCTCCATTTCAGCTCAAACATGGCCTCACCCTAGCTTTTAAAACCTTTGAGAAATTCTGGGAAGTGAGTCTAACTGACCAGCTCATAAGAGCCTGACCTTCCAGTCAGTGAGGCAGGTAGAGTCTATTTGTAGAAAGACATAGGGAAGACATGCCGAGTGAGCTAACACAAACCATGTCCCTACCCTGATTAGCAGAGAATGGAGTTTTAAAGGAAACATTTTCTTGAGTATTA
This sequence comes from Neogale vison, assembly GCF_020171115.1. Taxonomy (NCBI): domain Eukaryota; kingdom Metazoa; phylum Chordata; class Mammalia; order Carnivora; family Mustelidae; genus Neogale; species Neogale vison. Next base: position 47,346,085 of record NC_058099.1, read on the forward strand.
TAAAATCATCAGCTTATTTTCTTTAAGACGTTATCTTTTTTTTTTTTTTTTAAGATTTTATTCATTTATCTGACAGAGAGAGAGAGTAGGCAGAGGCATGCAGAGAGAGAGAGGAGGAAGCAGGCCCCCAGCTCGAGCAGAGAGCTTGACACAGGACTTGATCCCAGGACCCTGAGATCATGCCCCAAGCCGAAGGCAGAGGCTTAACCCACTGAGCCACCCAGGTGCCCCTAGGATGTTGTCTTTTTAGATGGTCAGATTCAAAGGCTTGAACAGATAATTAGTGTTCAGTAGACTTTCATGTTTGACTAGCAAACAAAATTTAGATGATGTTTGTGAAATGTACAGTGCCCTGCTTGGGTCATAAAGATGAGAGGAAGAAGTGGGAAATATGAAATAATGGGCATTCATTTTTTCTTAGAAGCTAGACCTTGTTTTACGATAGAGTAAAATATCTTTTTATCAACCTGAGCTTATCTCAAAATTGGATTTCTTCAAAATGTGACCATGTCCCTTCAGGTTTTATTTCTATACTTACTGAAAATGCTGACAGTAATCATTGTTTCTGTTAAATCCATACTTTTCGCATAGGTGCTTTGTACATGTTAATTAATTTGAGACTTATCATAACCCTATCAGATATTATTATCCATTACAGAATTGAGGCTTAGTGTTTTAATCACTTGCCTGTGGTCACAATTCCACAGTCTATTTGCTTTAGGACCTTGACTTCTCTGCATTCAAAACTTCCTCCCTGATTTAAAGGGCTACCGCAGACGTTCACAGCAAGACACTGATCAAGGGCGTGAGCAGAGTAAGGCAAAATGGTGATTCTTAGAGCGCCCAGAGGTTTTTCTCCCTTGAAAATCAAATTGAATATTGGAATTGTTTTTGGAAAGTGTCACTGGTTGAAAAAAAATACAGAATATAATTTATATATTTTGTTACATTTGCCCAATGTTTTCAAGTCCATTTTTCATTACCTTGCTCAAATTTTGAGAGGAAAAGAGTGCTCAGAACTATGAGGAAGAAAAATACATTCTGAAAGAAAAGATCTTATGACCCAAATATTACAACAGGATAACAGAACTATCTGTATGCCCTAAGTCTTCAACTTTAGAGTATTCTACTGTATAAGTTCATTTTCTGCTCGTGCATCTAAAGTTTGTCTTTTTCTCTTTCACAGCTCCTGATTGTAGATTAGGTAAAAGCCCACATGATTTTCTTAAGGCTCAGAAAACTCAGCAGCCCCCTCCCTGCAGGACTCAACCACAGGCCGGTGGAGGGTGATGTCAGCTTCCAATTAACGAGACAGGAATAGTATTTACTGTCATGAAACTTAAATATGTGCAGACCATATCCTGTCCTTTAATGACACACCCCAGTAGTTAATTTATGGTGGAATAACGAAAGACATAGGAAAATAGTCACCTATTTTACTTTTGCATGTGAGCATAAATGTATAGATCTATCTTCTTGAACCTGGCTTGATTTCCTCTCCAGGTGATTCTACTTACTATTAGGAGTCCAGCCTTCCGGTTGCTTAGTCCAAAAACACGAGGATGTTGCTCGACTCCTCTCATTCTCTCCCACTCCTCATCCTATCCATCAGCATTTGCTGTCAGCATTAGCTGCCAAATATATTTGAAATCTGGCCATTTCTCACCACTTCCCTGGCTTTTAACCCTGGTCCGACCACCAGCATCTCTCATTTGGATCACTGCAAGGACCTCCTCCCTGAATTCTCTGCCTCTACCTAATTCCCCAGCAATCAATCCCAACAAAGCAGCTGGTGTGGTTCTAACAGGGTGATCATACAATATATATTTTTAAAAAACTCATTAGTGAGCTAAAAATCTTCTAATGGTTTCTCACCTCTACCCAGGGTAAAAAGCCTCAGGGGCTTGCAATAGCCTGCATGCTGGCTTCTCTTCTCCTGAGCTCATCTGTCTACACCAACTACACTATTGCCCTCCCCTGCCCCCCACCCCGAAGGTGTGGCCTTACCCTCACCTTCTTCAGGTCCTTGTCTATGTATTAACTTTCTCTGTAAAGCCTTTGACTACCTTAGTTAAAATTGACACCTGCCTGCTTCCCCACCCCTCTTTTCCTAATTTACATACTTTATACATGTAAAGTATTCAAATTTAAGTATCTCCTTCTTTCCTCTGGAATGCAGCCTTCAGGAGGGCAGGGATTTTGTGTGTTTATGTTCATTGTTGTATCCGCAGTGCTTACAACAGCGCTGGATATGTAATGCGGTCCCAACAAAGACTTGTGATATTGAATGCTTTCCAGACAATAGTTACTTCCAACTGCAATTATGATATCTCAAGTGAATATTTATTTGGGAGCAAAGTCGGAGAGGAGAACCGTCTTCCTCCTTTCTGCTCCCTAGTAGCCAGGAATTCGACAGGATGCGTCACAGTAGGGTAAGGTCCGCTATGGTATGATAGCAGGGAACACTTTCTTGAAGGGACTGTACCAGTCCAACTTCTGTCTCATCTCTGCACTTTGCTTGTGAGGAAAGATAGCTGAAAATTTGAAAGGACTGAGCCATATTCTTGCCTCTGGAGAACTTTTTTTTTTCACTAAGCAAGTCAATCAGCCACTTCTACCATTGATTTCTAGGTGGTTTGAAACCCTGGGTATCTAATCCAGATCTAGAGGAGCCAAGAAGGAGCGATCCCCAGCAAGGCAATGGCATGTGAGTAAAAGTAGCGCTGTGATTTCCCTGGGTAGACACCTGCATGTCAGTTTCATGGGAAACCCTGGGCTGTGAAATCTCTACTCCCACCTTCCAAGGTCCTGCGCTGTCAGTGTGGCCAATGATGGCTAAGTGCCAGCCTTCTTGCCCTTGTAAGTTGTGCCAATCACTAAATAGGCTCTTTTTTTTTTCTTTGAAAAGAGACATGAGCTTTTGTGCTTCATAACCCCTAACAAACATGCCAAGCAGCTTAAGAAATTCTGCTGAATCAGAAGCAATACAGGCTGCCAATTCACACATGCCAAAAGTTTCTTAGCACCACTCAAAGTTTGCTTTGACTACCAAAGCCTATGATGGTAGGTCTGAGTCTCCAGCAGGTCTGGAAGGAAGGATCTGGCAGAACGTTTTATGTTATTTTTCCCTTGACAAATTTCCCTCTACATTGTCCTGACTCTCCTGATGCCCATTATGTATGTCATGCCTCATCATGTTAGGCCAAGCAACAGCCCACAGCGTGGTAGAAAACGATTTTAAGAAAACGAGGGGGTTAGGTGTCTGTGTAGCGCATGCTTTAGAGCCTCAAGTACATAGCTCCTGGGTACACAGTTTATATGGGCAAAGGTGCCAGCACCTGAGACTTTGGGAGTGTTCACTCCGTAGGGCTATTCATCCAGTCGTGAAGTGAGGCAGTAAGTCAAATTGATCTGAGTTGATGAAATACAGGCCAAAACCTAGAACTAGGGAGAAAACAAGCACATGTTAGAAAGAATTATGTCTGTCTGTCTGTCTATCTACCTACAGAAGAGTGGCAGAACCAGTGGGAAGTCCTTAATATAAATATGTTTTCAACGGGCTATGTTTCCATGGATTTTAATATGTACTCTTTAACTTGTCCTAATTATAAATACAATTTCTTCATAAAGTAGAGTTCTTGAAATAAAGGTAGTAATAATTCCAGTGTTTGGAAATTGTTCCTTGTTCAGTGTTTCGTCTCATCAACCCTTTCTGTCCTCCCTTCCCCACCCCTATCCAAGTTGCATTATCTGCTTTCTCTAACTGGCTCTGTGCCTACATTTCCTTGCTAGGCCTCTGGCCGGTAGTGTACTTAGTACCAAGAGTAGTCTCAAGAAACAGACCTTCTGGGGGCACCTGGGTGGCTCAGTCATTAAGGGTCTGCCTTTGGTTCAGGTCATGATCCCAGGGTCCTGGGATCAAGCCCCACATCGGGCTCCCTGCTCTGCAGGAAGCCTGCTTCTCCCTCTCCCACTCCCCCTGCTGGTTCTCTCTCTCTCTCTCTCATGTCTCTCTGTGTCAAATAAATAAATAAAGTCTTAAAAAAAAAAAAAAGAAAGAAACAGATCTTCTGGAGAGAATTCTGAAACAAGGTTTATTCACATATTTTATGAACCCGTGAATGACCTCCTTGCTAGGTAGAAACTGTACTGTGGTAATGGGTGGAATCTAGTGATGTCATGATTCCTCAAATTATCACTGATGATGGTGTGAGCAGGGTGAGCTGGTGGAAAGCAAAATTTTGAGTGGTCAAATAGTGGTTACATCTGATAGCTATGCAACAACGATGATTACAATGATTAGAGCATGTGTTAACTGCATCTCATTGTGTTAGCGAGCTTATAAAAAAGGAAGACAATAAGCTTAGAGCCTTGAACTCCCAACTCAAAGCAGAAGCAAAGAATCAGAAAACTTTTTTAATGGTAGCAATATGTCTATGTGTGAGCTCAGCAACGTGGAATTCCCATCATCAACGTTATTTTGACTATGGCCATCAGAGACCAACAGTGAGACCCTGAGATATCATTATTTCTAGGGAAGATAGCTAGCTACCTGGAGAAGGCAGAGGTATGTCCTTATGGAGAAGGTATGTGTTCTAGAATTCAAATTTGCTTTCCATGGGTGCAAAGCTTTCCCGAGACCACCATTCCTTTCTGGAGCAGGGCTTTTCTTTTTGTGTTGTTGTTAGAATTTTTTTAATTCCAACATAATCGACATACAGTGTTACATTCATTTAAGGCATAGAGTATCATGATTGAAGAATTCTATACATTACTCAGTGCTCGTCACAACAAGTGTTCTCCTTAATCCCCTTCACCTGTTTCAGCCATCCCGCCATCCCCACCTGCCGTCTGGTACCCGTCAGTTTGTTCTCCATACTTAAGAGTCCATTTCTTGCTTTGTCTCTTTTTCTTTTCTTTGTTCATTGGTTTTGTTTCTTAAATCCTCCCGTATTTCTCTTTTCCTGACTGACTTATTTCGCTTAGCATGATATCTCTAGAATGATCCATGTGTTTGCAAATGACAAGATTTTATTTTTTGTGGCTAAGAAACATTCCATTGTATGGATATACTACATCTTCTTCACCCATGTATCGATGGACACTTGGGCTGCTTCTATATTTTGGCTATTGTAAATAATGTTGCAATAAACATAGGGGTACGTATATTTTTCCTAATTGTATTTTTGTATCCTTGGGGAAATACTCAGTAGTAGAATTACTGAATCATATGGTAATTCTATTTTTAATTTTTTGAGAAATCTCCATACTGTTTTCCACAGTGGCTATACCACTTTGCAAACCACCAATTTGCATACCATCAATAGTGCACGAGGGTTTCTTTTCTGAAGCAGGGGTTTTCAAAAAGTTTTTTGGTAGAGTCTCTCTCCCATCAAGGAATAGTCTCTTACATTCTTTTCAGTTTGAAGTAGAAAGCTTTAATCTGTACCTGAGCTTTGCACTTTATAAGAATTAGAGTGCAAGCATCATGCTATTAAAAGGATCTTGGGATCTCTTCAGTTGGATTCAGATCATTAAATAAGAGAGAGGGGCCTCTGGGTGCTCAGTCAGTAAGTGTCCAACTCTTGGTTTTAGCTCAGGTCATGATCTCAGGGTCATGGGATTGATCCCCGCTTTGGGTTCTGCAGTTTGGTGCAGACTCTGCTTGAGACTTTTTCTCTCTCCCTATGCCCTTCCCCCTGCTATATATCTCTCTCTCTCAAATAAATAAATAAATCTGTGTGAAACAAATAAAAAAATAAGAGAGAGAACAACTCAAAGCTAAATTATTAGGAACCATTGTTGAGTAAGAACCCATCAGAAAATAAGACACGTAAATACGAAATTATACAAATGAAGATAGATAAATCATTAAAACAAATTGTTTCTTTCATTTTACCAGATAAGATGCTGAAACATTCATCTACTCTGTTTACTTCTGGAGACTTAGCAGATTCTTTAAGTATACCAGATACCACAAACCGCTCTCCGAAGTTCTTGGGCTAAATGTGGAAAGGAGAAGATAAAGATGGGATTAAATTGGGCAAAAGAGGAGACCTCTTGGCAGGCCTGTTATGTGCCAGAAACCATGTGGATTTCAAGACTTATTTCATCTCTTATGTGCTCCAGGCATGGTGCTCAGGATCTTCCAACCCCAGTTACACCAGACAGACACTACTTGTCCTGCCCAGATGCCTTCCTCCCAATCCCTCTCATCGATGCTGTGCTCCTGTCCCCCAGTCCCTGCATTCTATGCTGCTAAAGGCTCCATTGTCTCTCAGAGAACTGTCCTTGGCCACATCAGCTGCTTTATCAGCAAGGCAAGTGCCTGAGAATATTCCCGTCCTCTGACTGTCAGCCAGTGACTTACTGATGTGAGGCTACACAAGCCTGCTTCTCTGCCTGGGAAGTCAGAACAAACCCTGCTGTGTGATTTACGTTCCAGAGCTCCCCACAGGTTCACTCTGAGGCGGATCACACCCCTGACTGGCTTCTTCCTCTTCCGTGTCTCGTCCCCGCCCCCTTCTCCCAACTCCTGGAAGCTCTTCAGTAACAGATCACCTGCAGGTGAATCCTCACCAGGCTGCGTTTCTCAGGGGTGTGAACCAAGACAACTAATAGAAATATTTGACAGCTAAAAACAAATCGACACCAAAATAAAAAACTACCAGATAGAAGTAAATAAATGTGTATTCATGTATAATACATACACAAACACATACATAAAACTACCGAATGAGACAAATTCCCATAAAATTTGGCAATGTATCAATGAGTCCATTGCAACTGAATTTAGTAGACATAATTACACATAATGTGTTTAATCTATAATGTGAGTATATGTTAATATATTAACTATGTTCTTCTAATTTGTCATCTTCGAGGTAAGAGAGCCATGGCCATGCCTGATTTCAGAAGCTGGTGAGGCAGAGCACTGCTGTTTAACTACATCACTTATAGTATGAATTCTGCTCAGGAAGCAGGGGCCCATCTGGGCGGGGAGGACCACAGATTTTACTTGAAAGAAAGTCCCTCCCCTCTCAGATGAGATAAATCTAGCATGACTTGCAGTTGTCTGAAGTCTACTGAAGAGGGAAAAAAAAGCCTGACAATTCTAGAACAGGGCAGAGAGTGGAGATGCAAATACCTCTCAAGTAGTGCATACACTGACAGTCATACGAAAGTATAAACCAAAGTTTAACCCATTAATTTGGGTAGATAACCCATGTCAGAACCTTCCCATTTTGATTGGAGTTGAGACCAAGTTTGGCAGGTGCATTGAAGGCAATTGGGACGTTGAGGACGGGATGGTGGTTAAGAGTGTGATACAAAGGTACTCCCAGGGAGGCTCTGGGACACAAGACAAACTCAAGACAATTATGTTTAAGCACAATATAACCTTTCTTCAGTTGAGCAGTGACAGAGACACCTTATTTTAGAAACCAGCTTCAAGGAGATTCAACATGATCTCCAAAGTAGTTCAGTATAATGAAAAATCATGGCAGCTCTCTTCCATTTCCTAACTTAGGTCTTATTTTGTTAGCATAATGGTGTTAGGTTAGTTTTTAGAGATCCTCTCAGCGGGATACTCAGCCAGAAACTTAATTAAATATTAATAGTAATAATATTCACCCACTTAGTGCCAGAACCACTTCAGGCATCCCAGCTTGTGTGAGCTCTCTCTAGGGAACAGTACTCAATTTGTGGTTATTCAAATGTGGTCTACAATTTTTTTTCATTGGTCTTTGGACTGGAAAAGACTGAGCAAGACCCAATATTTGCGGCAGGTATTACAAAGTATACATGAATGCTGATGGTTTGCTAGGGATTTTCCTGTCTTGAAAAGAACAGAAACACATGGGACACATTGTACTGATTGCTGATATAAGCTTTTTTAATATTATGAAACACTTTCTTTTCAGTTTTTCTTGAAATAGAGCCATTCTCCAACCAATCCTCTTTACATCAGCCACTTCAGGATAATGTTCCTTTTGATGTGTCTTCTCCTTATCCAGTAGATCTCCTTATCTTGTAGATGCTTTAGGGCTTCTCACTCCATGAAACAATGGGTTTCAGTGCTTTGGGGGAAGGTGTCAGAACACAGTCCCCAACTGAACACAGGGAGTCTATGCAACTTTGTCAAATTAAATTTCAGCGTGCCTCTGCAACTTGAAAATAAGCTCCACAGGTAGGTTTTGTCAAGAAAAAAAAAGATGTCATAAATTTCTTTAGTGTATCCAAGCTCAAGTCTGGTAGACCCACCTCACTTTTCTCTCAGAGCACAGAGAGGATGCCCCTTCCATCTGGGATCCCAGGGATGAAGCTTGCTAATAAAAAGTAGATATGATGAGGAGCAGGGCCTTTCAAACCTCAGAGGAAGGACAATTTTTTAAAGGTTTCCAAGATATTTTGCTCCTATAATTTTGTAAAGTATAATAAAAATGAATTCTGAGAAAAATCAAATAGAAAAATAAAGACATATAGAATAAAAGCCCCACATTTTTATTAGATTCAACATATATAACATTACTCTGTCAAATTGCTATAAGTGTATCAAAAATTTACCCTCAATTTCTGTGTATTTTGTTGTGAGCCAATAATAGCCCATGGCTTGGCATCCATCTGAATAGCACTGGTGTAGAGGGGTTGGAAAGCCAAAAATTTACTTTGTGACCGCACCCCCCAGTCCTAGAGATTTTAAGGAAGAGGGGAGAGAAGCAGAGTGAGAAGATAGAATACAAGGCTCTTAAAGTTCTTCCTATTCCTCTATCCCTCACATGGGCTTTGCAGAATTCTGTCCCATTGGCATCTACTTCCATCATGACCAAGGCCATGGCATATCTCATTGGCAGAATATAGCAAGGGAGGCAGAGAAGGGACTCAAGAGATGCCTGCATGGCCCTTGGCCATTGCTGAAGGAAGCTCAGTTGTGAGTTAGGGATCTACTCCAGGTCCCCAAGGCAAGGCATCAAGTGACTGTGCCATAGAGGATTTGGGTCGGGTAGCTTCTGCCAAGGTATAAATGGAGAACATGCCAGGGTCTCACAGGGGTCTACAGCATGACCCACAGCAAGGCCAAGTCACTCAGGGATAGCAGAATGTGTAAACTGAGAGATCCAGCTGCAAACTTCAGCAGCAGAAGCCTGCAAACTCAGGGCTGGGAGCAGTCATGCCTGGTGGTTCCTAAGAGCCACCAGACTACAGCTCAAAGCAGCTACTCCTGAGCAAAGAAAGGACAACACAAAGTATGAATCCATACAACCAGGACCTTCTTGGAGAGGGCCTGGGTAGGGGCAGAACCTCTAGGCCTGAGCCTTTGACCGGGAAAAGATAAGCATTTAACCTAAGAGACTATTGTATCACACTACACAGACGAGGTTGAACCAGAGCCGCCCTACTACCTAGAAGCCTGCTTTTAGGTATTAGGAAAAATCCAATAGATTACAGAGAAAGTGAAGAAACTGTATTTTCTCTGTACATCAGGCTGTAAGTTTTAAAACTGCAGTCACTACTCCTGAGGAATGTTCCTATCTGTGGACAGGAAGAATGAACCCTTGGTGAATGAACACTGTGTCTACCCTAACATCTGTCTTTGAAGAAGTGTAGAGACAATAAGTTCACCCACAGTTGTATCATTTCTGGGATAGGCATGGTTAGCAGAAAGAGCTCCAATTATCTAACCTTGTTACAATTCATTTTCTTTAGGAATGTCTGAAAATGACTGCAAAATGGATCATCTCCCTCCAATCAAGTCATTTGGCCTTTCTTCATGCCGTTCATCCGGAAGTTTTCTACAGATATTGACTACACTTAATCATGGTTGAGTATTGCATAATATGTAGAATTGTTGAATCACCGTGTTGTGCACCTGAAACTAATAGAACATCGTATGTCAACTCTATTTCAGTAACAAAAATTTTTTAAAAAGAGAGTATATTGGCAAAAAGGATAAAAGGATGGTTCAAATCCCCATGGCTAGTAGGCTCTTAGATACACAGATAAAGCTTCACCTTGAGATAGATAACAAAAGTATTACTAAAGGGACCAATTTCTGGATTTAGTAAATGCAATTCCAAATGAATGGCACTTCAGGATAATGAAGTGGGAAGGGGAAGAAAAGGGGACTCTTTCATCTGTCACTTTATCTCAAGATTATTTTTCTAACAGAATCCTGGAACAAAATAGTGTGGAAAAGAAAAATTGCATGAAAGACTTTCTAAAAAATTATTTGCTACCTAGAATTTAGAGAACTCATAATCCCTGGATAAATTATTAATAAAAAGATTGACAGACCAAAGGGAAAAGACGTTTTCTGCTGTCTGGCTTGACTTGCATATAGCTAAATAACTACTCAAACATCAAGACAGACAATACTTGAAAATGCCTTCCAGCACAGTGTACCTCAAACTTTAATAAGTACAAAAGCACTTGAATCAATAGTCCAAAGTGGAGGCCAAGATTCAGCTTTACTACAAGCTCCCAGTTGATGTTCACGCTGCTGGTCCAGGAGCTTGGCCTTAAGTAGAGAAGTCTGTGAGCCTTCTATAATGCAGAGCTTTCTGTAACACAGAGTTACTTCTGTTTCTGAAGTAAAAAACTGACCAGTAGAGTCAGTCTGAACTTTCATTCAGAACAAAAAAGTTCTTGAATAGAGAAGGGGAGACACTTCATTTCCCTATCTGTCAATGTTGGCATGTTCCTTGGAGACTTTTCTGAAGGACGAAGTGTTGAACTTCCACTGCCCCACTGCATTTCCTCTGCTTCTGCATTCCCTGTTGGCCTAGGATTGATTCTACTGATTTTCTCCATTGGCAGGATCAACTCCCTCTCCATTTCTGACCTAGGTGATTGCAGGAAAGAGGATAATTTGAGTAGGTCCAATTCTATAGTCTCACTGCCTCTTCATGCAGGACGTCGGCGTTCCTAAGGATCTATGCCTCACTGACAGATCTTGGATAGGACAGTGACTCCTTTTGATTTTTCCAAATGTGTATTCTAGGACTCGTGATGCCCACTAATCTATTTTAAATTGGGGTAATACTGCTTGCCATGTGCTTGGTATTGTTTTTTGCACTTTCTAGGCATTTCAAACACATGTTGCCATGAATAGTGAAATGGTTGTTTAGTATGATTTCTTAGTTCATTCATTCATGCCTATTTTATTGAGAAAACACGGTGTGTTAAGTAGTTGAGGGTAGAAACTTACAAGAAATGGATCATGCTCTTAGGATTAAATTTCAGCCAAATGTTACCAAAACCCTTTAATTTGGGTGTTTAAAAAAAACCCCACATGTTTATTTTTCTCACAGACATCTGAAGGTGTGCAATTGCTAGCATTGGTTCCACACCCTGAGAAATCAAAACAGAGGTCTTCACAGCTCTCTTGGCCTTTTCTTCCAGTTACCTAATATCTGTTGCAGCTGTAGCTCTAGTCTCTATGTTCATATTTCAGGGAAGTGGACAGAAAGGGAGAGTAATGTGTGTTCAAAAAGCCAAAACAGTGAGAAATTGATAGGTAATTTCTGCTTCCATTTCAATGACCAGACCATATGTCACATGACCTATCCTTAGCTTCAAGAAAGACTATCATTTTTGTTTGTTTAGTTTGTTTCATTTTTAAGCTGAGCACATTGAAATCTCCCACAGCATCATGAATGTCAGGAAGGAGTGGAGAATGGATGTTAGATAGTTATTTATTTATTTATTAAGATTTTGTTTATTCAGGGGCGCCTGGGTGGCTCAGTGGGTTAAGCCCCTGCCTTCATTCAGCTCAGGTGATGATCTCAGGATCCTGGGATGGAGACCTACAGCAGGCTCTGCTCAGCAGGGAGTCTGCTTCCCCCTCTCTCTCTGCCTGCCTTGCTGCCTACTTGTGATCTCTCTCTCTCTGTCAAATGAATAAATAAAATCTTTATTAAAAAAATATTTTGTTTATTCATTTGACAGAGAGGGAGTATACAAGCAGGGGAATGGCAGGCAGAGGGAGACGGACAAGTAGGCTCCCGGCTAAGCAAGGAGCCCATGCTGGGGCTCGACCCCAGGACCCTGGGATCATGACCTGAGCCAAAGCAGATGCTTAAGCGACTGAGCCACCCAGGCTACCCAAGATCAAAAGTTCTTAAAGGAAGGAATAGAATCCTAATAGAAAAGATGATATAAACACACATTCCTGTTATAAAAGAGATCATTGCATTTTGGGTTGGAGTGTCAGGGATGGCTAGTGGTGTGTGACCACGGTAGTCGTAAAAGGGATAGAGGCACCGATGTTCAAACCTGAAAGACTTGAACATATGGAGATTGGGAAGTGAGGTGGAGAGGATGTTTGCATTTCAGTCCGAGAACAGCAAAAGCAAACATCCTAAGCAAAGAAACAGTAGGTTATGTATAAGAAACTGTGGTCTGTTAAATTTGTCAGGAGTAAAGAATTTTTGAAGTGGAGTAATCAGAGGTAATTTATACCTGTTGCTATCTCAGGAGATCTTAGTTCTGTGTCCCCAAGGACACAGAATGCCTTTGTCCTGTCTTCTCGCAGTGCCTTGTGCTTATGTCCGTCAGACCCAAACACTAAAATAATGGCTCAAAGGTCTGGTGGGGCAGGGCTTTTCAGACGGCAGCGTTTTTCATACTTTGGATCATTTTATTTACTTTATCTATTTTTATATTTAATAATCATTTAGGTTTACTCATCTATTTATTCTTTCTCATGCTCTTCATTTCTTCTTGTACGATTAACCTTCCATCTGGGATCACTTTCCTTTTGCCTGAAGAATTCCATTAAGCATTGCAATAGTAGCAACAAAATTCAGTTTTTGCTTGTCTAAAAACATATTCACTTTGTGTTCATTTTAGAAGGCTATTTTCCCTTGACATAGAATTGTAAGTTGGAGGTTATTTTGTTCAGCCCTTAAAGATACCATTTCCAATAAATAAATAAATAAATAAATAAATAAATAAAGATATCATGTAATTTTCTTCCAGATTCTAACATTTCTATTGAAATTTTTGAAAAGTCAGCTGCTGATCTTTTGTTACCTCTTTGAAGGCAATGTCTTTTTTCCTCTGAGTGCTTCTCAGACTTTCTCTTTCAGTTGTTTTATTATGATGTATATAAGCATCGTTTTCTAAAGTTTCAAAATTTGTACCTCTGCTCAGGGTACAAAGTTTTTGTTAAGTTTCTGGTGTCTTTCATTAGTTTGGTAACATTTTTGGCCAGTTATTTCTTCCCTTCTATTTTAGGAAGTTCAGTTACACATACGTTAGCTCTTTTCTCTGAGTCCCAGGTGTTTCTTATGTTCTTTTTAGTATTTTAAAAATCTTTTTGTCTTGGTGGGTACCAAGTTTGGATGTTTTCTATTGAACACGATTCCAGGTCATGAATCTTGTATTTTGCTGTCTATGATATTAAACCCATTTATTGAACTTGACTTTTAAATAGTGGTTGTGTATTTTTAAGTTCCATAATTTCAATTAGATGCTTTTTGTAGTAGATTAAATTCGCTGGTGAAATTCCCTTTTTTAAAACATCTTTTCTTGAAAATATTAATCATGGTTGTTTTAAAGTCTGTGTTGGGTAACTACAGACAGTATCTTGATCATTTATTGATTTATTTCCATTTTTTATTTTTGCTCTCGGCTTTAAGTAATTTGATTCTTCGTATATGTATGCCTGTTAATTTTGGACTGGGTGTTGGATATTGTCCATGAAAAATTTTAGGAGATGTTAATTTACTCCAAAGAAATTTTAGGTTTCTTTTGGTAGAAAGATACAGTACCAGCAAGATACCCTGACTCAATTAGGGACTGAAATGATTTGAAGTTTTAATTTAGCATTTCTGAACACTGGTAGATCCAAAGATTTTAAGGTTATTAAATGAAATCCTGGCATATTTACCAGGCTCTACCTCCTTAACAGGCTATGAACTCCAATTTCTGTCTATCACCAGTGTAAGGCTTGGGACTGGCAAATGTTTTAGGACTAAAATTCATGCAGAACGTTGGGCTTATTTTTCTTCAGAATATTGTCTTTCAAGCAATAACTGTCTTTGCTATCCTGAACTCTAATTTTTGCCTAGTGCGGCAGCCAGCCACATACTTTAGAATACAATATCTCTGGCACTGGTGCCCTGAGCTGTGAATTAGCAAAGTCTAAGAGGAAAAAGTAGCAGGAAATACAGGATCATTGCAATGCACTTTCCTTCTCTTTGCATCTTATATTTCTGGCTGGTTTGGCTGTTCTTTAATATTTTCAAACCTATAATGAAGGTTTGATTACCAGCTAATTGTTAACGTGAGTGAATGAGCTATGCGTACTTCCTAGGGCTAGAGAAACAGGAAATCTACTCTGTTTCCTGATATATGACCCCATGGCACCTGGCATCTTCTGCTTGTACACTTTGAAATGTTCTGATCAGGAAAATACTACCACGTGACAATGTTTCTAATATATCTGGAGGTATTTCCCATACAACCAGAAGGAAGTGAATAAGAATTCCTTTCTTTGATTGTTTTCTACCACTTTTTCATTTAAAAAAAATTTGAGAAATTCATTTAAAACAAAAATGAGGGCAAAAAGCAAAATTCAATTGTGATAAATAAAGAAGGAATTCTTCAATTTGGGGCTATACTTTTTCTTTTTCACTTTTAAATGGATTCGTATTGTTTTTGGTGTCCTCACTTGATGATAAAGGGCGAGAGTCCTTATTGATTTTCAAACCCAAGAATTACTTTTTGAAAATTCCGGAGACTTCTATCAATTTAGCTAGCACATTAAGTTTGTAATTTATTTTCAGAATATGTTTTGCTATGAGGTGTTTAAACTTTTGCCCAATTTGGGAGGACAATTTTTTTTATGTTAGTATTATGTTGTTTTGATCCCAAGGTTAGTATGATAGCTCCAAACATATAGGAATACAAATTCAATTTGGCCCCATTTAAAAGTCAGTACTTTCTTGAAAGGGGTCAATTTGTATTATAAACCATCCCTAAATGGAGATGACAATTGTTTTTTTCAGACTTGTCATTGCTATAAATGCCAGCTGCTATAATTGTAGGTATTCCCACATGGGGAACTTTTTACCAACTGTTAAAAAAATATTTTAAAAGGAGCACACAACAGTCTGAAAGTATGAATCAAATGCATACAATGCCCATAAAGTACAGAAATTTTAGGCCATCTATAGCTCACAATTTATACTTGTTTCCGTCTGATAACTTTGGACTTTCAGTTTCTCTTTTGTGATTTTGTAATTTTGTAATATTGAAAACACACTTAAAACCAGAAGAGTCAGGGTGATACACAGCAGCAGTTAAAGATTAGAAATAATATATTTTTAGAAAAGGAGTAACGAGGGCGCCTGGGTGGCTCAGTGGGTTAAGCCGCTGCCTTCGTCTCAGGTCATGATCTCAGGGTCCTGGGATCGAGTACCGCATCGGGCTCTCTGCTCAGCGGGGAGCCTGCTTCCCTCTCTCTCTCTCTCTCTGCCTGCCTCTCTGTCTACTTGTGATCTCTCTCTGTCAAATAAATAAATAAAATATTAAAAAAAAAAAAGAAAAGGAGTAACGAATTTTTTTTTTTTAATATTTTATTCATTTATTTGACAGAGAGAGAGAGAGAGATCACAATTAGGCAGAGAGGCAGGTGGGGGAGGCGGGGAGAGCAGGCTCCCCGCTGAGCAGAGAGCCCGATGCAGGCCTCAATCCCCAAACCCCGAAATCATGACCTAAGCTGAAGGCAGGGGCTTAACCCACTGAGCCACACAGGCGCCCAAGAATGTTTTCAAATTGTACTAGTTTATGCCAAAGTAATTCTCTACTATTATATTCCCTGCTGCTGTGTCACTATAATATGACAGTGTAACATAGACATAAATACGGTTTCAATATACATTTCACAATTGGCTTATACAGAGTGTTAACTTAAGAAATATATCTTAGTAGTCTCTTCTTAGCATATCTGTTAAATACTCTTACTTCCCCTCCATTAAATCTGTTCCTGCTGAGGTCCTTATTCCGTGGGTTATCCTACCCAGCTCATCCTTCACTTGCTTTGTCTCTCAGCTCTCCCAACATACCAAGCACCAAATCCTGTTACTCCACTTGGGAATGCTCTCTGCTTCTCCCTGTCCATGCTGCTGCTCCCTTAGTATGGCCGTCATTACCCCTGGTAGGATAATTGCAACTGTCTTCCACCTCTTCTTGATGGCCAGCTGCACCACAACCAGGCTTTGCAAATGCAAAACACTTCTTTAAACGTTCCAGTGGTTCTTACTTTGGTCTTTGTAATAACCCAGGATGGGATTAGTGTCCTTCCAAGAGTCACTAGAGAGTTTTACTTCCTCTCTCTCTCTTATCCACAAGTGAGGATACAACAAGAAGTTAGCCACTGAGAAGAGGGTTCTCCCCAGAACCTACCATGGTGACATCAGGATCCTGGACTGTGAGAAGTTAATTCCTATTGTTGATAATGCTACCCAGTTTGTGGTATTTTGTTATAGCAGCCTGAACTAAGACAGAAATTGGTACCAAGAAGTGGGGTGCTGCTGTAATAAATTCCTAGGAATGTGGAAGTGGTTTTTGAGCTGGATAGATAAGTAGAGGCTAGGAGGGCTTTAATGCTGGAAAAAAGGTGCACTGCTGCAAGTGGACCACTAAGGTCATTTCTGGTGAGATCTCAGGAAAAAAAAAAAAAAGAAAAAGGAATGTTATCAGCAAAATTCCAGTCATCTTAGAGAACACATACGTAATCATGAGCAGAATGTTGGTAGGAACAGGGATGGTAAAGATCATTCTGATGAGGTCTCAGATGGAAATGAGGGACTTTTTATTGAGAAATGGAAGAAAATAGATCTTTGTCATAAATTGGCAAAAAACTTGGCTAAATTGTACTCGCATTCTAGTGTTTTGTGGAAGTTAGAACTTGTGAGCGGTGAAATTAGATATTTTGCTGAAGAGATATCCAAGCAAAGTATTGAAGATGTGGCTTGGCTCTTTCGGACTCTGCTTATAGTAAAATTTGAGAAGAGAGAAATTACTTGAAGAGGAATTGATTCAGCAAAAAGAAACTGGAACTATAAGATTTGGAAAATTCTCACCCCATCCCTATTACAGAAAACGAGAAAGTGTGGTTTGGAAGGGGGCACTAAGGGAATGACCAAGCATCACTTTGATAAAGAATAAGGTAGTAAAGCCCAGACTTAATTAGCCACCCGAGCAGGAAAATGCCAGTTTAAACTGAAGAGGAAAGAGGTGGAAAATCATGAATGATGAACATCAGTTTTTGGATTTTATAGGACAGGACTGTAGAGCAATATGGCTACAGACTAATGTGAGCTATCTTTTTTTTTTTTTTTTTTAAGATTTTATTTATTTGATAGACAGAGATCACAAGTAGGCAGAGAGGCAGGCAGAGAGAGAGGAGGAAGCAGGCTCCCCGCTGAGCAGAGAGCCTGATTCGGGGCTTGATCCCAGGACCCTGAGACCATGACCTGAGCCGAAAGCAGAGGCTTTAACCCACTGAGCCACCCAGGCGCGCCGTGTGTGCTATTCTTAAAAACAAGAGAGAATGAATTCAGAGATCATGATGGTTGCTTCCGTGGCTTCAAAACAGGGCATCATTGCCCGGCTTTCAACAAGTCAGACAACCTCTGTCCAAAGAGGGACCTCCCAGAGCTCTGGGGTCCACCCCTGCCCAGCAGAGCTTTGGGGGCAAGACCACCACTTCAGAGGGTCTAGACGGTGGGACCCCTGCCCCAGTGAGTGCAGGAGGTGGGGTACTGTACCTGTCCCTGTGGAGCGTGGAGAACAGAGTTCATGAAGTTTGCCTGGTTGGGTTTTGAATCTACGTGGACATGGCCTCCTTCCTTCTTTCCTATTTCTCCTTTTTGGATCAAGAATGTCTATCCTATGCCTGTTCTACCAAGGTATTTTGGAAGCAGTTATTTTGTCTCATCTTAAAGTTTCACAGCTGAGGAGGAATTTTGCCTCAGAATGAATCTTTTTTTTTTTAATAGTATTTCACCTTGTTTTTAAAATTTTTTTTGAAGATTTTATTTATTTATTTATTTGACACAAATTGAGAGAGAGGGAGAGAGATCACAAGTAGGCAGAGAGGCAGGCAGAGAGAGGGGGAAGCAGGCTCCCCGCTGAGCAGAGAGTCCGACGTGGGGCTTGATCCCAAGACTCTGAGATCACCCAGGTGCCCCTTCACCTTGTTTTTAAAAAATTTTATTTATTTACTTGAGAAAGAGCAAGAGAGAGAGAAAATGAGAAAGAGAGAGCACAAAGGGAGAGGGAGAAGAAGATTCCCCACTGAGCAGAGAGACCAATGTGGGGCCCTCTACCAGGACCCTGAGATCATGACACCTCAGAACTCTTGAGTCTCACCCACGTCTGATTGACCTGTTATATGCGGTCTATTGACTATTAGAACCAAGAAAGGGGGTGGCTAGATGCACAAAGATATTGAAAACTTGAGTGTGAGAGAAAGGACACAAGTGTTCTTGTCAGCCATGTATCTGAGCGAGTCTAGGCAAGCCACTACTGCTTTCTACAGCCTGTTCACCCCTTCTGTAAACGAGGGTCGTATTAGTTGCCAAAGCATATTCCACAAAATACAGATCCCAAAGAGTGCTTAGGAATAAAATTTCTGTGACCACATTCATTTGGGAAATGCTGTGTTCTTTAAGCCTCTATGAAATAACAACTCTGTTAGCATGTTAAGGGCTCTCAGGATTCCTACGGTAAAGCAATCTTTTTTTCTGCCAAATGCCTAAAAATAATCTGTATAACATACTTTTGAAAACACCAGACTGGGAATCTTTAACATGAATTTAAATTTTCTATAGACATAAGAGTCTGGGTTCAGGGCTGTGGAACATGATGAGAGAATTCAAACATTTTCCCTCATGCTCCATTAGCATAAAAATGGGAGTTGGGGGAAATGTTCAGATAAGCATACACATTTCACAAAGGGATCATGAGTGGTAAACAGTGAATGTGCCTGAGAGATCGTTAAAAACAGAGGAATGTGCTAGTATTGACAGGTGTGTGGCAAGATGGAGGAAGAGAGGTGCCCAGCTGCCCAGAGTTGAAGTAGTTATCAGTAAAGCTATGAGCTAGAGTAAAGGTCGTAGCCTGGAACTTTGGTAGGTCCCCTGTGGTGCCTGAAACCTGAGCATTGATGTCACTCCATAAGATATCTGGGGGAAGGAGAAGTGGAAAAATGAGTTTTATTGGAGGGTACCCCAATAGAGGGTATCTCTTCTATCATAAGAGATGGAGAGAACGTTGTCAGTTCTTTCAGCCAGTGTAAAAAATGATTTGAAGCTATGTAAACATGCAGACTTTTATACAATGTAGTCATCATTAAATTTCAACTTCAGAATGGGCTGATAGCTCTCTGTCCAAAGACCAAAGTTAGGGTGGACAAATGCTGCTAAAAACAGTCTTAACATATCTTCTTTATGGAATATTTTTTCTATTTCTATTTCTTCTCCTTATAAAGAAAACTTTTAGACATTACCAAAAAAAAAAAAAAAAAAGGCAAAAGTGTATAATAACTCCCTCAGGTCCATTAATCTTCCTGAAGATAAAATAAAAGAATTCTTGAGACATCTTTGGTGCAAAATGGTGGTTTATTAAAGCACAGGGACAGCACTGTGGGCCAAAAGAGCTGTTGCCCTGGGGTTATGAGGAGGGCAGGGTCTGTACACGGGGTTGGGGGTTAGAAAAAGGGAGGACTCAATAGAACTTTGATGTGCTAAAGACGACTTACAAGATACTGGATCCCTTGAGGCCTTGTCACCGTCAAGGTTTTTCCCTCTTGCAAGGTATTAACATTAAGGTAGTTGGGAGATTCCTAAAGAATGTCACATAAGTCCCACCCAGGAGTGGGGGTGGGGGAAGTTTGCAGGGTGTCAGCTTTTGCTCTGTCCTCAGCCAGCCTTCTGTTCCCCCATCATATGGACTGAGCCAGCCAGGTGACTTGTTGTCAGTCTTTCTTACATTAATTAATACATTAATTAATTAAATAGTTACAACATTACCTGCTTACATATCAGTGTTCTTGTTCTTTGCTATTCAAAACATGCTGTACAGGGGCACCTGGGTGGCTCAGTGGGTTAAGCCTCTGCCTTCAGCTCAGGTCATGATCCCAGGGTCCGGATCGAGCCCTGAATCGGGCTCTCTGATCAGCAGGGAGCCTGCTTCCCTTCCTCTCTCTGCCTGCCTCTCTGCCTACTTGTGATCTCTGTCTGTCAAATAAATAAATAAAATCTTAAAAAAAAAAAAAAAGTACGTAATGAAAGTATAATGTGACTCTGGCCAGTATTTGCAACCAATAAAGTAATCTCTGAGCTCCCCTTCAGATCACTCATTCTAAGTTTACAAGTTTATCTTTTTTTATTTATTTTTTTTACAAGTTTATTTTTTAATCTACAAGCTTCCTTTGTGGGTCCACATTATTGAGTTTAAACTATGACTTCTTTAACTGGAAGAAAATATCAGAAAAATTGACATGGCCTCATAAACTCAGCATATAAAAGAAATTTGAAAAAAGAAAAAAATTAAAAAATTAACTTAATCTGAAAGGGAATTATATTACTCAGGATTTTCCATAGAAACATTATATATAATATTATATATTATATGTATGTGATATAATTCTATATAATATGATTACATAATATAATATTTATAATATCATATAGACATGATCTGCATAATGAGGAATTTGTTCATGTTATTATGGAGATTAAGAAGTCCCGTGATCTGCCATCAGCAAGCTGAGGACCCAGGAACTGGTATAATTCAGTCCAAGTCTGAAGGGCTGAGAACCAGAGGAACTGATGGTATAAATCCCAGTTCAAAGGGATAAAAAGATGTCCTAGCTCAAGCAAGTGTACAGGAAGGGAACAAATCTTTCTTTCCTCTTCTTTTTGCTCTGTTCAGGCCCTCAATGGATAGAAAGATGCCTACTCACATTGAGGGTGGCAGGGGTGGGGGCAAACTACAGTACTGGGTCTACTGATTCAAATGTTAATCTCTTTCAGAAACACCCTCACAGACCCCCAGAAAAAAACCTGTTTTCTGGGCAACCCTTGGCTCAATCAAGTTGACACATAAATTTAACCATTGCCGAGGTTAACCTGAGAGAAAAATAGCATGTCCTTGGAGCCCCCAAAATAAATTATTTAAGAACAGCGCTGCCCTTTTCCAGAATATTGTTGTTCTTGGCCTTTCAGAGAGTGACAACAAATGATTGAATATTTGCTGCATAAAATACAATGACTGTTCCAGGTAACTGTTACTAACGATGATATTCCCCATCTACCTACAACATTTCTGTCCTTCATCTTAACTAGCTCCTTCTGAACTGTCACTCCTACATACAACTAGTTCTGACATGAATGTTGGGTGATACTCTCATTCACGTTAATGAACAAAATAAAAGTGAAGCAAGACGTATGTTAGAAACTTACTTGTTAATCATTAATGATATTGACTTCTTTCCTAAAGCAGCTGTTAGACTGAATACTGAAAGAATATTTTTGTAATTTTTTGTGTTAATGACAAGGTATCCACTACAAACTTGACAGGCTTTTGAGTATAATCTGTTATTAATGCTTTCTCCATTGCATCCTAAATTACAATCTACAAAACAATAAATCAAGCCCACATTCAGCGCAGTTGTCCAATTCCATGGCATAAATACTCTTATCATGGCTCATTTCAAGTTACCAACTTGAGGTCAGTTAACAGAGTTGGAAAGAGGTGTGTCATACCACATCTCTACCATAGTAGTATCACTACCATACAGACAACAATAGTATCACTACCATACAGACAACAATAGGTGCAATAACCTTAGGAACATAGATATTAAAAATATAGGAAATATTTAGAAAGTCATTATTTTTTAGTACTTTTAAAATTTTTAAATTTTTTTTAGTTTTCCAAAATTCATAGTTTATGCACCACACCCAGTGCTCTATGCAATATGTGCCCTCCATAAAACCCATCACCAGGCTCAAATTCCCCTCCCCCCCCCAAAGCCCTGTTTATTTCTCAGAGTCCACAGTCTTTCATGGTTTGTCTCCCCCTCCTATTTCCCCCAACTCACTTCTCCTCTCCATTTCCCCATGTCCTCCATGTTATTTCTTATGCTTCACAAATAAGTGAAACCATATAATAATTGACTCTCTCTGCTTGACTCATTTCACTCAGCATAGTCTCTTCGAGTCCTGTCCATGTTGATACAAAAGTTGGGTAATCATCCTTTCTGATGGAGGCATAATACTCCATTGTATATATGGACCACATCTTCTTTATTCATTCATCTGTTGAATGGCATCTTGGTTCTTTCCAGTTTGGTGATTGCGGCCATTGCCACTATGAACATTGGGGTACAGATGGCCCTTATTTTCACTACATCTGTATCTTTGGGGTAAATACCCAGTGGTGGGGCTCCTGGGTGGCTCAGTGGGTTAAGCCGCTGGCTGGGATAGAGTCCTGGGATGGAGCCCCGCATCGGGCTCTCTGCTCAGCAGGGAGCCTGCTTCCCCCTCTCTCTGCCTGCCTCTCTGCCTACTTGTGATCTCTGTCAAATAAATATATAAAATCTTTTAAAAATAAATAAACAAATAAATACCCAGTAGGGCTTTCGAGTACTAATGGTCACCTAAATATTAAAGATTTAATTGTAAGCTTATATAAGCTTATATAATTTATTTTTTACTAATGCCTCTGTTTAGAGTAGAGAGGTGGTTGCCAGGGTTGAGAGATGGAGAAATAGGAAAAGGTTGGCAAAAGGGTATGAACTTTCAGTTATATAGCATGGTAACTGTAGCTGATAACACTGTATTTGAAAACTGAAATTTGTTGGGGCGCCTGGGTGGCTCAGTGGGTTAAGCTGCTGCCTTCGGCTCAGGTCATGATCTCAGGGTTCTGGGATCGAGTCCTGCATCGGGCTCTCTGCTCTGCCTACTTGTGATCTCTCTCTGTCAAATAAATAAATAAAATCTCTAAAAAAAACCCCAAAACAAAAAAAAGCACTGAAATTTGTTAATAGAAATTAAATGTTCTCACAAAAAAAAATAATGAAAGATAAACATGGGAGGTGATGACTGTATTAATAACTTGATGGGGGAATCCTGCCATGGGTCTATACATCAAATCCTCACATTGCATATTTTAAATATCTTGCAATCTTATTTGTCAATTATACCCCAATAAAGCTGGAAATAATTATTTATTTTTTGTTGTTGCTTTTAAAAAGCTATTTAATCACTAGCTCTTAAAATTCCTGAAAATGTATCCTTGACTCTTCATTATGAGCTGGCCACAGCACACTGCTGAGCCCTTCCCTTTACCTATTTCTTTCTGACCAGTTTCCAATCACTTTCCCAGTTCAAGCCCCTCCCTCCAACCTTTTTTTTTTTTTTTTAAACAGCTCAGGCACTCTTCGTGTGCCTTTCAAGATCACCGTCCCCCACCATTGTTTCTGAAACTTTGTTTCCTTTGGCACTAAATCTTCAAGGCATTGGTAAAATAATTTAGGGAAATAATGTGTTTCCACTGGGGAAATGATCTTGCATTAGCACACTAAAGGCTCTGAGAAGTCCAGCAGTAACTGGAGTATGGAATATAATTTTGCAAATACAACAGAGGGTAACCAAACACAGATACAGTCATAGGACTTGGAATTATTTCCTCTCTACAAGCCAGGGAAGTTCACTGTAGCTGTATCAGGTTTCTCTCTGTATACCAGTGATAAGAGCTTTGTGGCATCAATAATAACAATCCTGACATTGTTTCACACTTGTTTTGTGTTCACCTTGTGCCAGGCACTGCTGTTAGAGACATACAAAGATTAATTCATTTAATCTTCACATGACTCTTTAGGGTAGGAACTGCTATTATTGTATTATGTATGAGAAAATTGAAATTGAAATAGATTAAATAACCTACCCAAGGTCATTAAGGTCATTAAGCTAGCCAGGGTCAGAGTCTGGAATTAAACGTAATAGAATGGCTCCAGAGTTCATGTTCTGAAGCGTCACCCTATAGTGCTGTTTTAGGCGATTTCAACACAACTTGAATTTTAAAGTTCATTTGAAATTCTTCCTCTTGATTGAATTTCAAGGATTGCTTGTCTGTATGTCAGGGTATTCGCCCCTTTACATAGGGACTGACATTGGAAAGGCTGCAGATAGAACTGGTAACGATGGGAAAGGTACTTTGTACAGAGTACAAGGTATTTATTGTTCTACATTTAAAATGTTTAATAGGAGGGCCGCGTGGGTGGGGCTCTTAGCTGAGTTGCCAACTCTTGGTTTCAGTTCAGGTCTTGAGACAGAGCCCTCTGGGGGACTTCATGCTCAGCATGAAATCTGCTTAAAAGACTCTCCTCCCTCTCCATCTGCCCCTCGCGCCCCCCCCCCAAATAAACAAGCCTTTAAAAAAATGTTTAATCACATTGGAGGTATAATATTTAACTTTGTGTTAAATTAATATGTACTTAATAATGAAAACATCCTCATCCTCATCGATAGTTGAATGATTACTATGAGCAGGAGCTGTGACAGGCCACTGGAACGTCCTCTCAATGGAAGAGTGAGTGGCTTGTCTGGCTTGTTTCCTGCTAAATATTGAGCACTTACGTCATGCCTGACATACAGAGGACATGCAATCCATGTGTAATTTATGTGTGTAATTCATGCATAATTTCCTTTAATCCTCAATATTGTCCTAAGGAAGGTATTATTATTATTAATTAAAGATTTTATATATTTATTTGACAGCCAGAGATCACAAATCACAAGTAGGCAGAGAGAGAGTGTGGAGGAAGCAGGATCCCTGCGGACCAGAGAGCAGGATGTGGGTCTTGATCCCAGGACCCTGGGATCATGACCCAAGCCGAAGGCAGAGGCTTTAACCCACTGAGCCATCCAGGCACCGCCAGGTTATGTGTTCTGATGGTGCATTGAAATGTACATATTTAGTATTCATTAATGGTATTCATTGGGTCCTCCCCACTGCCAGTGAGATCTTCGAGACTCCTCCTTATTGTTTTATTCTTGTGCATTTTGGATGAGCTCAGAGTGTAGTTGAATTAAGTGGCTACTATTAAATTTCTCAAGTATGGCTCTTTATCTACACCCATTCATTTTCCTTGTACCTACTGAAATAGATAATGAATGTACATGATCTTCTCACGGTGACACGCTAATTATCTTAAAGACAAGCATATTTGAAACTTATGGTGAAAGGAAATTTCTCTGATAAGAATGTTCTAAACCATTTTTACTAGAAATAGTTAGAAGGGAGAGGGGTACCTGGGTGATTTCAAGGAGATGATGGATTAAAGGGGAAAAGAGATGAAAAAGTCAAGGGTGTAGAAACACAAGATGGTGATTACTATGATATATGTTGACTTGAGAAAATAATGCAATCAAGGATTTCAGAGTTGGAAGGGATCTCAAAGGACAACGGGAGCAGTGCCCAGCCCTCAGGCCGGTGGATTATCCTCCTTCTATAGATGAGGCCAGGAGGCTCGGGAAGGTTACACAATCTGCCTAAGGCTAATAGCTAACGGGAGGCCAAGAAAGCACTAGAAGTAGGTATTATACTTTGTCTAGCATTGCCCTCTCTCCTACATGAGGCTACATTATGAAATTAAAATATATTTTGGAATGAAAAATGTCTTTCCCCAGACATTTGGAATATATATACGTCTTCCCCAAAGACATTTAGAATACTTATATTCCAAAAATATATTTTGGAAGTAAAAAATGTCTTTCCCCAGGAATTAGCTAGAGAAAGGCTCCTGGATAGTTCTTTGGGGAAGGACTTTTCACAGTGAAGATGTAGAAACCCCTCAATAATTGAATAGAGATATGGGAAGACAGGAAAAGCCAGTAAGATTAGTCCAGAAAGAGTTTTGCAGGTATGAGGAGCCAATCCTTGGATGTCTCAGAAAGGATAGAGTATTAACAAATTCCAGGGAAGTGCCATAAACCCACTAAGCACAACAAACCCAATAGCTAAATGGCTATAGGTTTAGTGTTAAATATATATATGTATATATATACATACATATATATATAAATAGAGCAGCAGATGGGTCAGAATATTGACACACAAAAGTGCAAAGCACTTTGGACCTCCGGGTTTAATCTGCATCACTCTTACATGGATTATTATGAAGGAGTGTGTATTCAAAGACCCCACTAGATCCATGGGGTGTGTATTTGACAAACCGCCTAGATGATTCTAATATAGGTAGCCACTGATCTCACTTGAAAAAACTTCTATGAACTGCAACAGTGCTTCTCAGACTCCAATATGATTACAGATCACCCGGGCATCAGGTTAAAAGCAGATTCTGATTCAATATGTCCAAGTGAAGTCGAAGATAATGCATATCTAGCAAGCTCCCGGGAGATACCTATGCTGCTGGTTTATACAGCACATTTTTAAAAGATTTTATTTATTTATTTATTTGACAGAGATAGAGAGATCATAAGCAGGCTGGGTGCGGGGGGGGGTGGTGGAAAGCAGGCTCCCTGCTGAGCAGAGAGCCCAATTCGGGGCTTGATCCTTAGGACCCTGGTTTCATGACCTGAGCCAAAGGCAGAGGCTTAACCCACTGAGCCACCCAGATACCCCTGTACAAGCATGTTTTGAATAGCAAAGAGCAAGAATACTGATATGTA
Organism: Neogale vison; assembly: GCF_020171115.1. Classification (NCBI taxonomy): domain Eukaryota; kingdom Metazoa; phylum Chordata; class Mammalia; order Carnivora; family Mustelidae; genus Neogale; species Neogale vison. Next base: position 47,372,796 of record NC_058099.1, read on the forward strand.
AGCAGGTAATGTTGTAACTATTTAATGTAAGAAAGACTGACAACAAGTCACCTGGCTGGCTCAGTCCATAAGATGGGGGAACAGAAGGCTGGCTGAGGACAGAGCAAAAGCTGACACCCTGCAAACTTCCCCCACCCCCACTCTTGGGTGGGACTTATGTGACATTCTTTAGGAATCTCCCAACTACCTTAATGTTAATACCTTGCAAGAGGGAAAAACCTTGACTGTGACAAGGCCTCAAGGGATCCAGTATCTTGTAAGTCGTCTTTAGCACATCAAAGTTCTATTGAGTCCTCCCTTTTTCTTCCCCCAACCCCGTGTACAGACCCTGCCCTCCTCATAACCCCAGGGCAGTAGCTCTTTTGGCCCACAGTGCTGTCCCTGTGCTTTAATAAACCACCATTTTGCACCAAAGATGCCTCAAGAATTCTTTCTTAGTCATCGGCTCCGGACCTCACTCCACTGAACCTCACTTATGTTCTAAAACTGCATCACGTAGAGCATGCGACTCTTGATCTTGCCCCAAGTTGGGGCTTATTTATTTTCAAATATTTATTTGAAAGCGAGAACAACGGGGGAGGGGCAGAGGGAGAGGGAGAAGCAGACTCCCAGGCTGAGCAGGGAGTCTGATGTGGGACTTGATCCCAGGTCCCCCGATATCAAACCTGAGCGGAAGGCACATGACTGAGACACCCAGGTGCCCCAGGATGTAGAGCTTATTTAAAAAAAAAAAAAAAGATGGCAATTTAACAGATCAATAAAAATTATTTTCTACTATGAAAACGATTTCCCTTTTACATATCCTTGTATCTGGTGAAAAAAGATGATGAAAGAACTGTTGATGGTACTATGTTGATTCTTTTTTTTAAAACTGGCTGTAGTATGGTATATTCTACTAAAATTAAAAAAAAAAATCTGAGAGTTCTAATCTGACTCTGCTACCAGCTGTGTGAAACCTCTGTCAGTAATATAAAAAAACACAACATGCAGGTAACATTTAAAAAAGACTAAAGTTTATAAGCTCCAGTATACTTAACCTTGCACAGTAGCAAGACATCGATACCAGCTGCTTATTATGGGGTTGTATCCTTGCTGGCAAGAGAGCTTTAACTTTATCCCAGCCATGTGAGTGCAACTGCATAAAAGTCACGTTACTTCAGTTTATTAAAAATATGCACATTATTCTTGTTAGTAATGTAACCTAAATAAAGCCGAGCCTCACGGTGCCTCTTTCTCTGCGTGGAATCACATTCAGAGAAACATCAGTCTGGCATTCAAAATAATTGAGGAGCAATTTAATTTTCCACTTCTCTTGAAAATGCCAAAAAAGCTACATTTATGAAGCACAGGAAATATCCTTAAAATAAATCCTTTTTCCTCATCTCTATTACTATCAGTTTCTCCAAAACAGCCACAGATGCTCCTGGCTCCTCTCTCCTGTTGTCCTCAAAAGCTCTCAGAAACCCAGTCTGATTAACTTCTTATCTCTTTCCTCCCTGCTGCCTGGCTCGGGTCTTTATCATGTAGATTAACTTTGTTTCTTTTGCTTCTATTAATTTTTAAATTTCCTCTTTAGCTTCCTCGTACACAACAGCAAGGCAGGGCTTCCAAAAGCTTGATAGCTTCCCAGTCTATCAATTTGCTCCTCACCCCTTCTCCCCCCAACAAAATCTAATGATAACTTTCAAAACATGACTTATTTTTAATTCACTTTGAACAAAGACAGGCCATAGAAAAACCTTTATTTTGTGAAAAAGTGCTCAGTATTTCCAAGTATATTTTTAGCCACTCAGGAGAAAGAGTGATCTCTTTAGTTTAGAGCAGAAACTACTTGTCATGCTGGCAATAGCAGATGTTAGGACTTAGATCAGGATAGTATAATGAATTTTGAAGTCATTATCTTAGTAACAAGTGGGATTATTACTAATATGTTATTAATGATTTAGCTCAATTATAAAGATGCAAAGTTTGACATAGGAATACATAAGCCAGAAATTAGAGTCATGTAAAATTCCAAAGGACTGGGGCACCTGGGTGGCTCAGTGGGCTAAAGCTTCTGCCTTCCACTGGGGTTGTGATCCCAGGGTCCTAGGATGGAACCCCGCATCTGGCTCTCTGCTCAGCGGGAAGCCTGCCTCCTCCCCCCACCCCCCTCTCTCTGCCTGTCTCTCTGCCTACTTGTGAGCTCTGTCAAATAAATAAATAAATAAATAAATCTTTAACAAATAAAATAAAATAAAATTCCAAAGGACTTACCCAGTCTATAAACCAACCAACCAACCAATCTACTCAATGATACAGACCCTCCAAATGAAAGGGATAAGAATTGTCGACAGTCATGAGGGATTAACCAGAAACTGTTGACTGTTTTAAAACTCTAGTTTGTTTTAAAGACTGTATTCCAGTTTGAGGATTTGGTATGAAAGTCATCTTGGCTACAAAACTTGTTTGGCAGACTTTTGATACAAAGACTATTTTTAAATGCTTGGGAATGTCAGGTAAATTGAGCACATTTCCAGTATTTCTGGAGACCTGGATTGTCTGACTCTGACCACTCCATCTAGATCGACTAAAAGTTGGTGCTTAACAATTGTTCTTTCTGAAATAAATTCAATGTTGGCATCATAGGTAAAATTTTAGAGGAAATTTTATTCTGTAGTACATTTTTATTTATACACGCTAGTAAAACACACTGTACACCTTTACTTAAGCACTCCGATTAGGTCCAAATTTTGGAATCATAACTTTTGGAAAGTGTATCGTGTGCCGACACAGTTATTGTGTCTACGTTATGAGGAGAATCTGTTGGTTACACTGGCAGTTTTGATCTGGGCTTAATTTAGATTTCCTGGATATAATTCCCAAAAGAACAGATGAATGTGTACATTCATTTGACAGACATAGTAGCTCAGTTTTCCAAGAGACATTCACAGGGAGACAAATGGGAAACAAGAGAGCTGCGGCAGACAAAGGCTGTTGATGCAGAATCGTTCTTGGTCTACTGAGAGAGCTTGCTTTTGAGTCAGATTTTAACCCTTCCAGTTCAGGTTTGCTTCTGATTCTTCCAGAACAGCAGTCATAATCCGTACCATAAGGAAAGAGACTATTATAAACTCGCTGTCGGAGCCTGTATGAAGCCGCTGGACAACACTTAAATAAGCAAAGGAAAGGGCAAAAATTGAGTTCCTAGGTGCCTGTAATGGTTAATTTTGTGTCAGCTTGGCTAGGCCATGGTACTCCGCTATTTAGTCAGACATTCTAGATGTTTCTGTAAAGGTATTTTTGACATGAGATTAGCACTTACATCAGTAGAGGTTAATCTACTGACTAACCTCCATAATGTGGGTGGGCCTCATCCAATCAGTTGAGGGCATTAATAGAAGAAGACTGACCCCCTGAGAAGAGGTGATTCTGCTAGCAGAACACAAACTACAGCTCTTCGCTGGGTCTCCAGCCTAATGCCTGCCTTGCAGATTTTGCATTTGCCAGCTTCTATGATCACATGTGCTAATTCCTTAAATTGCCCACCCCGATGTATTCACATACCACACACACACATATATATACAGACTTTTGATAGAAAGTCTATTTTAAAATACTTAAATATTTAAGGCAGTATACACACACACACACACACACACCCTGTTTCTCTGGAGAATATTGGTCTGTTTCTCTGGAGAACACTAATACTGTGCCTAATAGAAAAATCTAAGTTACAAAAATGCAAGACACATGTAGTTCATACATCACTGCAATATAACCAGATAGGCCAGAAGAGGAGTTCTCAATCCTGGCTGCTACCCTGGGAGGTATTAAAAGTATGCTGATGCCTGGGCCCCTGGCCCAAGATTGTAATTCAACAGATCTGGGTGGATCCAGGCATCAGTATATTCGAAGAGCTCCCCAGCTCTCCTAAGTAATTCTAGTCTTCCGCCACATGATAGAACCCTGGAATAGAAGAATGGTCATAATGTAGGCTATTCATAAAACAGATATATAGATATATAGAAAAAATACACACCATTTGTATTTTTGTAAGGCAAACTAAATGTTCTACATAATACCATTCATTTATTTACCCATTTAAAAATAATTATTAAGCAGAGATGATGTACTAGACTCTGGGCAAAGGTCTGAATGTTGAAAAGTTCAGTAAAACTAGGTGTCTGGCTTTTAGAGCTTAAAGTCTAGTGGTGTAGACAGATAAACAATTACAGTTGTGAGCTGAGTTTACTTTTTAAGCAAATAGTGAGCACTGACTAGGTGCTGGAGCTATATACGAGTGATTTTTTAAAAATCCTTATAAGAACCCTCTAAGGTAAATATTATCCCCGTCAGAAAGTGATGGGATGGAGATCTGAACCTAGGCAATCTGACTTGGGTGTCTGAGCTTTTAATCCATAACTATAATCCCAGAAACCAAGAAATCCTCAAGAAAGTTCTGCAGAGAAAGTGATTAGCATGTTCCACAAACCATACAGAAGTAACTTTTGGAATGGTATCCTCATGCATTCCCACCATATTAGGACACTGAACAGGGTATCTGAGAACTCCCAGACATCCTGTAATACTTGATCTTGAAACAAACCCCCGTACACACAGCTATCCTCCAGGGGCCATTTCGTAATTGTTAACCCAACTCCCTCGTCAGAGTTGATTGCATCCAGGGTAGGAATCAACTCATTGGTTTAATCCATCTGAGTCCTGAAAATGTGAAATTCAGAGAAACAGAGAGAAGTTTTTATCCCTTTTGTGGGGGTGGGTGAGCTATCTTTCTAATAGCTTAACGGAATAGGATAGAATTTTTTCGGTCACATCAAGTCTGGGGTGGTTGGGGAAGGGGTGCGTAGGAGGGAGAGACATTCAAGCCCCAGGAACATTTCCTCCTGTGGCTCCCACCTTCCTCCAGGGTCTCTGTCTTCATTCTGCCAATAGATGGAGAGAGAGAATAAATAGACAATTGTCTAGGTGCTTCTCAGGGGCCAGCCTTTGAAGTGGAAGCCAGAGTTGAGCTGCATGGCCATATGTCATGGGAGATAAAGTCTTGATGTGTCTCCAGAAGAAAAGGAAATGGATTTGCTGAACAACCTCTGTGTCTGTCACACAGAGGAAACCAGTCAAGAGAGAACAGGAAGAAGGAACCGACGGACTGAGGAAGAGAGATGAGGTGGAGAGAAACTTCTTATGGCTTTCCAGATTTTGGTATCCGTCCCTTTCTGAGGTCCTACAGCATCCCTGCAGCGGGGCTGGTGAGACGGCCCACATTCTCATAATCCCCAGATTCTGCTGAAGCTAGCTGATGTTGGCTTCTGTAGTTTACAACCGAGGCAGCCCTAACAAATATCCACGCTCAGGAGGACTGTAACAGCTTGGAGAAAACATATGTCTTCAAAATCTCCCACCCCATCTCCAGCAATGTACTGTGAGTTTCATTTTCTTATATCCATTTCCATAATGGCATTAGCAGCCTGGAGATGAGTATTTACAATTGTACTAAACCCCTTCATACGGATGCTGCAGCTGAAGTCAGCATAAAAAAAAAGCAAACCAAGACAGTATGAGCAAGCTGTGCCGGAAAGAGTTGATTATTATATCACATGCATTGATTGATAGGTTCAGTTTGCCTTTACCTAAATGTCTAGTTATTTAACAGCTGTTATGAATCAGCCGGATAGGGGATTAAGAAGAGGTGGGGGTGGGGGAAAGTAGGTGAAAAAATGCTTTAATCTTAGGCTACAATAGAGGAACAAGTTGAGTCAGGTCCCATCTAGTAATTTCGGTTCTCTGATGCTTCTTAAAAGGGAGCATTGTTCGGCTGGAAGGTGAACAGCTTAGCATAAAGTGAACACTAACCCCCATTGGTGAGTGAGTTCGCTCTGCCGCGAATGGGTGAGAAAAGAAGGAATCAGTAAACGTGGGGACAAGCTGGCTCAAGTCAAAACAGTACCGACTTTTAAAGCTTTGGCTTTAAATAGCTAACTTACTCCAGAAATTTGAGGATTTAATAAGCTGTAATATAAGGGGACACATAGGTTACCAAACAGAAATCAAGGCCGCATTGGGTTGGGGTGGTTCCTTAGCTGACTGTTCAATCTCGCCGTCAGGCTTGGTCAAGAATCAAGAGGGATTTGCCAAGTGGAGGTACCTCTTTGCAAGAATTTCTTTTACTCAGGAGTTTAGGAAGGCAGAAAGGAACATGCTGGGCATGTCTGAAACCCTCCTCTGAGATGAGACGGAGGTACAGTTTATTCTTTGTCTGTGTTCTGCACGCCAGGGGGTCCTTAAGCTTAAGCTGTGGGCTTGCTCTCTCTCCTCTGGAGCACTACGGGCGATCCCTCCAGGTCTGCCCAGGGAAAGAGATGCTGTGCAATCGAGGATCCTCTTCTGTGTCCCAACTTGCTCTTGCCTTACTCAATTTGGTCTGCGTTCAGATGTTTGTCTTGCTCGAACCTTGGCCGAAGCATTAAACATGCTCGAAGTACAACGTCTTGATTGTTTCTTGTTTTCCAATAGGTTTTGCTTCTTTTTAAAATATTCTGCAAATTCCTAGCTCTAGTCCTTTTACCTAAACTTAGAGACAGCTCTCCCCCTCCCTCCCTCCTAACATGTGAGGTGGCAATAATTTTCTTCCACGTGGAAGCCCCCAAAATGGATTTTTTTTGTACAGACTCATGTGCCTGCCATTTTATGACTTTATGGTAAGCAGTAAGCAGGACAGGGTTCTAGAAAAGAGCACTAGCACCACCTCTACTGAAATTATCTCCACTGCCTACATCCACAACAAAGTCTCTTTACAACCACCTGATGAAGATATTTGCTTAAAAAGTCCCCATATGAATTATCCCAATTGAAACACCAAACACCAAGAGCTCTGGAGGGAGTGATTGCTTGATTTGCTTGGAAGCACACAGCAGGTAGTGGGCATCTCTTCTCATACTGCCTCCACATCTAGACGCAGAAGGAGAAAAATTTGGTCCCAGGGACGCCCTGGGCCCTGAGTCTTTGACCAAGTATGTTGTTGCAAGAGCAATATGAACTATACCTGCACCTCCAATTAGTTTGTTCTGTAGCCCCAGGGCCTTTGTACGGACTGTTTGAGCAAGATACGAACACTGGAGCGTAGACCAAATTGGTGCAAGTCGGGACACAGGAAAGGACACAGGATTTTGTGCAGGAATGCTTTTCTTCTTCTCCTCACTTTACCTGCATAACTCTCATTCTTTAAATCTCAGCACATTTGATCCCATTTCTGACCTCCTGACTTGGCCAATATGACAATTGTGTCCTTCCGTAGCTCGATGCACCTATCCCACCTAGCACTAGGATTCATAATTATCTGTGATCTTCTCTTGGATATGGTTTATCTCTTTCACTAGACTGTCAGCCCTATCAGGCCAGGGATGTGGAGTTCACTATGGGATCCCCCGTGACAGTGCTGTGCTATAAGCATACAGGAGATGCTTAGGGAGGACTTGTTGAGGGAATGCATAAATAGTTGCTTTTGGACCCATGATACATGGTTTTGACTAAGTCATGGAATCCAGAAAGCAAATTATCATGGAGAGATGCAGTCAAGCAAACCACACCTGCTAAGATTTTCCACAACGCGAATAAACAGGAAGAGGGCACCACCAAAAGATATTTCTCACCCAGTTGCTGTTTAGTCAAAAGTTACCCCAGGTAAAAGAAGGGTGGAGACTGGAGTGAGTGGAGAATGATTGTCCAAGGCAAGCCCTGGCAGCGGGCGGTCCTGCTGAACCTAGAGGCACCTGCAGGCTGCCCTCCACCCTCTGGCACCTAGGAAACCCATAAAAAGGCCTTTTTTAGGCACCCAGGTGTCTCTTCTCTTCTCTTCCAAAAGTATCTATGTTTTTATAGAGCTAGCTGGTCACATTGTTGTGTATTGTTCATGCCCCTAAAAAGTGATTTGGAAGTTGACTTTCGGGCAGACTACCTTCTAAATTCCCCAGGAAAGTCTTAACTTGGGATTCATGGAAAAAAAAAAAAGTCATAGTTTATTTCATAAGATTATATCCCAAATGTGATATATGTGTAAATTTGTGGTTTGGGGAGATTTTTTTTTTTAAAGATTTTATTTATTTATTTGACAGAGAGAGATCACAGGAGACAGAGAGGCAGGCAGAGAGAGAGAGAGGGAAGCGGGCTCTGTGATGTGGAACTCCATCCCAGGACCCTGAGATCATGACCTGAGCCGAAGGCAGCAGCTTAACCCACTGAGCCACCCAGGCGCCCCGGGGAGATTTTGTTTTGAAAGAGAAATTTGGAGCTTTTAATCAGATCTCAAGGGAGTTTATAAGTTCTAAGACTTTAAAAACTATACCCAAGGTAACATACTGAAAATCCTAGCAAGTTCCTTTATAAAACAAAAAATGATTTATCTATCATATTCATAGCTCTCATAGTTATTTTTAGTATGTTATCTCCATATAAATTTATTTTTATTATATTTACCTATCAGTATATTATTTATTAATATTTTATTTTGTACAAAGTCATTAGGATCATTTCTATATAGCATAATGCATCAATATTCATGGCTCTGTGGAACTTATATGTACAGGGAAATAAAGTAAGTCAGCACTTTTTGCAGGGAAATTTAAAAAATTTACATTTATGTTTATTAGCAGATATTCATTATTGTTATTATTATTACTGTTATAACTTAGACCAAAGCTGATTCAAAATTGAAAACTAGACTAACCACTAAAGTTTTTTCAATAACTAATACAGAAGAGCTATTTTGATTGGTTAAAAAATGAAGTAGAACAGTCATCCTGTGTGATAATCTCATAATATGTAAGCATGAACTTAAGATAATGAGAAAAAGTGACAGTTTTAGTAAACTTCTTTATTGTTTTGGTGTCTGACCTGAAAAACCTTGTCTTATACAAATCAAAGATTTTTAGCGGTGTTCCAGGGATAAGTGAGGAAAGTGGCATATCTTCCCAGCCCAGTAATGTTTACTTCACGTTAAATAAAAGTATTCTCAGGGGCACCTGGGTGGCTCAGTGGGTTAAGCCTCTGTCTTCAGCTCAGGTCATGATCTCAGGGTCCAGGGATCAAGCCCCGAATTGGGCTCTCTGCTCAGCCTGCTCCCTACCCCCCACCCCCGCCTGCCTCTCTGCCTACTTGTGATCTCTGTCTGTCAAATAAATAAATAAAAATCTTTAAAAAAAAAGTATTCTTATATTAAAACATACAACAATGTATTGATGAGTAAATTTTGCTCAATGTATTGATGAGTAAATTAATTTTTAATATAAACCATAACTTCAAAGCTATTTTAATCTTTCAGTGAGTAATTTCTGTTTTGTCCTCCACACTTCAGAACACAGAAGATCCTTTGGACACAATATTGGATGTTAATTACACTCTATATAGAATATTTTAATTAATTAATTAAATACTTTAAAAAAAGATTTTATTTATTTATCTGACAGAGAGAGATCACAAGTTGCTAGAGAGGCAGGCAGAGAGAGAGGTGGAAGCAGGCACCCCGCCGAGCAAAAAACCAATGCAGGGCTCGATCCCAGGACCCTGAGATCATGACCTGGGCCGAAGGCAGAGGCTTACCCCACTGAGCCACCCAGGCGTCCCTTGAATATTTTTAAAAAGAAATACTTTGTCTTATGGCTTGCAATGCACAATTAATTTTCTTTAAAAAAATCATTTTATTTGTACACAGACTTTAGACGGATGCCATTTTAATGCAATTTTATAGCAATAGATATTTCTAGACTCTTCAGAGTTCTTATATATACTGATGTCTTATTATACAGAAGTAAGTGTTGATAAGGAAAATGGGGTAGGGATTTTAATTTTAGTACACATTCATATACAGAGACACTGGGTGGTTCAGTGGGTTAAGCCTCTGCCTTCAGCTTGGGTCATGGTCTCAGGATCCTGGGATTGAGCCCCACATCGGGCTCTCTGCCCAGTGGGGAGCCTGCTTCCTCCCACCCCTGCCTGCCTCTCTGCCTACTTGTGATCTCTCTCTCTGTCAAATTAAAAAAAATTACACATTTATATACATTGATACCCATTCTTTCCTATTTCTCTTCTACCTAATTAAAAGAGGTAGAAGAGGTATTCCTCTTTCTCTCCAACCCTTAACCATCAGATACCTTTTTTTCCCACACTAAAGAACATAATGCATGTTCTTTAATTAATTCATAATCCAACAATAATGAAAATGACAATGGCTGCCATCAGTTGAGAATTTACTATGTTTTATGGGCTGAGCTCTATATATACTATATACTATATACATATTTCACTAAATCCTCACAAACACCTTTTATGGTGGATTTAATTTTACGTGATGAATGAGGAAAATGAGACAATGAACTTAAGGGACTTTCCCAGAATGACACAGTTATGGCCAAGAAATTGGGTCTCAAATTCAGCTCTGACTCCAAACTCTTAACTACTACCTTCTCATCTGATCGACTGTGTATCTTCAATGCGTCACAGGGAAATTTGTTATAGAAACCAGCCTGCACGGGGTTTTTACACACTATCTTCTTGTTGGTGGCACCTGGAAGGCAAGAAGTGGGGAATTCTTTGATGAGGGAACAGTATTTGTGTTGCATCTAGAATGAGGTAAGCTCACTGGGAAGCACTGTAGAAGATGTGGCTGCTAGAGGCAGTACCAGCATGTGTGGTAGTACGGAAAGGAGAGTATGAGTGTGGTGTGCCTGGAGGATGGGTATCTGACACCAGGTGCAGGGGACGAGGCTCAAGAATTCTAGAGGGCTATTTTATCACAAGGCTTGGGTGCCATGCTAAGGAGTTTGGGGTCTTATCATTGGGATGGAAGGGGTCCTGAGGAACAGTGACCAGATGGGGAACTTGATAGGGTTTTGTTTGAGGAGGATCACTTGGGTAGTGGTTCAGAGAACCATTATAAGAGGATCAGCCTAGTGTGAAGTCAGACAACTTTTGTAAAAGCCGAAGTGAGGAATGATTGAGGATAATAAAGTAAGTGACTGAAGGAATAGAAGAACATTGGGAATAAAATTAGAGGGACATCCTGAAAGGAGCATGGGCATAGCTTGGTGACAGATGGACTGAGGGGTTTAAGAGAAAAGGAAGTACTGAGGATGACCTGAATATATCACTGAGAGTTCTAGTATCTCCAGAATCATTCTCTCATGAGCATGGAGACAACTCTCACCTTCCATCAAATTTAATTTGACTCTATTGCTTGAAACTGATGGCCTCATTGAATTCGACATGCTATCATCCTACCATATTAAAATATAAGAAAGCCAATTAAAAATGTATGTACTCTGAAATTTCCAATCATCATAAAATCAGAAAAAGATTGTGAAAATAGTCGATTGAAATTTGTCAGCTTTTAAATAAGTTTATCTACTCTCTGCAATAATATACCTAGAAGACAACTGACAGTGGAATCCAATTCGTGTTTGTTGTACCATCTACTGTGTAGGGGTTAAATGTGAGACCACCTGAGAGAAAAGGTAGACTCTGGATTTTGCAGAATTTTGTATCATAAACAATTCACTAAAGTAAGAAGTGATCAGGGTGCCTAGGTGGCTCAGTCAGTTAAGTGTCCGACTCTTGATTTCAGCCCAGGTCATGATCTCAGGGTTGTAGGATTGAGCCCCACATTGGGGTCCCTGCAGGACACAGAGCCTGCTTAAAATTCTCTCTCCCTCCCTCTCCTTCTGCCCTTTCCCCTCTCAAAAAAAAAATTTAAAAATAAAAAGTGATCACATTTGGGTTAATTTAGCATTAGCTGTGCTATAATCTTGTAGACACTGTCTAAAATATGCCATATTTTATTTTATTTAAGTTTAAAGTCTAGCTGGTACCAAAACAATGAGGCAAAACAGTCAATTAAAAATAATGCACCCAATTCAACATGTTGGTGACCTTATTGAATGAACAAAGAAGTAGGAGAAAAATTCATTAAAAAATGATAACTTGTATCTGTATGTATTCATTAAAAAATGATAACTGTAGAAATGGAGAGGACCATCAGCTGCAAATATGGCAGGAGACAGGAGTCCTCAATCCTGGCTGCGTCTGCAAAGTTTTTCTACAAGCATTAAGAAAATGAAAAATTAAGGCAAGCCTAGAAGAAATGTTTGCAACACAAAGGTCTTTTATCCAGAATATCAAAAACCCTGCAATAAATAAATAACAAAGAGATAAAGGCCTGGTCTTAAAAGAATGTGCAAAAAAGGAGATATTGCATGAGTAGATACATGAATAGTTAATAAGCACGTGAGAAGATAACCAGAAACCAGCATCTTGATGTTGGACTTCTCATTCTCCAGAATTGTGAAACCATAAATTTCTGTGGTTTAAACCACCAATGGGGTTTAAAGTATTGTGTGGGGTATTTTATTATGGTGGCCTGAGCAGACGAATGCAATTGCCGTGCTTGGAAACGAACATTTAAATTGCCAAATCAGCAAACAAAATCATTGCTAACTATATTTGATTTCATATATCACGTTAGAATACTCACATTTCTACTCACTAAATAAGGGAATTTGATTTTGCATTGTAACCTAGGTTCTGATTCAACAACTTACTCTAATTTCTAAGTAGTTGATGACTCAGATGAGTTAAACGGAGTAATAAAGCACATTTTAAATGTGCTCATGTGCAGCCAGCATCTAAAATTCAGCTGCATTCACAGGTGTCTGCTGAACTCAAATGGCCTTTTCTGAATTCAATAGAAACATATCCAGCATTACAAGACAACAGTGATTCAATAGTTAAATATAATTTTGATGGTAGCCACACAAACCAAAGAGGTTTCCTCCTTGAAAGAAAATTAATTTTTAAGGAAGTGGATGCTTGGTTTCACTTTTATTTTTTTAATGTGCAATAAACTACAATCTATCAAAACCTCATCCTTATTTTCCCTCAGTAAATAAGATATTAATTCATACTGGGCTTTGTAGTATAGCTAGTTTCTTTGTTTTAACAGTTTTTCAAGGTCAGTAGAATCTTGAAATTCTTAGGACTCTGAGTCAATACAAATTAATGATATAGCCATAATCAGTGGTAGGTACATTTCAATGGACAAGTTATGGTTTTGTATTATTGGCTCAGATGAAAAAAGTTTGTAATACTATCAACTTCCAGCTAGGGACATATCTCTAACAAGTCATCAGTGTCAAAACTGAGTTGAGGATGGTGCCTGGGTGGCTCAGTGGGTTAAGCATCTGCCTTTGGCTCAGGTCATGATCTCAGGGTCCTAGGATTGAGCCCCACATCATGCTCCCTGCTCAGCAAGGAGTCTGCTTCTCCCTCTGCTCCTCCCCTCTACTGTGCTCTCTCTCTCTCAAATAAATGAATAAATAAGATCTTTAAAAAAAAAAAAAACCAAGTTGCAGAAAACAATATTATCTAAAAATTAGTTTAATTTTTTATTCTTTTCAGAAGGGCCTCAAGTTCTCAGGGAACATAAAGAACATTCAAAATACTGCATTTTGACAGAATAGAAACCTTAAAGTTGCTTTTCATCTGAAAGTTTAAAACTATTGGGAATTTTATTTTTACTACATTAATTTGTTAATGTGGTCTCTATCTTTTATTTACTTATTTATAAAAGATTTTATTTGTAAGTAATCCCTATACCCATGGAGCTCAAACTCCCAGCTCCAAGATCAAGAGTTGTATGCTCCACCGACAGAGGTAGCTGGGTGCCCCAGTCGCTAGCTTTTAAATTGAGCATGTTATATTTGCAAGATACTCTCCTCAGTGTTTTAGAAAAACTTAAGGACTAAGTAGACAGTCTAGTGGGTGTGTAATGTGAGGAAATAAAACATAGACACAAGTACCCAGAATATGATTATATTATGATTTAGACACAAACAGAATTATGGGAGTACAAATAAGGAATTCCTTCCAGATGGGAGACTCAGGGAAGATTTCTTTCTTTCTTTCTTTTTTAAGATTTTATTTATTTATTTGACAGACCGTGATCACAAGTAGGCAGAGAGGCAGGCAGAGAGTGAGAGGGAAGCAGGCTCCCGGCTGAGCCCAGAGCCCAGTGCGGGGCTCGATCCCAGGACCCTGAGATCATGACCGGAGCCGAAGGCAGAGGCTCTAAACCCACTGAGCCACCCAGGCCCCCCATCAGGAAGATTTCTTAAGTGCAAAAGACAGAACTCGAGCATAGCATTTTGACTTGAGTATAATTCAGGTATGTCATTTCATTGAGAGCAGTTGAAGTTGCTCATCTCCAATGAGCTTTCTGTATAAGCACCTTCACACACCAGCTCTTCTGGGCCTGGTCATCCTCTGCATGGACAGCCCATCTCTGAAATACCTTAAAATCTAATATTCTGTCTTCCCATCACAATCTGCAGTTCCTCTAGTGAACTGCTGCCTTTATTGTCCTCAATAAGCTCAAGCTTTGCTGTCATCAGTATCTCCACGTGCTAAACAGATCAACTTTGGAGCAGAAAGACCCAAAGTCAAGTCTGAGCTCTTCCACCCATAGCTGGAAGCTTCTGCTAAGTTACTTATTCATTCTGACCCTTGGCCTCCTCAATTTTAAAGTAGTGTCATTGATAGTTCCCATATCACAAGACAGTTGAGATATTCAAGTAGGTAACATAAAAGAAGGTCATGCCATAGTAGCTGGGTTAAATAACAGCATTAGCTTTCACATGTTAACATTTTTGTTACTATTTATCCTTACAGCAATGCAAAGGATTAGCACATTTATTTTTTCAGCCCATTCCTCTTTTCTTGGCCAGACCATCTTTTCCACTGCTGATCCAACGTGTTCACCTTGCATTCCAACAACGGCTAGTATTCACTCAGTCAATCAACAGTTGCTATTGAGTATGGCTATGCACCATAAATCAGGGAGCAGACAGTCTAAGGGAGGTGCAGACATACAAACAGGCAATGTAATGTCGTATGATACATGCTATAACAGGGTGAAGTCATGGAAGGGGGATAATTAACCCATCTTGTGAAGGCAGAATCAGGGTCTTTAACCCCATTCTGGCTCCTAGCACCACCCCTGGCACATGTGAAGTGCTTAATAAACACTGGTTGCATTAAGAGGCATCAAAGCTGGAATTTAAGGATGAACACGTATCACCAAGTGAAAGGATTCAGAGATGCAAGAATTGTGTTCTAAGACTAAGAAATAGACAAAGTGTTTGAAGTCTTGAGGGACAATGGAGTACATGTGTGAGCAGATGCGATGCATGTCATTCCTTTCTACCCCTGAGCATAAAACTCTGGTGTGGTATGTGTGGAAGTTCAAAGCAAGTACAAGGTAAGTGTGTAATATTTATGATTGAGTAATTTTCTTTTCAGACCAGAATTTTCTTCTAGTGCAAAATAAAATAAAATAAAATAAAATAAAAAATAAGAGGCAATGGTGTTCAAACAAACACAAAAAGGAAAGGAACTCTGTCACATACTAGCACACTCAATGTCTGCTCCCTGGAATAGCCAACCTGTAGCATGCTCAAATAGAAGAAAAGGGAGAGATAGGGAAACCCATGCTTGCTTTTCTTTTAGTCCTTCATTACTCACCCGTAAGTTGAAGAGAGAGAGAGAGAGAGTGTTGGTAAAATGTGAGTGTTGCAAGAAGTAAAATAAAACAGCTGAGTTAGTTTTGGGCAACATTTTCACTGTTCTGGTAAGAATGAAATATGTAAGTATGTGGACAAGTTAAACATTATTGTGTTTGCACTTTAAGGAGGGATTGCTCGATAGGAAGATGAATGGCAAGTTTCACGCTAATAATTTAAATTAAAATTTTTCTTTGCTTAGGGGCACCTGGGTGGCTCAGTGGGTTAAAGCCTCTGCCTTCAGCTACGGTCATGATCCCAGAGTCTTGGGATCGAGCCCCACATTGGGCTCTCTGCTCAGCGGGGTGTCTGCTTCCTCCTCTCTCTCTGCCTGCCTTCCTTTCTGCCTACTTGTGATCTCTCTGTCAAATAAATAAAGAAATTAAATCTTAAAAAAAATTTTTTTTCTTTCCTTAGAGTACCCAGTAAATAGCAAATAAAAACATCATAAAAAGTTGAGAGAGAGACTGCCAAGTTGGGTGGGGGGAGAAAGAGGCTTTTTATTTTAGTACCTTTAATGGCACTCTTCCCTTCCTTTTGAGGGAGGGACTCTGCACTTCCCTTTTGCACTTGGCCCTGGCCCTGTAAATTACGTTGTTAACCCTGCCCTCAGCTAATAAATGGCCAAGGCACTATCTGATCCTAGGGTTTTTTGCATCCAAATGACGCACTGTACCACACTTCCTCCTGTGATACTCACTGCATAGTGTTAAGTCAAGGAAGTCTGTGTGTCATTCACCATTTCCAGTGCCACGACTTCTCCTGGCTTTGAGGGAAGAAACCACCGACATTCCCTGTTCATGACCGTGGCATTCACTGCCAGCTTATTGCTTCATTGTTCCAGAGCTCCCCACAGGACGTTTATTGCTACTAAACCACAGGTCAGCTTCTTCTGCCCAAATCCTGCTTGCGTCACTCTCTCACCAATATTACTCCCGAGGAAACCTCCAATACGTGGCTAGTTCAAAAAGTTCTGCCTCTGAGTCTCTTCCTCATGAAGGCCAACCTAAACATCCACATGCTAGATACTGAGTTTGAACCAGCGTGTCTTCCATTTTTCAAGTCAACATTTTATGGTATGTGAATTCACTACGTATTTAGTTCCCTGCCTTACTTTTATCACAGTCATAGCTGCATTGCCTTTACTTCTCTGCATGCTAATGGGATTCTGTTATCTGAATTTTTTACTCTGAGGAGACCATTCCTGTAGGCTTGCTGTCAGAGCCCTTGTTAAGCCAGAGACTGCAATTCCTACTGCAACCCCCAATTCCCGTTAGACCTCCTCTAGGGGGAAGTTCATCTTCCTCACTCAAGGGAGAAGTTTCAAAGCCAGGGCTTTAGGGTTGGGTCACTTATCTTCCTGCATGATTTTAAAGAATTTACCAAATGATCATGTCTCTTTTTCATTGTTGTGGGGTCAGATTTATTTTGAAGTGTTTCACTTGAACTTTCCAAACTGCCATTTAAATGACTATCCTTTAATGCAGACTTATTAAGCACAGATTAGCTATAAAAATCATTCTTACTCATGTTCTTTTAATTAAAAAAAAAAAAACTGAATACCTAAATGTCCCAGGCACAAGTTGGTACTGCCCCAGAACACGTTTGCTGTATGCAATGGCATTTCTCATGAGTAAGTGTACATTCTGTAACTCATTTTGGAAGCATTTCGCTGACTCTACCATAACTTTTGGCTGGCGAAATAAGGAAGATAAAAATATAATAGCTTCTGAGACCAGCCCATTGGTAGATAAATTTTATAATGAAGAGATAACTGTCCATTTGGGGCCATTTGATCATTTTTAAGCCTTACAGATTTCCAGGTCAATTCCTAGGTATTGGTAATTAGCAGAAGACAAGTTTAACTCACATATAAAGAGCCAGCATTCTGTTGGCTATGCTGGAATTTAAAAAAAAAAGTGGACAAGACTTGAAATTTTAAAAAATTGTTAATAAAAAATAAAAAGAGTTGGCATCCTTTGTTTTGACGTGTTAATAGATGTCACTCTTTCTCCTTCTCCCCCCTCCTTGCTCACTACCACACACCTGGGTACACAGCTCAACTCTATTCCTCAATATTTTCTGTCAAAAAACCTGAACTCTGGTACAAAAGCAAACAAACAAAACCAAACAAGCTCACCTCCTATCAAAAGGCAGTTCTGAATGCCCCAAGTGAAACCAGAATGATTGATTAGAACCTGCGGAGCCATGGCCCCATCTTCCTGAGAGCGCCGTTGGGAGACACCTGGACCTTGGTTGTAGGGCTGAGATCGTCATTCTGGTCACACATGAAAGCAGGTGGCTTGCGATCATTGATAGAGCAACATGGGTGCTCAGCCAGGACAGGGGGCCCCAGGCCTGGAGTCAGTCCATCCACTCTTGGCTAGGAAGAGACCAAGGAAGCTCCAATAGGATTCCATCTGCTTTAGTAAGTCAACTACTAAGTTTACTCTCCAATTACGAGAGTCAAATAAAACCCCCTTCAGGCCTAAAGGAACAGGCCAAGTGTGAGAAAAGGGAGGGGATATGATATGGACACCACAGAGCTCTGGGACTGCATTGGGGGGTAGCTACTGCTCAGTGCTCATGTCAGAATGTGGTCATTAATGAACATCTAGTGTTGCCACATCTTATATTTTTCTAAAGTTATTAGAAATCAAAATGTTTACATAAAATATCTTAATCAGTGGGCAGACCAACAGAACACATCTGCCAAGTCCTCACCATTGCAGCGGCTCTCTGACCTTCCCACGCTGGCCTCCTTCCCGTAGCTTCACCTCTCTCTCCCCTCCTCACCCCCACCAGCTCTCGCTCGCTCCTTTGGCTGCGCAACGTGCAATGCGCTCTCCAGTCTCAAGGACTGTCCATGAGCATTTCCCTCACCTGGAAGGCCCTCTCCATAAATAGCCCAGAGCTCACACAGCCACCTCCTTCATATCTTATCTTACTTATTATCATTTTTTGAATATTTATTTACCTTAGAGAGAGAGAGAGAGAGAGAGAGCGAGAGAGAGCACCAGCGGGAGAGGCAGAGGGAGAAGGAGCGAGAATCCCAAGCAGACTCCATATTCAGTGCAGAGCCCCACATGGGGCTCGATCTTATGACCCTGAGATCGTGACAGGAGCCGAAACCAAGAGTGGGGTCCTCAACTGACTCTATCACCCAGGGGCCCCCAGGTCTTGTTTTAAATGCTACCTTCTTGGGGAGACCTTCCTATTTGGACCCACACTCTCTTCCCGACACCCCCTATTTCTTTTTACTGTTTAATTTTACTAAAAAAGCACTATTGTCATCTAACATACATTTTATTTGACTTTTTTTTTTTCCTTCCTACAATGGAATGTAAACTGCTTGAAGGCAGAGATTTTGGGTTATTTTGCTCATGGCAGTATCCCCAGGGCCTAGACCAGAGTGAAAACTTGATAAATGTCTTTTGAATGAATTAAGGAGTAGATGAATGAATCTGCCTGCCAACTTTGGTCTGTGGTCTGGGCTTCCAGTTTATGACTTGTGATTTATACTGAAAATCTCATGGCATGATGCAAAGGAAGGAGACATGATAAAGTTTGGGCAGTGAACATCTAACTCTTACTTTCCAAGGAAGCCAAGTAATCAAATGACATCATCCACAACCTCACAGAGCCTTTCTGCCAGTTATAGTACCCGTCACATGCAAAAGTAAAGGGTATCCAACAATGCCAGATGTATTAATCCCATGATATCTTACTCATTTCACTTTGAATTACATGCTTATCCAACAACGGCAAAGTTTACCATTTACCCTATTCAAAATAGGTCCCCTTACTCACAGTCATCTCTAAAATTAAGCATAGTTCCTTTGCTGTTTAGAAAATGAAAATGAAAATAACATAAATATAAAAGAGACAGGAGGGAACAAAGATGAAGCCTGATCTTTGTGAAGGAAGGAAGTTAGCTCACAGAAGTGGTATTGTCTTATCTTGCTTCTTTACTCCGGCCTATATGATTCAAAGTTTGGGTGCTATTCCTTATGTTCCACATATGATGTACTATATGCTGGCTAACTGCACATAATAATAATTTTAAAATGTGGATGCTTTTGTTAAGAACTCCATGCATTTCTATCTTTCCCTCCTTTTACCTTCTGCTCAAAAAAATTCAGACGAAGCCAAGTAAATTTAAAAGTAAAATTCAGGTTGTGTGTTTTGTTTATATTCTCTGATCTAAGAACAGAACGCTTCAATCGAGGCATTATCAGTATCTATAACGGGATGAAAAGCATAGGGAGATGAATACACATTTAATTACTATTATACCAGAGATGCCCTGGACCTTGAAATATTTTTGTAAGTAGGCTCCATGCTCACTGTGGGCTTGAACTCACAACCCTGAGATCAAGACCTGAGCTGAGATCAGGAGTAGGATGCTTAACCACCTGAGCCACCCAGGTACCCCAGGACCTTGAAATATTTTTAATAAAGGCAAATAAATAAAATATACTTCATGCCTAGGTAATAAGTTTTTTTAGTTCATTTTAACAAGAAGTAGTACACAATGAAAACACAAAGAACTTGAAAAGGTTGAGCTCTTAGGTGAAAGTGCAAGGTTATCTCTGGTTATCTAAGTTGCCTGCTCACCCTCATGGGTGATTTGCAGGAGATCCCTTAGGAGTCACTGGCAAAACCTTGGCTCTGCTATCTGCCAAAGACTCTGGGCCTCTTGCTAACACCAGAGCGGTAATGGTGCCTTCTCTTCCACCTTCCAAATCTAATGCAAGCATCTTCCAGTGGAGGACCTTAAACCAAAGTAAGTGTCTAGAAAATACAGTCTTCAGGCTTCTAGGCCCTGCTTCCAGGGAGACACAGATCCATTCGATGGGGCCAGATGGATCCAACATGACCCAGGATTTGAATCTTCTGTTCCTATTCAAGAACCAGGCATTCCTGGAGCCGCCAATGTGTTGAACAATCTTTTCTTTATGGTATTTTCATTCTCTAAGTAAGACAATCACATAAATGTGCAAGAGTTTTCTTTTTATTAAGATTAATGGATTCCTTTAAAAAGTTAATTATTGCCAAGGGCCTTGCCAGATGTGGACACTTCTCAACTGGTATTCTCTTACTAAGAATGGGGCCTGGGGCTGGGGGGGAAGGTTTGGGAGATAAGGAAAAGAGCTAGTTTATTTACAATAGGCAAACTGAAATTGTACCAGACTCAGACCAACTTCTTCGTCATAAACTTTATATTACAATATAGATCAACAATTTCCTCTCCCAGAACTCTGAAGCCTTCCTGTCCTGTGACTCAGTTTCCTACACTAAGGGGCCGTTGCCACAATAGTCAGGGGAAGGAAGTGCTTGCTTACCCTTGCTGTGTTTGGAATAACCCCTCCACATCAAAGAGGTGACTCATTCCATCCACTTGCCAACCCTGAACTTGCTTCCCACCTCCCACCACCCTTGCTAGCTATGCTGTTCTTGGCTGGAGAGACCTTCCATCGGCAAGTCCAGGTTTGTGGAATCTGGCACACTCATCTCCCTCGATGACGAGGCTTCCTGAGGTGGGTTTTTCAGCAGGTTGGGACATGAAGGTGACCACCAATTTGCCTGACCTCTGGTTCAAGGTGTATGATTCAAAGCCAAGAAACCGGGCTTTCACCTCTGCCTTCTCAAACAGCACAAAGGGAAATGGCATCATTTTGTTTCCCTACTCCTATTAACACTAAACCGGTAACCTGAAAACGTTTAGGTACCTATTTTCATTGGTTCTAGAGAAACATGTTGCTGCTGGAAATTCCAGAAGCCATCAGGTTCATTTTGGTGAGTTCAGCAGCATTTATTACAGTGTGGGGCAGATGGGGAGTGCTCAGAAAATATTTATTCCTGGTGGATGTGTCCCTATCTGGATAGAAGCCATCTTGGAGTAAATAACCTTGCCTTGGAGGTGGTTAGAGGGGAAGAAACTACACTTCCTTTAATAAAATATACCACCGGATTCCAAATTGAGAACAGTGTGGATATGGAAAAATAAAGGGCTTTATAATTAATAGAGAGGGATTTGAGATTAGGCATTCTGAACAAATCTCTGAAGTTCTTCTCTTTTTCCTTTAGAGAGAGAAAGAGAGTGCACATGAGTGTACATGGGAAAGAAGGGGTAGAGGCAGAGGGGTAGAGAAAATCTTGAGCAGGCTTAACAAAAGGCTCTATCTCACGAACCTGAGAACATGACCTGAGCTGAAATCAAGGGTTGGACACTTAACCAACTTGAGCCACCCAGGCACCCTAATTCCTTTAAGTTCTTATTAAATACGTACCACATGGTGCTAAAGGAGTTCAGTCACATTGGCCTGTGGTAAAATCTCAGCAGACCACTTCCTGTACGTGATTTACTTCTCTAACCTTGAATTTCCTCATGTAATAGAGCAACAATTAAATTTTCCTCCTAAGCTATTTGCAAGGATTAAAAAAGACAATGGGAGCCATGTTCTAAACACAGAGCCTGGGACACTTTAGCATTCAACATTTTCTTATCCTCTGAAGCTGCCTCCTCACTTGGAAAAGGGGAAGAACAAAACCCGCCATATTCTTGCAAAGGGATGTTACAGATCAGGCGAAGTAATATGGAGAAAATGCTTCCCTAGTGTGATTTATTTGTGTTATCTAACTCCCTCTTGACAATGAGCCCATTCCTTTTTTTTTTCCCCCAGCGTCTGAATATAGGCTTGCTGCTGTTATCTTTGGGCCTAGTCCTGGGCAATTTGCACACAGACTTGACAGACCAGAAAGCTTACGACAGACGATCACTTCCATTGATGAGTATGGCGATTTGCTCGTGTTCAAGAATCCTTAGCTTCACATATTTTGCAATAAAAAGTTCACATTGCCAACTTTCTCTCATGGTGGGATATTTAGGGGAACTGAGATTTACGTGATGGGGCTCAGTCATTGTTGGGATGGTCCCGGGACTGACAGTAATAGAAACCAGACCCTTCCAGGCCTGGCTTGGGGGTAGAAAGACCTGCCTGCAGGAGATCTGAGCTTCCCTGGCCTCACCTCTTCTTTCAGGCAGCCGGTTAGCCTTTTCTGGCCGGCCCTGTGAAATAAAATGCTCTGGGGGATTTGGAGAAGAGCTGGTGTGAATGGGTTTATATATTACCCAGATTGTCTCCTCATTACTCATAGCCAGTTGGAAAATTTCCAACCTTTTCTACTTGATCCTAGCTACCTAAGGGATTTGAGCTGACATCTACTATCAAAGCCCATCTGGAAAGAGAATATATGAGTATTAGATTTCATTCAACAAACACAAAGGGGAACCATTAGTAACAAGGGTGTGGTGTGAAGTAGAAGAAAGTTCTGGCCTCAGAAAAAGACTGATTTAAACTCAAATCCCAGACCAGCCACTACTGTCTATATGCCCGTGACCATGTTAACTTCAGAGGATCATTTACTGAGCTATAAAGTAGAAAGTAATCATCCCTTTTAAAACATTTTTTTATTAGAATTGAATTTAATTAACAGAAATAGAATTCAGTGATTCATCAGTTGCATGTAACACCCAGTGTTCATTACATCATGTGCCTCCTTCATGTCCATCCCCAGGTCCCCCATCCTCCTACCCCTTCCCCTTCAGTGACCCTCAGTTTGTTTTCTATGATTAAGAATCTCTTAGGGTTTGGCTCCTTCTGTTTTTTCTCTTATTTTATTTTTCCTTCCCTTTCCTTGTGTTCACTTGTTTTGTTTCTTAAATTCCACATATGAGTGAAGTCATATGATGTTTGTCTTTCTCTGACTGACTTATTTCACTTAGCATAATACCCTCCAGTTCCATCCACATCATTGTAAATGGCAAGGCTTTGTGGGGTTTTTTTTGATGGCCTTGTAATATTCCATTGTATAGATACACCACATGTTCTTTATCCATTCATCTCCTGATGGACATCTGGGTTCTTTCCATAGTTTGGCTATTATGGACATTGCTGCTACAAACCCTGGGGTGTGTGTGTCCCTTCATATCACTACTTTTGTATCCTTTGGGTAAATACCCAATAGTGCAATTGCTGGGTGGAAGGGTAGCTCTATTTTTAACTTCTTGAGGAAAGTCCAGATGGTTTTCCAGAGTGGCTGCACCAGTTCGCATTTCAACAGTGTAAGACCAATAGTGTAAGTGGTCAAACATAGTATCTTTTTATAATACTGTGAGGAATAATAAAGACTTTTGCATATAAGACTCCCCAGTAGTAGTGAGTGTTGTATAAACAGCAGCTATTTTTAGTACTATTTTCTTTCCTTGAAAGAAAATGTTCAATTTTCTTGAAAGGAAATGTTCAGAGACATTGATCAGTTCTCCTTTAGATGTCCCTATCACATAAGGTTGTATTAAATAGGAAAATGGGTGGGAAAGTGCCTTGTAAAGCCACATAAATAAAGTTGCTATGATTATTTAGAGGAAAGTCACTTGAGATCCAAGAAACACTGAAGGCCATAACAAATAGAGTGACCCCTCTTTCTTTGTTAAAATAAAGGATAAGAAGACAAGAAAAGAGTTGAGATTCATGACTGAGATTCATCTTTTACACACTTCTTAGACTGGTCCATTTCTAATATGTGTAACTGTAACATTTCCGTAAGAAATTTTGTTCAGTGGTATTTATGTATACCTGTGTGTGAGTGTGTGTGTGTGCACATGAAAGATTTTTATCTGGCTGAACAATTTTCTTTTTATTGATCCTTTAGAAAGAAAGGATTAGGACACAGGAAAGAAGAAGAACAAAAGATGTTACTCTTAGTATCTTACTAAAAATTTTTGAGGGACATTGACCATAACAACAGGGGGGAAATGACGCTAAAAATATCTTAACATAATTAGCTGGATGTATTTACACATTACACCCAAGATCTACAAGGCTTAGAAAATTGTTCACATTAACACCAAGTAATTCAGTCTATTCTTTATCTCAGAGTAATGGTTAACCTTGATAAAAATTGGATTTATTTACTAACCTGGAAAAACCCGTACTTATTTGGAGGGCATTCATTCTCAGTTAGCTCTCTCAATTAAAATTCCAGCACTGGAATTGGCAACACAGGCAATGTGACAAGAAGGTGAAGAGATTACCTGGATAATTTGGGCAGTAAAGATAGCTGATGTAGGTATATAACTCAGTCCTCCAATTTATGTGGTAAGTTTTATTTTTCTGTCTTGCCTGGGCAATTACATCAAATTTCCACATTACTTGGCTGTGTAGACATGAGAATTTTAGCAAATACGTAGAGGGTTGAGAAAGCCTGACTTGCATAATTGGTATTCTGCGTTTAAAACATCCTTCTATGAATGCTTAACTGGATAATCTGCCTGAACTTGCCTCTTGGAATTTCTTAGTGTGGGTCAATATCTGTCATCCGTGACTATGGCACTTGATGAGCCAACCTAGAAATACATATCCTCTTCTTCTCTCCCTCCTTCACCTCCTTTCTCATTTATTACCTTCTTTTTTTTCTTTTTCTTCTTCAAGTTCTTTTTCATAAAATCACATAATGCTGGAATTTGGAGGGACCACAGCCACTGTAATTATTCTGTAATTCTCAGAATTTGTTAGTTCCCATACCACATTCATGGATTTTTCATGTCTAGCTATTTAATATTTTTAAAAAGCAGATTTTAAAAAACCTTAAATATTTACCTTTACAGATACAGTTTTAAAAATCTTTTTAAATTAAAAACAATTTTTAAAAAAAGATTTATTTATTTATTTGAGAGAATGAGCAGTGGGAAGGGGCAGAAGGGGAGAGAGAGAGAGAGAGAGAGAGAGAGAGGCAGACTCCCCACTGAGCAGGAAGCCCAACACAGGGCTCTATCCCAGGACCTGGAGATTATGACCTGAGCCAAAGGCAGACGCTTAACTGACTGAGCCACCCAAGCAATCCCAGATATGCTTTCAAAACCTGTACTCAAGAAGAATAGATTCAGTATGCTGATTATTTTTTCCTGATAAAAAGTAAAAGAAATGTATAACAAATAGAGACATTTTGTACACGTAGCACCTAAAATTGTATCACTTAGCTTTGGGAAACACTTTTCTAGTCTGGCTTTCAAATGAGAGAATTAAAGTGATGTTTTCTAAAGGCACAGAGCCAGTTAGGAGTGGCGTTAAGAGTTGAAACCATGGTTTTGGACTCTTTAGCCCAGACCTTTCCTATTACCTTACACTGACTTTCAGTGTTGGCTACTTTAAAGCAGGGCTGTAAGAATCACTAATTAACATGGTATAGAAAAGCCATCAGTAGCAAAACTATGAAAACAGCCCATCTTCTTATTTGTTTATCTTTCAATAACTCTTAGATCCTGATTGACCACAGGTGCTTTGAGACAGTAATCCTTGGGATGCCTTCGTAGCTCAGTCGGTGAAACATCTGCCTTTGGCTTAGGTCATGATCCTAGGGTCCTGGGAGTGATCCCCGCATCTGGCTCCTTGCTTGGTGGAGAGCCTGCTTCTTCCTCTGCCTGCCTCTCTACCTGTTTGTGCTCACCCTCTCTCTGAAAATAAATAAATAAAATCTTAAAAAAAGAGAGACAGTAGTCCTCAAACAAGAGTGCTCATGTAGGGGTTTACCAGGATTTCAAGGACGTGGGTAGCTAAAGATCTTTTCAGAGCCACCCTTTCTGTGACTTCTTTCCTAAAAAAGGGACCATGGTAAGTCATCCCTATTTATAATTGCCCTTTTTCAACCTTCCAGAACAAACCTACACTTTTCATTCACTGCATTACCCTGGAGTGAAATCATATCAGACTGACACCAAACACATGGACACTTGAAAATCAGGTAGTGTATTGGTGTAGGGAAAGAATTTCATGTCTGGGTGACAAATCACAGGTAGTCTCGAATTCTTTGCCTTCCTTAAAAAGGAAGGAGGGTTAAACAAATTTTGAGCTGATAGATCTTTAAAAATGATTTTGCATGGTAGACCAAGATATAAAGTTTGACTTAGAAGTTGTTTAAAGATCCAAAAATGAAGGGTTATAGCTCTAATAAAAATCCTTCCACCCTCATCTACAAATAACATTTTTTTTGCATCACCTTTAATTAAATTGACAAGTAAGAATAGAATTAGGGGTGCCTGCGTGGCTTAGTTGTTAAGCATCTGCCTTAGGCTCAGGTCAGGATCCCAGGGTACTGAGATCAAGCCCTGCATGGGGCTCCCTGCTCAGCAGGAAGCCTGCTTTTCTCTCTCCTACTCCCTCTGCTTGTGTTCCCTCTCTCACGGTGTCTCTCTCTGTCAAATAAATAAATAAAACCTTAAAAAAAAAAGAATAGAATTAATACTAAACTCCTAACTCATTCTAGTAGTAAGTATATCCATATACAGATCTACGGGGAAATGACTTGATCCATCTTATTAAGAGATACATGTCCAAAATGAGTTATTTTTTAAAAAACATTGTTTTTTATTACTTTCAATTTAGTATCTATTTATCTATATTTTAATATAATTATATTAAATATAATTTAATAATAATGTCTATTATCCTTGCCTGTTTACTAGTAAGAATTGTAATGCCACTCAGAAGAAATTTTTTAACATTTAAAACCTATTAGGAGGGGCGCCTGGGTGGCTCAGTGGGTTAAAGTCTCTGCCTCCGGCTCAGGTCATGATCCCAGGGTCCTGGAATTGAGTCTCCTATCAGGCTCTCTGCTGAGCAGGGAGCCTGCTTCCCTTCCTCTCTTTCTGCCTGCTTCTCTGCCTACTTATGATCTCTGTCTGTCAAATAAATAAATAAAATCTTTAAAACCTATTAGGAAATTAAAAACATAAATTTAGCTTGTATTTTTGCTACAGAGTATAATAGGGTCTTCAATAGTAGATCTTAACAAATAAAGTTAGAGGATCAGAATAAAACTCTGAGAAAGGGAAACAAAAAGAGAAGTTCAATAAATAAAACGAAGAGTTAACATTTCCAATTGTTAAATAAGAACTATTTATGTTTGCTATTTTTTTAAATTGGCGATGAGAAGAGATTGAGTCACTTAGGTCTTTATGTTGCACGGGATGCATTTTAAAATTATGTAACAATTTTATTTTAAAAGATTACTGTTTAAGCTGGAGATTACATAAGTTGTATTATTTACATACTGGAGAAACTTTAGATGTCATCTTAAAGTTTTGCAAAGGGTTGTAGAGATTTTCCAATTCCTTTATGAGTACACAAATAGGAAGTTTGAAGACTATTGCTTTTAGGGTTCAAATGGGTTTCCAGGCTGTGGAGCGCTTCCTGGACAATCTTTTCTCTCACCCTGGATTCCCAGGAATGAAAACAGTACCCGAGGTTTACCAAAGGCACACACTTGCTCCTGTTCACTGCCAGGACTCCTGGCACTGACTTACAGATATCCTGGACCCAGGTGAGCTCAGATGCTCTCAACCTTTGTGCCTGTTAGACTAACATTTGCGGGAAACTCCAAAAGCTGATAGGAGAAATTCCACTGGTTATAAAGAAATCTTCTCCAGCCCCCCTATACCAGCCCTAGAATGTCACTTCTGTATTTACCAGATAAAATCGAATGGCTCTTTTACACACTCTTTGAAAAATCCGAGATAGATAACAAGATTAGAATGCATTTGAATAAAAGAAAAAAAAAACAACAACCCAGCAGCATGTATGAAAATGTGTGCATATACATAAAACAAATGTGCACTTTTAAAAATGTTATGTAGCCATGCTATTGCTCAGCGATTAAAATGTTGAAGTTGAGTCCCGGATTAGACAACTGAAGTCATCTTTAAAAAGGGTTACTGCAGACCATAACTCTTCACTCTAGTAACATGTGTATCTAGTTCTTCTACCCTAAGAAAATACAAATTATTTATGTTATATTCCAGCAACATCATGTTTCATGTACCAACAGCCTGTACTTAGAAGATATACATGAAGTTTCCTTTAATTTTCTTTTCTCATTTTTATGCTTTTTGGTTAGAAATAAGAGAAAAAGAGAAGAAAGACAAAATTTCTGCATATATTTTAAATGATTGAACTTTGAAGTAATTACAAAAGTATAGAAATCACTAAAAGTGATCTTGATCAAATTAATAATTTTCCATTGAGACTTGATAAAAACTTTTCAACACAATTTTAATGGAGAGGCAGCTTTTGGCTTTAACTTCTTTTTTTTTTTTTCCAATTTATTTATTTTCAGAAAAACAGTATTCATTATTTTTTCACCACACCCAGTGCTCCATGCAAGCTGTGCCCTCTATAATACCCACTGGCTTTAACTTCTGAACATTATGTTATGTGGATTTTATTCTGTTCTATTAACTTTTGATTATATTTGAAAGTGGTTGACCTCTTTTTTCCCCACTAGCATTTGTTTTCATTTTGGTAGAAGGAAAAAATAATGAAATCTAGCACATTTACACAGAGTCTTCCTACAGTGCTGGGGATCTGGAAATAAATCCACTACCAATGCTGACAAATACACTGGTCTGTAACGTCCTCTTATCCTCAATAATCACAATTTTGAGGGTGCCTCGGTAGCTCAGTCGGTTAGACATCTGCGTTCTGCTCAGAGTGTGATCCCAGGGAGCTGGAATCAAGCCCCGCATCAGGCTCCCTGCTCAGCGGGGAGCCTGCTTCTCCCTTTCCCTCTGCAGCTCTCCCTGCTTGTGCTCTTTCTCTCACTCTCTCTCTCTCTCTATCAAATAAATAAATAAAATCTTTTTAAAAAAATCACAGTTTTGCTGTATGCTGATCATATTCCACTCCCGAATGCTGCAAAGGAGCCATGGAAACCATTATCATTACAGAAAAACACTTCACTTAAGAAAATCTGCTTCTATGCTAGACTTAGAAGGGATTTATTATAAACACCCCATTACAGGGAAAATCAGAAACCTGAAAATCTTCCAAGCAATTAGGAGAAGATATTATTCTTATGTATGAATTGCTTTTTCAAACTGAAATAAGTCTTCAAATAATTCTGATAAAGAAAATTGCCAGACAATTTCCATTGTCTCATTTACATTACCAACCCAGATGATTTTTTTAAAAAATTGAATCCAACATTTGAACTGGCATCACAAAGGTCAAATACTGCAAGATTTGTTCTGACTCATTTTGGGAAGAAAAAAAAAAAAAGCCAAGGGTTCATCCAAAGAATATGATAGGATGACTTGACAGAGAAGTTGGATAAGAAGGATGACTTATTTTGGACTTAATCTTAGGGTGGGTGAAGCATAGTATTCAGGTCATTTCCTTAAGAGAGAGGAAATGATGAGTTACACCTTGCCTTTTTGATAAAAAAACATGCAACGGTTCATGCTTCATTCAATGTTTAGTAAATTTAGTGATGATATTTATAATAACTGTGTTCCAAGTTGATTAAGGCTTAATCACAACTGACTAAGCAAATGGGCATGGAACAGAGAATAAGTCATAATTATTACTCTCGTGCATATCCTTACAATATTCAAGGATTTAGAGACTCAAATTTATACCTTCTACAACTAATTTGACTTTACCTTTTCTGGAAGGTTAACTTAAGGCATATAGAGAAACTGAAAGTGCAGAAAATATTTACTTAACAGCATTTCCGGTGTTATGTAGCACTCTGGTTAAGTTCTTCACACTGGTTGAGAAAGACGTGTTCCCCACTATGACAGGGAGAGCAGCTTCCCCTACCACACCCACCCCCTACACCCCCCTCGCCACACACACACACACATGTCCATGACCTCAGTCCACTCAGAATTTTTCTCTGGAGTATTAGTCTGAGGTAAAAGCCCTCGTTCCAGGTGAATGCAGAAGAAAAGGAAGAAAGCTGTGTCTGACCTGTCCCTCTCTCTCCACATCTGGCTGGAACAGAAGTGCCTGGCCCCCTTGTCTGTTCAGGCAGAATCTTTTAACTTTTTGCAGGTTTAAGCAAGCCTGGTCTTCAGCTCATGGTTTGGCAGGCTGCGGGACAGGAGAATGTAACACATTAAGCTCTTATCCTTTGCAGTGGAATACTGTCTTTGAACACAAATAAGAATTAGTTGATAGTCTGGGAACCTGGGTGGCTCAATTGGTTAAGCATCTTCCTTTGGTCCAAGTCATGGTTCCAGGTTCCCCCACATGCGGCTCCCTGCTTCTCTCCCTCCCTCTCCCCTTCCCCTGCTCATGCTCTCTCTCTCTCTCTCACACACACACACACACACGCACATAAATAAATAAAATCTCTAAAACAAAAAATAATTGTTTGATGGTCATTCAAATGTTTTTAAGATGTAAACCATATATCTATTTCAATAGTGTTTAAATTTCATCAATAACAATTTACAGTCTCTAGACCACTGTGTACAAGGAAAAAAAGAACACAACATTTCCTCTTTATGTTTTGATATTTCATGGTAGATTTCCAGCATCTTTGAGTAAGACGTTTTGTTGTTTCAAATATAATAAAATAAAAGTTGCTTAGCTCCACAAAGTAGGAGTAAATGAAAAGTGACCCTGAGATACATCCTGGGTACAAAATGAAATGTATGAGAACATTTACATGTGAAGCTTATAACCCAGAGCATACAGATATGATTGTTTTTCTGTCAGGTCACTTGGTTAGTCTAAACTTCCAACAGAAATGGATTCACGAATAAAGGCAAAAGGGGAAAGGAATAAGTATCACCCTTTATAGAACAATAACAATCACAATCACTCATAAGACTTTTATTGGTTTGGCCACAAGCTGTTTAACTTACAAAGCCAAGATTCAACTAGTAATAAAGGAGAAAACCCACTCCTTTAGAGACTGAAGTCAGAGGTCGACCAAAAGTTTGTGTTTTTTTAGATTTTTATTTTTATTATTATTGTTTTTTAATCTGCGAGAGAGAGCACACGAGCAGGGTGAGGGGCAGAGGGAGAAGCAGACTCCCTGCTGAGCAGGGAACCCGATTCGGGACTGGATGCCAGGACTTGGGGATCATGACCCGAGTTGAAGGCAGACACTCAACCAACTGAGCTACTCGGGCAACACTCCCCTTTTTAAAATTTACAAATATTAAGTCTACCTCCTTTTTTCCTCCATCACATTTTTGGAGAGTACATACTTGTCACATTAGGTTCTCATATATTGAAAATTCAAATGATAGTAAGTATCTCTTGATATTTAGCAAATGTTCATGTAAGGATTTCCCAAAAAGGTGATTGCCTCCCAAGTTCAGTTCATTTTATGTTCACCATTCTGTTTAGAAACACTTTTTAGTGTAGAAAGAATTGTCCATTTGCCTGGAAAGTTGCTCGTGGTCGCCCTCCTTGGAAATGATTTATTCTTTCTGCCTTTCATGCTGTCTTCCCACCCCGTGATGTGTGAGAACTATTTGGACAAGTCTAATACTTTCAACCAAAATACAAAGCACTATACTAAAAGCAGCACAGCAACGTAAAAAGAAACCATTTCTAAAAGGTTTATTATTTGTCAGTTAGAGAAATGATTTGAAATCTCATGATGAGTAAGCTTTTTACCTAGTAATTTTAATAACTGGTGTGTTTACTGTTACACTGTGTAATTTTTATTTTATTTTTAAGGATTTTTTTTTTCATGGAGTGTAGAAAGAGTAAAGACCCCGTGTTCCTATTGCCTTTTTCGTCTAAATCTGAAGTTGTATCTTCTTATAACTTTCAATTTGCACATTCATTCCTCCTATAATTAAGTTAGAAGGGAAATGGTGTCACAGGGTAAGTGCACCATGTAGTTCCACTACTCTTATCCCTTATGACCATCAAGACCCTATGCATATAAAATGCAAGCGCTGGACACAAGAGACTTGAGGAATCATCTGGTGGCTCTCTTTCCCTTCACAGACGAGCAAATGGAAACTCACAGAGCCAGCATGGTTTCGTACAAGGGCATGAGTTTTGTTCTCAAATGGAGCCAGGGTTGAATTCAGTTTTAGCAACTGTGTAAACTTGGAGAAGTTATTTAAACATTCTGAGCCTTGGCGTTCTCTTTGTGGAATGGGGATAATAATACTCGGCTTCTAGAAATGGTATGGAGGATTAAATTAAAATTATGTATTTGAATGCCTGATTCACAGTAGACACTTAGTATTTCTTAGTCCTCTTCCCTATTAAGGTAGTTAGGTAAATTAGTGGCAGAAACCTTCTTCTAGATTTCAAACGAAACAGACTTCTATTTTGTGCTATTTCTATCACAATTTGGTAATGAGTCCCCAAGGAAGCTTTAGTTCTGGAACTGAAATCCCTCACGTCACCCCATTTGCTACTTTTGCCAGTGGATAACACATCTTTATCCAAGGCTGTATGTACTGTGGTTTGTCCTGGAAGAGACAGAAGACACAGAAACCATTTCCCAATTACCACTTACCAATGGCCTAAAACAAGGGTGAGCATGGTTAGATCATCAGCGACAGTTTATCAATCTCTAAGCAATATATTCTGGAGTTAATAGCCAAATCTTCATTACAAACACCATTATCCCAGAAGTCTTTAACTCATGCCCCCTTAAGCACATGTCTGCAGAAGATCCTCCTCGCCCCACTTTTCTGATTTCAGCTAACCCCCATTTCCCTTCTCTACCAACTAAATGAGAGGCTGCTTTTACTTGCTTTTTAAAAATCCCGATTCATTTATAGATTATCTGTTCCTATACACTATCCTAATAGTTCTGGGTTTTTTGTTTGTTTGTTTGTTGACTCTATTATTGGATTTATTTCAAGGATCATGGAGGCTACAAATACAAAATCTGCAGGGTGGGCCAGTGGACTGGAGATCCAGGAAAGAGTTGATATCTACTAGTTCTTATTATAGGCCTTTTGGAACTTACTTTTCTGGAATAAAATTCTCTGGATCTTTGAATGTTTCCTTGGTTCCCTTCCAGGGTCTCTGTGCATAGTAACTCCTTTTATCTTGTTACTCTAGCCCAGAAGTCAGAAAACCATGAGCCTGGAGGCTGAATCTAGTCCTTTGCTTATCTGTATATGGCTGATGAGAATGGTCTTAATATTCTTAAATAGTTGAAATTCTTTATCAGGCAGGAGGACCTTCATTTGGAGCCCACAGATTGCAGGAGACATTATTCTGAATCACATAAAATCCACTACTTCTCACTCAATGGAGTGGATATTATCTAAAGTTCACCTCTAATACCTTTGTCTGGGGTTCCATGTATTCACATTCTACAACAAAATAAAATTCACAGCAGCTAACTTTAAGTCTAATTATCTATTGGATAAAAAAATCTTTCTAATTTTAGTTATTGAGTTTAATAAACACCCCCCCTTAAATAAATAAAAGTTATACACAATAGGAAAATATATATATAAATAGAAAATAAGCAGTAAAGGGTCACCTGGGTGGCTCAGTTAGTTAAGTGAATGACTCTTGAACTTGGCTGGGGTCATGATCTCAGGGCCATCAGATTGAGCCCCCCCTCCCGCCCCAGCAATCAGGCTCTGTGCTGGGTGTGGAACCTGTTTAGGATTCTCTCTCTCTCTGTCCCCCTCTCCCCCCACCCCTACTCTTTCTTTCTCAAAAAAAAAAAAAAAAAAGAAAGAAAGAAAGAAAGAAATTGAAAGAAATTAAAAGAAACAGTAAGGAAAATGAGAATGCAAATGTGATAACCATAAAAATTAACATAATAACCATGATTACCTTTAACATTAGACCCTCATATACCCTGGCAGTTAAGACAAAAAGAGAATCATTTAGAAGTGACACTATATACCAAACTTCATTTGGGAGATATCAAATAAGCTAATATTATAAAGTTTACAAAAAGAAAAAACATAGAAGAATATCTTCTTGACTCAGAGATTTCTTACAAAGGACCCAGAAAATATTAGCTATAAGAATTAAATAGAGTTCCAGGGAAGAGCAAGATGGCGGAGAAGTAGGAGACCTAAATTTTGTCAGGTCCTAGGTGTTCAGCTAGATAGTTATTAAACCATTCTGAACAGCTACAAACTCAACAGGAGACCAAAGAGAAGAAGAACAGTAATTCTAGGAACAGAAAAGCACACAGTTTCTGGAAGATAGGATATGGGGAGAAGTGAATCTGAGGCAACAAACGGGGAGATAGACCTGGGGTAAGGGGCCGGCTCCTGGCAAGCAGTGGAGCAGCAGAGCACAAAATCAGAACTTTTAGAAGTCTGCTCCACTGAGGGATGTCAATCCAGAGGCTAAGCATGGGGTGGAGCCCTGGTGGGGACAGAGGACCCTTGGGGGTCACAGAAAGACTGGGGGTGGAGGTGGGGAGGTGTCTGAGTGTGGCAGAGCTCCCAGGTATCAGAGCAGGGAAGCCAGCTATAGAGACGGAGCTGAGGAGTGAACTTTCAGCTCGGGGTTACCTTAAACTGTGATCCGAGGCACAGTCAGACCACCACTCTTTGAACAGGGACCCCACAAGTGGCAGATCCGGGGAGACTCCTTCTGGGAGGGGCAGCGTGGGAATGTGCTGCAGGAATGTGCTTGTTTGGGAGACTCCAAACGTGGCCAAGCACCAGAGACAGAAATTCTTGGTCCCAGGCCAGGTTAGCTTGGAGTGTGACAGTAGACCAGGGAGATGGGAAGGACTGACTGCTTTTCTCTGAGGGTGCACTGAAGAGTGTGGTCCTGAGCTCTAGGCACCTCTGGGCCAGAGATTGGGAGGCCGCCATTTTCATTCCCGTCCTCCAGAGCTCTACAGAAAGCATTCATGGAACAAAATCTCCCAAGGAAGAACCTGAGCAAAGTACTTAGCCTGGCTCCTGGTAAGGGCAGTGTAATTCTGCCTCAGGCAAAGACATTTGAGAATCCCTGGAAGAGGCTCCTCTCCCAGAAGATTAGCAAGAACATCCAGCCAAGACCAAGTTCACTGATCAATGAGAACTGCAGAACTCCAAAGGAGAAAGCAGCACATAGAATTCATGCTTTTTCTCCATGATTTCTTAGTCTTTCAAAGTTAAATTTTTTAAATTTTATTTTTTTCTTATTCTGTCTTTTTAAATTTTTCCTCTTTCCTATTTTAATCTTTTAACTGTTCTATCTTATCAATATCTTTTTAAAAATCTTTTAAAATTTTCATTGTTATAGTTATATTCTATCCCTTCATCATATTTAGCCTTATTTTTAATATACATGTAAGTTTTTCTTTCTTTAAAATTTTGGGATACAGTTTCTTATAACAGATCAAAATATACCCTAAATCTAGCATATGGTTTTGTTCTAGTCTCCAGCCTGATCACTTTTCTCTCCTTTTTTTCTTTTTTCAACCAACTTCTAATCGTATCAATTCCTTTTTTAGAATCTTTTAATTTTAATCTTTACAGTTATATTCCATTCCTTCATTGTGTTTACCTTTATTTTTGTATGTATATTTTTCTTTCTTTAAAATTTTGGGAGGCAGTTTCTTCTAACAGACCAAAATAAACCCAAAATTAAGTGTGTGGCTTTGTTCTATTTCACAGTCTGAAATATATATATATAAAATATACCCCCCGCCCCAGGGGTCAAGACTACCCTTTTAATATTTTGTTTTCTCATTCACCTATTCTTAACTGGAAAAAATGACAAAGCATGATATATTCAGTCACTAAATGAGAAAAATACGCAGCCAAGAATACTATATCCAGCTAGGCTGTCATTGAAAATAGCCAAGACAGCATGGTACTGGCATAAAAACAGACACATAGACCAGTGGAACAGGGAGAGCCCAGATATGGACCCTCAACTCTATGGTCAAATAATCTTCGACAAAACAGGGAAAAAATTTACAGTGGAAAAAAGACAGTTTCTTCAATAAATGGTGCTGGGAAAACAGGACAGCTATATGTGGAAGAATGAAACTCGACCATTCTCTTACACCATACACAAAGATAAACTCGAAATGGATAAAAGACCTCAACGTAAGACAGGAATCCGTCAGAATCCTAGAGAACATAGGCAGTAACCTCTTCGATATCACCCACAGCAACTTCTTTCAAGATATGTCTCCAAAGACAAAGGAAACAAAAGCTTTGAACTTTTGGGACTTCATCAAGATCAAAAGCTTCTGCACAGCAAAGGAAACAGTCAAAAAAACAAAGAGGCAACCCACGGAATGGGAGAAGATATTTGCAAATGACAGTACAGACAAAAGATTGATATCCAGGATCTATAATGAACTCCTCAAACTCAACACACATAAAACAGATAATCATATAAAAAATGGGCAGAAGATATGAACAGAGACTTCTCCAATGAAGACATACAAATGGCTACCAGACACATGAAAAAATGTTCATCATCACTAGCCATCAGGAAGATTCAAATTAAAACCACATTGAGATACCATCTTGCACCAGTTAGAATGGCCAAAATTAGCAAGACAGAAAACAACTGTGTTGGAGAGGATGTGGAGAAAGGGGAACCCTCTTACACTGTTGGTGGGAATGCAAGTTGGTGCAGTTTCTTTGGAGAACAGTGTGGAGATTCCTCAAGAAATTAAAAATAGAACTTCCCTATGACCCTGCAATTGCACTCCTGGGTATTTACCCCAAAGATACAGATGTCGTGAAAAGAAGGGCCATCTGTACCCCAATGTTTATAGCAGCAATGGCCACGGTCGCCAAACTATGGAAAGAACCAAGTTGCCCTTCAACGGACGAATGGATAAGGAAGATGTGGTCCATATACACTATGGAGTATTATGCCTCCATCAGAAAGGATGAATACCCAACTTTTGTAGCAACATGGACGGGACTGGAAGAGATTATGCTGAGTGAAATAAGTCAAGCAGAAAGAGTCAATTATCATATGGTTTCATTTATTTGTGGAGCATAACAAATAGCATGGAGGACAAGGGGAGATGGAGAGGAGAAGGGAGTTGAGGGAAATTGGAAGGGGAGGTGAATCATGAGAGACTATGGACTCTGAAAAACAACCTGAGGGTTTTGAAGGGGCTGGGAGTGGGAGGTTGGGGGAACCAGGTGGTGGGTATTAGGGAGGGCACGGATTGCATGGAGCACTGAGTGTGGTGCAAAAACAATAAATATTGTTATGCTGAAAAGAAATAAAAAATTAAAAAAAATTAAATTAAAAAAGAAAATAGAAGGAGAGATAAAAGCTTCCAGGAAAAACAAAAATTAAAAGAATTTGCAAACTGCAAACCAGCCCTACAGGAAATATTGAAAGGGGTCCTTTAAGCAAAGAGAGAGCCTAAAAGCAACAGACCAGAAACAAACAGAGACAATATACAGTAACAGTCACCTTACAGGCAATACAATGCCACTAAATTCATATCTTTCCATAGTTACAGTGAATGTAAATGGGCTAAATGTCCCAATCAAAAGACACAGAGTATCAGAATGGATAAAAAAACAAGACCCATTGATATGCTGCCTATAAGAAACTCATTTTAGACCCAAGGACACACCCAGATTTAAAGTGAAGGGGTGGAAAATAATTTACCATGCTAATGGACATCAAAAGAAAGTGGGGGTGGCAATCTTTATATCAGATTAATTAGATTTTAAGCCAAAGGCTATCATAAGAGATGAGAAAGGACACTATATTATACTCAAGGGGTCTATCCAACAAGAAGATCTAACAATTTTAAATATCTATGCCCCTAACATGAGAGCAGCCAACTCTATAAACCAATTAATAACAAAATCAAAGAAACACAACAACAATAATATAATAATCGTAGGGGACTTTAACACCCCCCTCACTGAAACAGACAGATCATCCAAGCAAAAGATCAACAGGGGGGAAATAAAACCTTTAAACGACACACTGGACCAGATGGACATCACAGATATATTCAGAACATTCCATCCCCAAACAACAGAATACACATTCTTCTCTAATGCACATGGAATATTCTTCAGAATAGATCACATCCTGGGTCACAAATCAGGTCTCAACCAGTACCAAAAGATTGGGATCATTCCCTACATATTTTCAGAGCACAATGATTTGAAACTAAAGCTTAACCACAAGAGGAAAGTTGCCAAGAACTCAAATGCTTGGAGGCTAAAGAGCGTCCTACTAAAGAATGAATTTTAAAAATTCATGGAAATGAATGAAAATAAAAACACAACTGTTCAAAATCTTTGGAATGCAGCAAAGGTGGTCCTGAGAGGAAAGTATATAGCAATACAAGCCTTTCTCAAGAAATAAGAAAGGTCTCAAATCACAACCTAACCCTACACCTAAAGCAGCTGGATAAAGAACAGCAAATAAAGCTTAAACCCAGCAGGAGAAGAGAAATAATAAAGATCACAGCAGAAGTCATTGAGATGGAAACCAAAAAAACAGTAGAGCAGATCAATGAAACTAGGAGTTTATTCTTTAAGGAATTAATAAGATTGATAAACCCCTAGCCAGACTATCAAAAAGAAAAGAGAAAGGACACAAATTAATAAAATCATGAATGAAAGAGGAAAGATCACAACCAACACCAAAGAAATGCAAACAATTATAAGAACATATTAGGAGCAACTATATGCCAGCAAATTAGACAATCTGGAAGAAATGGATGCATTCCTAGAGACACATAAACTACCAAATTGAACCAGGAAGAAATAGAAAACCTGAACAGATCTATAATCAGTAAGGAGATTGAAGCAGTAATCAATAAGTCTCCCAACAAACAAGAGCTCTTGGCCAGATGACTCCCCAGGAGAATTCACCAAACATTTAAAGAAGAATTAATACCTATTCTCCTGAAACTGCTCCAAAAAATAGAAATGCAAGGAAAACTTCCAAACTCATTTTATGAGGCCAACATTACCTTCACCCCTAAACCAGACAAAGACCTCATCCAAAAGGAGAATTTCAGACCAATATCCCTGGTGAACATAGATATAAAAATTCTCACCCAAATACTAGCCAGTAGGATCCAACAGTACATTAAAAGGATTATTCACCATGACCAAGTGGGATTTATTCCTGGGCTGCAAGGTGGTTTCAACATCTGCAAATCAATCAATGTGATACAATGCATTAATAAAAGAAAGGACGGGCGCCTGGGTGGCTCAGTGGGTTAAGCCACTGCCTTTGGCTCAGGTCATGATCTCAGGGTCCTGAGATCGAGTCCCACATCGGGCTCTCTGCTCAGCAGGAAGCCTACTTCCCTCTCTCTCTCTGCCTGCCTCTCCATCTACTTGTGATTTCTCTCTGTCAAATAAATACATAAAATCTTAAAAAAAAGAAAAAAAAAAAGGACAAGAACCATATGGTACTCTCAATAGATGTTAAAAAAGCATTTGACAAAGTACAGCATCCTTTCTTGATCAAAATTCCTCACAGTGTAGGTAGGGATAGAGGGTACATACCTCAATACCATAAAAGCCATCTATGAGAAACCCACAGCAAATATCATTCTCTCTCTCTTTTTTAAAAGATTTTCATTTATTTATTTGACAGATAGAAATCATGAGTAGGCAGAGAGGCAGGCAGAGAGAGAGAGAGAGAGAGAGAGAGGAGGAAGCAAGCTCCCCGCTGAGTGGAGAGCCCAATGCGGGGCTCAATCCCAGGACCCTGGGATCATGACCTGAGCTGAAACCAGAGGCTTTAACCCACTGAGCAACCCAGGCACCCCAGCAAATATCATTCTCAATCGGGTAAAACTGGGAACTTTCCCACTAAGGTCAGAAATACGGCAGGGATGTCCACTGTCACCACTGCTATTTAACATAGTACTAGAAGTCCTAGCCTCAGCAATCAGAAAACAAAAAGAAATAAAAGGCACCTGAATTGGCAAAGAAGAAGTCAAACTCTCACTCTCTGCAAAGGATATGATATTTTATTGGAAAACCCAAAAGATGCCACTCCAAAAACTGCTAGAACTCATATAGAAATTCAGTAAATTGTCAGGGTATAAAATCAATGCACAGAAATCAGTTGCCTTTCTATACACCAACAAAAAGGCAGAAGAAAGAGAAATTAAAGCGTCGATCCCATTTACAATTGCACCTGAAACCATAAGATACGTAGGAATAAATCTAACCAGAGAGGCATGGAATATATCCTGAGAAAACTATAAAATATTTATGAAAGAAATTGAGGAAGATTCAAAGAAATGGAAAAACATTCCATGCTCATGGATTAGTAGAACAAATATTGTTAAAATATCTATGCTACCAATAGCAATTTACACATTTATGCAATTCCTATCAAAATACCATCAACTTTTTTCACAGAAATGGAACAAATAATCCTAAAATTTATTTGGAACCAGAAGAGACCCCGAATAGCCAAAGAAATGTTGAAAAAGAAAACCAAAGCTGGTAGCATCACAATTCCAGATTTCAAGTTCTATTACATAGCTATAATCATCAAGACAGTATGGTCCTGGAACAAAAACTGACCTATAGATCAATGAACATAATAGAGAACTCAGAAATGGACCCTCAACTCTATGGTTGACTAATCTTTGACAAAGCAGGAAATCCATTGGATCTTCTTTCCAATGGAAAAAAGACAGCATCTTCAACAAATGGCATTGGGAAAATTGGACAGCCACATGCAGAAGAACGAAATTGGACAATTTCCTTACACCACACACAAAAATAGATTCAAAATGGATGAAAGACCTCAATGTGAAACAGGAATCCATCAAAATCCTTGAGGAGTACACAGGCAGCAGCCTCTTTGACCTCAGCTGCAGCAACTTTTTCTTAGAAACATCACCAAAGGCAAGGGAAGCAAGGGCAAAAGGGAACTATTGGGATTTCATCAAGATCAAAAGCTTTTGTACAGCAAAGGAAACAGTTAACAAAACCAAAACACAACTACAGAATGGGAGAAGATATTTGCAAATGACATACCAGATAAAGAGCTAGTATCCCAAATCTATAAAGAACTTATTAAACTCAACACCCAAAGAACAAAGAATCCAATCAAGAAATGGGCAGAAGACATGAGCAGACATTTCTCCAAAGAAGACATACAAATGGACAACAGACCCAACAAAAGTGCTCCACATCACTTGGCATCAGGGAAATACAAATCAAAACCACAGTGAGATACCACCTCACATCAGTCAGAATGGCTAAAAGTCAGGAAATGACAGATGTTGCTATGGATGCCGAGAAAGAGAAACTCTCCTACCCTGTTGGTAGGAACGCAAGCTGATGCAACCACTCTGGAAAAGAGCATGGAATTTCCTCAAAAAGTTGAAAATAGAGCTACCCTGTGACCCAGCAATCGCACTACTAGGTATTTACCCTAAAGATACAAATGTAGTGATGCAAAAGGGCACGTGCACCTGAATGTTTATAGCAGCAATGTCCACAATAGCCAAACTATGGAAAGAACCCAGATGTTCATCAACAGATGAACTGTTAAAGAAGATGAGGTATAGGGGCGCCTGGGTGGCTTAGTGAGTTAAAGCCTCTGCCTTCGGCTCAGGTCATGATCCCAGGGTCCTGGGATCGAGCCCCACATCGGGCTCTCTGCTCAGCGGGGAGCCTGCTTCCTCATCTCTCTCTGTCTGCCTCTCTGCCTACTTGTGATCTCTCTCTGTCAAATAAATAAATAAAATATTAAAAAAAAAGAAGATGAGGTATATATATACCATAGAATACTATGCAACTATCAAAACCCCTGGAATCTTACCATTTGTAATGACATGGATGGAACTAGAAGGTATTATGATAAGCAAATTAAGTCAATCAGAGAAAGACAAGTATCATATGATCTCTCTGATATGAGGAATTTGAGAGGCAGGGCGGGGAGTCGTGGGGAGAAAAGAGGGAAAAATGAAATAAGATGGGACCAGGTAGGGAGACAAACCATAAGAGACTCTTTTTTTTTTTTTTTTAAAGATTTTATTTATTTATTTGACAGAGAGATCACAAGTAGGCAGAGAGGCAGGCAGAGAGAGAGGAAGGGAAGCAGGTTCCCTGCTGAGCAGAGAACCCGATGGACATGGAATCCCAGGACCCTGAGATCATGACCTGAGCCGAAGGCAGTGGCTTAACCCACTGAGCCACCCAGGCGCCCCCATAAGAGACTCTTAATCTCAGGAAACAAACTGAGCTTTGCTGGTTTGGTGGGGAGGGATAGGGTGGCTGGGTCATGGACTGGGGTGGGGATGTGCTATGGTGAGTACTATGAATTGTGCAAGACTGATGATTCACAGACCTGTATCCCTGAAACAAATAATAAATTAAAGGTTAATAAAAAAATTAAATAGATTTCATCAAAATTATAAAGTGCTCAAGACACCACTAAGAAAATGAAAAAGTACACACTGGCAGAAATCCTTACATTACATATAGCAAACAAAAGATTGATAATCATAATATATAAAGAACTGTACTGGGGCGCCTGGGTGGCTCAGTGGGTTAAGCCGCTGCCTTCGGCTCAGGTCATGATCCCAGGGTCCTGGGATCGAGCCCCGCATCGGGCTCTCTGCTCAGCGGGGAGCCTGCTTCCCTTCCTCTCTCTCTGTCTGCCTCTCTGCCTGCTTGTGATCTCTCTGTGTCAAATAAATAAATAAAACCTTTAAAAAAAAAAAAAAAGAACTGTACTACTCAATGATAAAAAGCCAAACAGTCTAAAATGTTTGAAGTGGGTAAAAAACTTGAACAAAAGGTAGATGTATGAATGGCCGTGATATACACGAAAAAATGCTCACCATTCTTAGTCATCAGGGAATGTGAATTAAAATCAAAATGAGATACGTACCCATTAGAATGGCTGGAATTTTAAAAAACTGATAACATGAAATGTTGAAGAGGATTATAAGCTTTCCTATGTGTGTCAGATGATACAACCACTCTAAAAACACTGAACATCCCTACCCTTTCATCTTCTAAAGACTTGGAGAAGAATTTTCATATTAATTTTACTCATAGAACCCAAAGCTTGAATCAACCAAAATATTCACCAGTAGGAGAATAGATACACAAATTATAGTAGATTCATTCACTGGAAAATCCCTCATAATAAAAAGAAGTGACAGGGTGCCTGGGTGGCTCAGTGGGTTAAAGCCTCTGCCTTCGGCTCAGGTCGTGATCCCAGGGTCCTGGGATCGAGCCCCAGACTCTCTGCTCAGCAGGGAGCCTGTTTCCTCCCCTCTCTCTCTTTCTCTCTCTCTCCCTCTCTGCTTGCCTCTCT
This sequence comes from Neogale vison, assembly GCF_020171115.1. NCBI lineage: Eukaryota > Metazoa > Chordata > Mammalia > Carnivora > Mustelidae > Neogale > Neogale vison. The sequence continues at coordinate 47,416,453 of NC_058099.1, forward strand.
GCCTACTTGTGATCTCTCTGTCTGTCAAATAAATAAATAAATAATCTTAAAAAAAAAAAGAAGTGACAGTTAAACATGCAATAGCATGATAAATCTCAAAAACATTATGCCTAGCAAAGCAGAAGACACAAAAGCGCATATACTCTGTTTTTCTATTTATATGAAGTTCTAGAACAAGAAAACTAATGTTTAGTTAGCTAAATCAAAATACTACTTTTTCCTGGAGGGGAGGGAGGGGTAGGAGATTAACTGGGAAGCAACATGTGGGAACTTTTCGAGGTGACAGGGGTATGGATTACATGGGTGTGTGCATTTTTGTCAAAATTCATCAAGCCATACACTTAAGAGTCATGCATTTCGTGCCATGTAATTAGAAAAGAGACAAAGTTTTTCCTTAGTTACTTAATTGTTGAAACAAACAATGCTCACAACTACAGTTTGAAAGCAAGTTACGGAGCCGATTTTATAAGTCTAAAGCCCCACAGGGCTCCTACACATCCTGACCAGAACATCTTTTTGTTCTCACCATCTGGAGGCAAGTGATCTCAACTAGTTTCTCCCTCTTTGGCCACCGCTAGCCTTTCCTGGCTGGGGACTGGCAGCACCTTTATCACCTGGGGGCTTGTTAGAAATGTCAATTCTCAGCTCTCAGGGGTCCCCGGGGCTGGGGTCCAGGACTTCACCAGGCTTCACCAGCCCCCCAATGATTGTGATGTGCATTACAGCGTGAGAAGCTCCTCTGTCCTGCAGTTTGAGGTGGTGAATGAGGAAAGAGCTCTTTCCAGCAGCAGCAGACCACTGGGAAGGCGCTGCAGCTTGGAGTGCTAAGGGGCACACGAGCCCTCGGTTGGGAAGAACCATTTCGGAGCCAGCTGGGAGCTGCCAAGCAAGCACCAGGATTTCCAGCACAGCGACCGGCACCATGGGGCGGCCCCCAGTCCTCGTCTCCTAGAAGAACAGGGCCGGCCGAGAAGCAAAGCCATTTCTCCCACTTCCTCTTTCTCCTCTTTCCTGACCCAGTGGCCCTGCTGACCTGCCCGCCAGATTTAATTACAGCCTGGGATAGAGAGAGTCCAGTGTTTGGGTTTAAGTTCCCTAAGGAGAAAATGACTTATTTGGGCTGATGGGAGATCGGCACTCGGAGGGCAGAGGGACTGCGCGGCAGAGCAGCCCAAGTGGTCAGCACTCTGGGAGAGCTCCCAGCTGGCCTCCTGGATACGCCAAGGACAGAATAAGGAATGGCCAAAACAGGTCATTCACTTTGCTGGGATTTACAGCATAGCCAGGAATAGCCAGAGGAGCGCTGGAGCCCTGCTCATGCCCTGTGCCCGCCCGCACGTGCATTGGAAGTGTTGTTGCTTGCTTGTCCCACTCTGGTTAGCAACGTATAAAATGTGTGTGTTATATGTGCCAGGAAGATACAGCAAGGAGACCTTTTTAGGATAAAAGAGAATCTTATTTGGTTTCCAAAAAGTTGTGTTTCTGGTAACCAGAACAAATCACTGTCAAATAGTTCATCAACAAAGTCAATAGAGGTGGCTCAGTAAGTGAAGCATCTGCCTTCAGCCCAGGTCATGATCCCAGAGTCCTGGGATCAAGCCCTGCATGGGGCTCCCTGCTCTGCGGGAAGCCTGCCTCTCCCTCTCCATCTGCCTGCAGCTCACCCTTCTTGTTCTCTCTCTCTCAGACAGATAAATATAATCTTTAAAAAAGAGTCAATAGAAAGACAAATAAGCATATTTACCTAAAATAACTGACTTCTTAACCAGCATAAAAGGAAAACAATCAAATCTCTGCTTTAAAGAGGTTTAAATTGAATACAAATTTATTTATATGTAAGCCTTTATTATTTGAATACTTTTCAATATGCAATTCTGTGTGTTTATACACTGTTTCATGTGGTAAAAGATACTGTCCAGACATGGGAAGATACTTGAATACCCATGTATATTGTAGCATTAGTCACAATAGCCAACACATGTAAGTAACCCAAGTGTCCATGGATGGATGAATGCGTAAAGAAAAAAATGGCATATACATATTACAGACTACTATCTAGCCTTAAGAAGGAAATTTTTCCGTATACTACAACGTGGACGAAACTTGAAGACATTATATCATGTGAAATAGGCCAGTTACAAAAAGGCAAATGTTGTTTGATTTCACGAACCTGAGGTATTTAAAGTAGTCAAACTTGTAGAAACAGAGGGTAGAATGGTGGCTATCAGGTGCTCAATGTTAGGGAAATGGAGCATTGTTCAATGGGTGCAGAAGAGTTTGGGTTGCCTGGGTAGCTCAGTCAGTTAAGCGTCTGGCTCTTGATTTCAGCTCATGTCATGATCTCAGGGTCGTGAGATCAAGCCCCATATCCAGCTCTACGCTGAGTGTGAAGCTTGCTTGAGATTCTCTTTCTCCATCTCTCTCACTCCCCCACCCAACCTCATTCTCACTCATGCCCCCTCTCTCTCTCAAAAAAAAATGGGTACAGAGTTTGAGCCTTGAGGTAGAAAATTCTAGAGATCTGTGGTACAGCAATATGAATACACTTAACACTATTGAACTGTACACTTTAAAATTGTTAAGATGGTAAACTTTATGTTATGTGCCTTTAACCACAATTGGAAAAAAATGTGCCCATAAGAAATTCCATCTTTCTCTTCAAATTGGAGAAGGTTTCTGTCACAAAGAAAAGTAAAATGAAGCATGAAAAGCGAGTACTAATCTTTCCTAACATTTTAACATACTTTTCTCCATGTTTACAATGACAAAACTTAACTAAATGAAGTTAAGTTTTAAACAGAAAATTAATTAGAACCCAGAAATACAAGTAGTGAAAACTCCTTGATGTTCAGTTTGGTCTTTGCAATAGCTAAGAAAGAAAATGTTCATTTCCCACAGTCCCATCCAGGTTGGAAACCAACTTGGATGAGTGACCTATTATGATAAGAAGAAAAGTCTCTGGTTACATCTCTTACAAAATGTCAATTTTCTTTCAACACAACAAGCATCACTTTTGACAGTCCTGCTCTACAGGAGACAAAAGGCCTTACAAATTCGCTATCACTCAATCAGCCCCATTCTCTGCATTAGAGGTTAGAGGTCCAGAGGTTTTTAAGTTAATGTGAACCTTTTGATGATGTCCAGAGGGCAAACCCAGCCTTACCTGTAGAGAAAAGCTGTGAGAGAATTTGTCGCTTTGGAATATTTTGGATAACTGGTTATTGTTCCCTACAGAAGCACAATGGAACAACTGGTATGGCGAGAAATGTCTTGGATTTGACATTAAAAGTCATTAGTTCCAGATCTTCTCACTCATTTTTTGAGCCTGAATGAGGCACATAAAATGTTCAAGTTTTCATTTCCTCATTCTATAAAGTAGGTCATAGCAAGATCCAGCACCACTTTTAGATCCTACACTTCAAAACCTTCACCTGAAGTTGTGTCCCTCCTCACACAGCTAAGAGTCAGAGGGAGCAAGGGAGTCTGGGCTCTTTCACACCTTATGCTTCCCTCTTCTAGACTTCTAGTCCATGGTCTCCTACACAGCATTCCAGAGTCCTCTATCCCAAATGGGTCCAGCTCTACTCTAGGGCTACAGGAACATGCTCCCTGGTTTTCCTAAAGGGGCACTGTGATGTTGTTACTGGTCACTCAGGCCTAAGAGGTGACCAAGAGGGGTCTATTTGCATGGGGTGTGGACAGACCTTAGGCACATGGGTTGGAGTGTCCACATCCAAGTTTCAAGCCCTTATGGTATAGGACTGAGCAGGGAGTAAGAAAAGAAAGGGGACAGAACATGAACTAGGAATTTCCATTTGTGTTTTCACTGGGGGCTTCAAAAATGTGATGGGCACTTTTGGCGTGTCTGCCTCTTTTTGCATGGTTCATTACAAAATCAGATACTGAACAGCCATACTTTGTCATACATCTCAGTAGACTCCATTAACAGAGACATAAAGAAGATCATGCTTTAGAAATGGTCACGGTCCATTGGAAAGGTCTATAATTATCTACACAATAGGTAAAATCCCCACCCTCTCCTTGCCTCTAAAGCAGCTCCAATGACAATAGACCCTTAGAATCTGCCACATCATTGGAACAAATGATCAAATAAGATCATGCTGGGTGGCAAAAGAGTTCCACAAGAAGACTCTGCATACAAATAAACCTCACTTTATGTACATGACAAAGGACATGCTTGTGTTACCCATTTAGTATGGGGGTGACAACAGAGAAGTCAAAAGCCACCAACTCTGGAATCATAAAGGCAGGGTTGGAACCTCTCTCTCTCCACTATTTTTGTGACTTATGGCTAAAAACTTGTCTATACTCCATTCCCTATTTTATAAAATGGAGATAAAGCTCTCTTCCTCCCATACAAAATGGAATTTCTGTGAGGATTATATGAAGTAAAATTTGTACAGTACTTAGCATAGGATTGGATCTATTGTAAACAATAAATGATAGCTATTCATTATTTTAAAAAACTGAGGAGCTCAGTCGAACTTATGTCTCATCTCTTCATACGCATAGCATAAGTAATTTTTATAATGCTGTCTTGCATTTTCCAAGTCCGCGCAAAACAAATCCTTAAGCTAAAGAAACAGCTTCAAGCTTTTTATAATGCTCCTGCTTGATTAGAAACAACTTCTTTAGAGATTGAGTCTTATCTGTGTTTTTTCTTTTCATACCTGGTATGTTCCCTGGCATTATACGTTTCCACTGAATGAATAATGAATTCAAGAGAGAGGGAAAAAAAAAATCTTTTTTTTTTTTTTTTTAAGATTTTATTTATTCATTTGACAGACAGAGATCACAAGTAGGCAGAGAGGCAGGCAGAGAGAGAGGAAGGGAAACAGGCTCCCTGCTGAGCAGAGAACCCGATGGACATGGAATCCCAGGACCCTGAGATCATGACCTGAGCCAAAGGCAGAGGCTTCAACCCAATGAGCCACCCAGGAGCCCCCAAAAAACATTTTGAAAGGTATAGTTAATGTCCAAAACTACCTACATTCAACTGAAAACAAGGGTGGATTGAAGGTTCTCTGATGTCAAATGCAACAAGAGCTTTACCTTCACCTCCCAAATTCTATCCTTGTTAATAAACCACAGCAATCTAAATTCTTAGCTAACAGTTTCTTAGGTGACCCTCCCAACCTGTGAATTCCAATGAGGAAAGTGGCAATAAAACCATTTCTGTGTATTTTCTGGCTTTACATAGTCAACATCCGTGGAGTCAATAAGAATCCTCCAAGACATAGCATTTAGCTGCATTATCAGCTGTAGATTTATTCAAATTATGACTAGATGACATTCTTATCACATTTTCTGGAACATAATATGGAAATAAAAGACACCAAGGTTAACAAAAAGCAAAAACTTCTTTTTGAGCGATTGTTGTTTTTCTTTTCCTACTTCCTATAGGAACATACCCCTGAAAATATATTTAGAACAATGGAAAAATATAATCCAATGTTCAAAATATCTTTGTATGCATAACCTTTTCGTAAAAAAACATTTGAACAATATATTTTGGAAATGTCAAGAATCAGATAATATCTTATTACTTTTACACCCAGCTTGGTTTGGTATAAAAATTCTGAGTCTTTTATTTTCTTTGAGGGAAATGTAACTGTCACTCTGTGATCTTTCAGAGTTGATGTTTACACAGAAGAAATCTGATAATAATCTGATTTTAGCTCCTTTTTTTTCTGCTTTTAGAGAGAGAGAAAGAGAGAGCACGTACGTGTTGGGGGGAGGGTGGGGGGAGGGGCAGAGGCAGAGAGAATATTAAGCAGGTTCCACACTGAGTGCAGAGCTGGACTTGGCGCTCAGTCTCACGACCCTGAGATCACGACCTGAGCCAAAACCACAAGTGGGACATTTAACTGACCACCCAGGTGCCCCCTGATTGAGCTCTTTTGACAGTTAAGCTGTAATAGGTTTTTTTTTTTTTTTTTCTTGTTTAGTTGCTTAGATTTTTCTGGCTTAGATTTTATGCAGTTTAAAATTTTGTCACACTCTGTGCTGGCATTGGTTTTTTTTTGGGTGTTAGTTTTCAATGGGTTAGTCCATGATGTAAACAAATGTGAAGGGACCTTGAATCAAGGCTGGAGGCAAGACGCCGTATGAGTAGGGGGCAAGCTTGGGAGCAGGGGCAAGGCCAGGGGAGGTATTCGTTGTATCTCATTTTTTATAGAGGCTTGTAGAGAATGGCGGTGAAGTTCCAAGCTATGACATGCTCTGGGATGATAGGAGGAGCACCTCTGAGAAGCAGGAAAGTGACTGGGAATGGGGACCCACAGCATTCCTCCCCAGGCGAGTCAGAAGGATGGAACGGCGGTGGGGCAGCGAATGTGAGCCTCGGGCCAGTGGGCACTGATGTTTAAGGGATCAAGAGGCCTCTGTGGGGGCTTCTAGGCCTTAGTAGTAGCCGGAGTCTGAAGAGTGCTTGATCATATGCCCTGGAAGGTCTGGGGGGATATAAGAGATATGTAGAAGGCAGGGCAGGTTTGTGTTAACACAAAAGTATAAGTTCATGAAAACTAATGCCCCCAAATTTTTAGACTTGGAGCCTCAGAATAATACCAAATCCTACTGACTAGTAAGGAGGGGTTCAGGCCCCAGTGGTGCAGGGTCGGCCATGGCCGGCCAGCAAACGGGGTGAGCAGAGGCTGATGAAGATTTTGGTGGGAGGAAAGCACATTGGGCCAATTTTAAGGGCTGCCTATGTATGGTGTGCTCTGCTGGGTGCTTTATGTGCCTTTCTGTTTAATCCTCACCACCTTTTTATGATACGGGGTCATCACCCCATTTGAGAGGTAGAAAATGGGCTTTATTGAGGTTAAACACTTGTAAAGAAATGTCACAGTCTGGTGCATGCTTATTTCTTGTCATTTTTTGCTCTTGCTAAGGATATTTTCAGTGTTTGATGGTTTTGTTCCATTTCAGTGGAGTTTCTCTGGAGGAGATTCGGGGGTCTTCTTAATTTGCCATCTTCATGGACATCTCCAGTAGACTTCTTTTTTGCAGTGTGTGTAGTGAAGTCAGTCTGGCTACCTAGAACGGTGGATCTTGAACTTTAGTGTGCATAAGAAACACCAGGGGAGCTTGGGAAAATGGATCCAGGGGTCCACATTTTATACTTTGTTTTTAGAGATAGAGTGCACATGAGTGCCAGGCAGGGTAGGGGGATGGTTAGAGGGAGAAGAAGAGAGAAATTATTTTCTTAAAAATATTTATTTATTTATTTTAGAGAAAGAGAGAGCACGGAACGTGGCGGGGAGGAGGCAGAGAGAGTCCCCAGGCTGACTCCCTGCCAGAGAGCCAGAGGCCCCTCAGTCTCACAACCTTGAGATCATGACTTGAGCCAAAATCCAGACTTGGAGGCTCAACTGACTGAGCCACCCAGACATCCCCAAGGGTCCACATTTTAAACAAGCACCAGACGTGAATTCAGATGCAAATTGTCTACAGATTATGCGTTGAGACAGAATAAAACAGCGCAGTATATATCTGGACTAGCATTCATCTGCACATTTAGCTCATGGTCCCTGTTCCTCTAGCATCATTTTACTATAAAATCAAAGAAGTAGTAAGTAGAAGAAGCTGCAGGTAGGGGAGGAAGTGGAGGAAGGGTAGACAAGCTGGTGAGATGTAGGTCAAGGAAGAGGCACGGATGCTTTTACACAATGCAGCTTTGACTGGCAAATACTGGATTACAAGGTCCAAGCCAGAATGGTCTGGAACCTCTCCAAGCAAAACAGATAAACCCACAGGCCAACTTTAACATGAAATATCTGTAAGCAAATTTAATATTTTATATTTTTAAAAATAATTTTGGGGCAGAAACTAATCATTTTTAGCTTAAGTGAAAGCCTGGTGGTTTATTAGGGATTTCCTTATGTTAAAATAATGAGTAATATTGGGTTCACACCAGAAAAGAATATAGATTTGCTATTAAATATTTATTTATTCTCAAAGTGTTTTATTTGATAAGAGAAGTAAGTGGTACAGGCTCATACATTTTCCAGTATCAGTTTCTTGTTTTTAGATACAAACCCCCAAATTTTTTAGGTAGGACACTTTTTACTTAATGCAGCCACCCATACTTGGCTTAATGTAAGAGACGGATTCCTGAAAACTTGTTAGAACACGGACTTATAGAAATGTAATCATAAGAAAACCTTGCCATTTACAGGAATTCTATAATCAATTTCTCTGTGGAAAAAAAAAAAGTAACCACGCACTAATTGGTACATCTTGGCAAATCTGGACTTAATTATGCCTCTATATTTTAATGCAAGTTTTGGCGGCATTTGGAGTAGTGTGAAATGAACAAGAGCAAGTAAAAAAAAAAAAGAGCTTTTGAAAAAAGAATTTGAAAGCAAGGGAAAAGATCATACAGAAAATTTTATTTGACTGAACAACCCTGAAAATAAGCAATCTTGACTCATTAAGCAAACTTAACTTATAAATCGATATTCACAGTAAGAAGAAAACTAATGTAAGTTATGACAGCAAAGTATAAAAATCAGGGCAAGAACCAACTTTATAACATGTTTCTCATGATGGATGATACTGTTATCGGAAGACCAGGACAGTCCCACCAAAAAGAATACAGCTGAGAGTACCAGTTGTTGAATTAATGAAAAACTTTATCAAAGAAGGTGGGTTTGGGGCATCTGGCTTCTCTTTCATGGAAATTGGCAAAACATCACTAGTCCTAATCCTACAAATGTAGATGTTTAAAACAGGTTGAGGCAGCCACATTTTACAGGCTGGCATGAAAAGAAAAACAATCACAGGAATGATATAATTACAGGGTAATAAAAACATAAACACCATTATTGCATTAATTTTGTATTTGGGTTTTCTTCCATGGTTGGCTTACCAGCTTAGAAATGCAAGGTTTTGATTACAAAGTCAGATAGTTTGCCATTTATCCATCTTAATACACACACACATTGGATTTGATCATTTTGATAGGAGTTTGGTGTAATAGGCCATTGAAAAGAATAGAGGATTTAGAAGGATTTTTACCAAACCTAGAGAGAAAGAAAGAAGTAGCAGCCACTTTTGACCTTTTAGCTACTTACAAATTAGTACATTATCAGAAGTAACTATTCCTTTATCTTGACCTCTGGAGGCCATCAATATGCCTGGAGAGGAACTATGCATCAGTGTTTCTCCAATTTCCATTAAAATAGAGACTTATTGAGAGACCATTGTGTTCTCCAGGCGAGCTACTTAAACCCTCCAAGATTCAGTTTGTTTGCTTGTAAAATGAAGATATAATGGCTATTTCAGAAGGCTGTTTTAAAGAGAGGATGTAATGCCAAGGGGCTTTACACAGAACAAAGCTCAATAAATGATGGCTATCATTTTAATGCTGGAAGAAAAGCCAGAGTCAGAAATCAGAAAGAGGTGCCTCATTTGGATCCTCTTATGCAGCTTCCCATTAACAGGGTTGAGAGCCAGCTCTTCATAGGAAAGTTGGCTCACAGATTCATGACATCAACAACAGTAACAAAATGAGCTCAATCGTTGGATACTGATTGGAAGTATGACTCCTACTGGGGAGGTTGTGTGTGTGTGTGTGTGTGTGTGTGTGTGTGTTGTGGTTTTACGTGTTTAAATAGAAGTAGGCATTTTAATAAAAATTAAATCAAATTCTTAAAAGAATTTGTAGATCACACTTTTTGGAACTGAGGGGCACTGGTAAATCTTGGGAGACAGCAGAGTAACAGCCTCGTACTTCTGATGTCTGGGTGTGTCCAGGATGGGGGATGGGCCAACCATTCAAAGCCCCTTTTCTATAGGGATAGTCGCAAGACAGTCCCAGCCTTCAGCCTCTGGCTTTGCTCTTCTACTTCCAGAAGTCCACTTCACTTCATCTCAGGTGGGTGAGACTATTTGTTCTTATTGTGGTGACTGAGATACCACGGATGAATACAGATGAACTTTATTCCTGAAAAAATGATACATTAAAAAAGTAATCACGTTTAGATCTGTTTGGAACAGGTGGCAGATTAGAACCTCACTTCTGGATATTCTCACTCTATAGTAACGTATGAAAGGCTTTGAGGTGTCCTGTTTCATTCAGATTTCCCACACTATTTGCTCACTTGAACTTTTCTTGTCAGTTTCTTTGATATCCTGTGTAGTTACTGTCCTGCATAATAGACTTTGGGAAACACTAATTTAGACTTAACTGTCTTGCTATCCCAGAGTTTACGTTGTTTTTAGCACAAAGATACTACTATACCAATAGAGCATTTTAAACAAATATCTTGAAGTTTTACTCACTTGAGTATTTTCCGTACATTCTTACTCTATCCAATCACTTCCCTTAACATAAAGGCTCCAAGGTGCCTAAGGGAATGTACCAGGAAGAATTTCCTTTTCTGGCTTCTGTGTGTTTTCTCCACATTTTATGGTCCATGCGTTGAGTTTTAGTACCTCAAATCTCCTTGAGATTAGATCTGAGGGGGGAAAAAGACAACATCTTAGAAACAAGAGAATAGAAAGAGGACTGATATTTTGAAATGTATGTATTCACAAACATGAATTTATCCATCAGACATAAGGAAGCAGGAATCCGGGGTGCCTGGGTGGCTCAGCTGGTTAAGCCTCTGCTTTCGTGGTCCTGGGGTCCTGGGATGGAGCCCCTGCATTTAGCTCCCTGCTCGGCAGGGAGTCTGCTTCTCTCTCTCCCTCTGCCTGCTGCTCCCCCTGCTTGTGCTCTCTGTGTGTAGTCAAAGAAGTAAATTAAAATCCTTGGAGGGGGGGGAAAGAAGCGTGACTCCTCCACATACACAGCCCCAACCACTAGCATCACACTCAAAGGTAAGCTTGCATGTGGAACGTATGGAACCTCCACATTCTCACCCTTCAGATTCTGAATGGGTAAAGAATCCATAAATAGCAAGGCTGTCAGAAGATTCATAATTCCACCCTGATAAAATCAAATTTTATAGTAAATGTGAAGAAGGTGTATATTACTGCTGCTCAGAAACCACAAGCTGAACTTTGCCACTGACATTATAGCAGCCACTTACAGTGGCCAAAGGCTGTGAAACTAACTGCTGAAGACATTCTGTTTCCAGCTCAGCTGCCTTCAGCATGGAATACCGTATTTATTACTGCAGTATAGTAATAGTTACATTATTACTGGGCTAGGTAGAGGCAAATTATCCTCACTGGTGGTACAATGCAAAAGACATTCTACAGAAGTTGGTATGTGGGATAAGAACCCCAGCCTACATACCAATTTTCATGTGGTGTCAATTATCTAAAATGGTCTCAGTAGAAAGCTAAAGAATATTTAGGGGAAACATATCCAAAGGCAAACCCAAAGGATAATAAACACAAGGAGATCAAACAAACCTGACAGGAGATATTATTGTTTGAACTATTGGCAATTTTTCCCCTAGACCTCTGGTTTCCAACCACAGTCTACCTCATCAGAGCAAAGGGCAAAGAAATTCCAGTGGAATTAACTCATAATATTTCTGAGCATAAGAAGTGCATGAAGCAAATCTCTGATATAAACTCTGTATTAGCTAAACAATATGTTAATATATCTTTTAGTATGTAGTTCAGGTGGTTTCCAAGCTTGTTCACTTAAAGAATAGTATCCATGATCTATGACCTCACATCCCAATCTGGTGGCTGAATGAAAAAAACATTCAGTTGTAGAAAGATCAAATGCAAATATAGATAGGACTTTTGTACTTGTGTTAAGGAACAGATGTTTTCTTTGGAGCAAATAATCTCACTTCTCAACTTTTGCATTTGTGAGGTGAGAAAGTCATACTAGATATTATTTAAAATTCTTTCCATTTCAATTGGAATGATGTAATAACTCCATTTGCTATTGTTTTTCTCTTGTTATTAGAAAAGTAGTTATTTCTAAACATCACTATACAGACCAGTTGTATTGAAATCGTCTAATGAGCCTTGTAAAAACACAGAATCTTAGTTTTTGCCCCAGAGATTCTGATTTAGCAGGTCTTGGGTAGGATTCAAGGTTGTGCAGTTTTTCAAAGTGATACTCACCGTAACATGTGGCCAGGCTTGAGAATCACTGACCTATACCTACCACAGCCACAGGAGTAAAATCAATATTTCTCATTTGGAGCAAACCTTTAGGATGTTCCCATTGCTAATAACAGAAAAATTGTCAATTTGATTTAGACAATAAGGGAAATTTACCATCTTAGGTGAGTGGAAGCTTAGAAGTTGAGCAGACTTTTTTTGTTCTCCTTTAGTCTGATTTGGCAGCTCTGCCTGCCTCTGAGATATTTTCAGCCCCAGACTTTCAGCAAGTCTCTTTGTCTCCTGGTTTTTGTTTTGTTTTTTGCTGGGGTGGAGGGGCAGCAGGGGGAGAGGGGCAAGAACTCTTTTCCCTGCAGCCTTGCTTTGCATTTTTGTTGATCAGAATTGGATCACATGCTCATTCATAAATTGATTATTAGCAAAGATCATGGCATTTCACAGATCCAATGGTTCTCAATCTTGACTGAACATTGGAATCACTGGGAAACGTTTAAAAATAAGAGTATCTATATCCAAACTCCAGAGTTTCTGACTTAATTGGTCTGGGGTATGGTCAGGGCACTTAGTGTTAAAAATTTTCCAAGGTGATTCTAATGTATAGCAAAATTTGAAAACCATTGTTTTAGATTAATCATCTGGAGATGAAATACTGCTGGGGAGTCAACTACCATGACCACTAAAATCTTTTAAAATCCCTTAAACAAAAAGAGTTTCTTTTTTTTTTTTTTTTAAGTTAACATTTAGAAAACTCTTACCAAGTTGTTAGCACTGGTTTTGATAAAGCTTTACAAAATTATTACTGAAAATGTTTCCATCATTACAATTTCCTATAGCCACTTTCAGGGACCTTAAGAACTTCAATGTCTTTAAGGCTCATAACATGGCTTTACTATTGCCAGCATTTTCTAAATTTCTGCAGAAACACATTCAGATAAGCAGACAAAAAGATTTTCTACCTTATACTAGTGTTACAATTGCTAGAAGGCTTAAAGTCTTACCCAAGGTAAAACCAAATAGAAAGTGCCAGACACGTGTATTTGACTCAATCTAATGTGCTTTCTACCATGAGACCCCTACTTGTATGTCTAGAGTCAGTGTGGAAAGGAAGAGAGTCATGCAGAAAGCGTTGTAACTTATCCTTGGTGACTCCAACAATATCTACATCTAAATGACTTCAATTTGCTATAGTGGTTAAGGGGGGATAAGTAAGCTAAGTAAATAGGTATAACAAAAAGGAGTCACTTCATAGGATGGCAAAAGGTAGATTAAAAATCACAGAAAATGTTAATTTTTGCCATAATATACCAAGATATCATCATAATAAGAACATGTTCCTTGATAGGTACAGAGAACAAATTCTTCTTCTTTTAGAAAATCTCTTCTATAGGGTCACCCGAGTGGCCCAGTCGGTTTAGTATCTGACTCTTGATCTCAGGTCAGGTCTTGATCTCAGGTCCGTGAGTTCAAGCCCTATGTTGGGCTCCACACTGGGTATGGAGCCTACTTAAAAAAAAAAAAAAAAAAAATCTCTTCTGTAAAAATCTCCTGGTGAAACTTGACAGGCTCTATAAGGCAGCAAAGACCTCAGTAAGGAGGGAAGAAAACAGTAGATTTTTTACACGGTCTTTAAAATATATACTTTCCGGGGCCCCCTGGGTGGCTCAGTCATTAAGCGTCTGTCTTGGGCTCAGGTCATGACCCCAGGGTCCTGGGATGGAACCCAGCATTGGGCTGTCTTCTCTGCAGGAAGCCTGTTCTCCCTCTCCCACTCCCCCTGCTTGTGTTCCCTCTCTCACTGTCTTTCTCTCTGTCAAAAAAATTAAAAAATTCTTTAAAATATATATATAATTAAAAAAATAAAAATAAAAAATATACTTTCCCAAAAGTAGTCATAAGAGTTTAGGAAACTGGCTTTTAACCAAGAGAAAACTGTCCTGGGCTATTTATAGACCTGAGATTACCAAGTGGATTTTCCTAACTATACATTTACTTTATGTTTACAAGTTTGAATTTTTCTGCTTGCATTTTATAACCATTCACATTTTCATAAACGTAAATCAAAATGCCTTTCTTGGCCTATTAGATGGTGCAGCCTTTGTTTTGACCTCTTTTTAGACAGTTATAATCAAAATGTTGAAAATTCTCAGGGATGAATCCCACCTGATCATGGTGGATAATCTTTTTAATGTGCTGTTGGATCCTGTTTGCTAGGATCTTGTTGAGAATCTTAGCATCCATATTCATCAGTAATATTGGTCTAAAATTCTCCTTTTTGGTAGGGTCTTTGCCTGGTTTGGGGATCAGGGTAATGCTGGCTTCATAGAAAGAGTCTGGAAGTTTTCCTTCTGCTTCAATTTTTTGAAACAGCTTCAGGAGAATAGGTGTTATTTCTTCTTTGAAGGTTTGGTAGAATTCCCCAGGGAATCCGTCAGGTCCTGGGCTCTTGTTTTTGGGAGGTTTTTGATCACTGCTTCAATCTCGTTACTAGATATCGGTCTATTCAGGTTGTCGATTTCTTCCTGGTTCAATTTTGGTAGTTTATATTTTTCCAGAAATGCATCCATTTCATCTAGGTTGCTAAGCTTATTGGCATATAACTTGATAATAACTTCTGATGATTGTTTCTACTTTCTTGGTGTTAGTTGTGATCTCTCCCTTTTCATTCATAATTTTATGAATTTGGGCTTTCTCTCTTTTCTTTTGGATTAGTGTGGCCAATGGTTTATCGATCTTATTGATTCTTTCAAAAAAGCAGCTTCTAGTTTCATTGATACGTTCTACTGTGTCTCTGGTTTCTACCTCATTGATCTCTGCTCTAATCTGGGCTACAAGGATGGTTCAACATTCGCAAGTCAATCAAAGTGATACAACAAATTAATATGAGAAGAGAGAAGAACCACATGGTCCTCTCAATTGATGCAGAAAAAGCATTTGACAAAATCCAACATCCGTTCCTGATTAAAACGCTTCAAAGTATAGGGATAGAGGGAACATTCCTGAACCTCACCAAATCTATCTATGAAAGACCCAAGCAAATATCATCTTCAATGGGAAAAAGCCTGTAGCTTTCAAAAAACCAACTTCTAGTTTCATTGATACGTTCTACTGTATCTCTGGTTTCTACCTCATTGATCTCAGCTCTACTCTTGATGATTTCCCTTCTTATGTGTGGAGTTGGTTTGATTTGTTGTTGATTCTCCAGTTCTTTAAGGTGTAGAGAAAGCTGCTGTGTTCTGGATTTTTCAATTTTTTTGAGGGAGGCTTGGATGGCTATGTATTTCCCCCTTAGGACCGCCTTTGCTGTACCCCATAGGTTTTGGACCAAAGTGTCTTCATTCTCATTGGTTTCCATGAATTGTTTCAGTTCTTCTTTGATCTCCTGGTTGATCCAAGCATTCTTAAGCGTGAACTTCATCAAATCTATCTATGAAAGACCCACAGCAAATATCATCCTCAATGGGAAAAAGCTTGCAGCCTTCCCGTTGAGATCAGGAACAAGACAAGGATGCCCATTTTCACCACTCTTGTTCAACATAGTATTAGAAGTCCTAGCAACAGCAATCAGACAACAAAGAGAAATAAAAGGTATCCAAATTGGTAATGAAGAAGTCAAACTCTCTCTCTTCGCAGATGACATGATTCTTTATATGGAAAACCCAAAAGACTCCACCCCCCTACTAGAACTCATACAGCAATTCAGCAATGTGGCAGGATACAAAGTCAATGTGCAGAAATCAGTGGCTTTCTTATACACTAACAACGAAAATACAGAAAGGGAAATTAGAGAATCGATTCCATTTACTATAGCACCAAGAAACATAAGATACCTAGGAATAAGCCTAACAAAAGAAATAAAGGATCTGTACTTGAGGAACTACAGAACACTCATGAAGGAAATTGAAGAAGACACAAAAAGATGGAAGACCATTCCATGCTCTTGGATCGGAAGAATAAACATTGTTAAAATGTCTATACTGACTAGAGCAATCTATACTTTTAATGCCATTCTGATCAAAATTCCACCAGTATTCTTCAAAGAGCTGGAGCAAATAATCCAGAAATTTGTATGGAATCAGAAGAGACCCTGAATCGCTAAGGAAATGTTGGAAAACAAAAATAAAGCTGGGGGCATCACGTTACCTGATTTCAAGCTTTATTACAAAGCTGTGATCACCAAGACAGCATGGTACTGGCATAAAAACAGACACATAGACCAATGGAACCGAGTAGAGAGCCCAGATATGGACCCTCAACTCCATGGTCAATTAATCTTCGACAAAACAGGAAAAAATATACAGTGGAAAAAAGACTGTCTCTTCAATAAATGGTGCTGGGAAAACTGGACAGCTATATGTAGAAGAATGAAACTCGACCATTCTCTTACACCGTACACAAAGATAAACTCGAAATGGATAAAAGACCTCAACGTGAGACAGGAATCCATCAGACTCCTAGAGGAGAACATAGGCAGTAATCTCTTCGATATCAGCCACAGCAACTTCTTTCAAGATATGTCTCCAAAGGCAAAGGAAACAAAAGTGAAAATAAACTTTTGGGAATTCATCAAAATCAAAAGCTTCTGCACAGCAAAGGAAACAGTCAAAAAAACAAAGAGGCAACCCACGGAATGGGAGAAGATATTTGCAAATGACAGTACAGACAAAAGGTTGATATCCAGGATCTATAATGAACACCTCAAACTCAACACACACAAAACAGGCAATCATATCAAAAAATGGGCAGAAGATATGAACAGACACTTCTCCAATCAAGACATACAAATGGCTATCAGACACATGAAAAAATGTTCATCATCACCAGCCCTCAGGAGATTCAAATTAAAACCACATTGAGATATCACCTTACACCAGTTAGAATGGCCACAATTAACAAAACAGGAAACAACATGTGTTGGAGGGGATGCGGAGAAAGGGGAACCCTCTTACACTGTTGGTGGGAATGCAGGATGGTGCAGCCTCTTTGGAGAGCAGTGTGGAGATTCCTCAAGAAATTAAAAATAGAACTTCCCTATGACCCTGCCATTGCACTCCTGGGTATTACCCTAAAGATACAGATGTCGTGAAAAGAAGGGCCATCTGTACCCCAATGTTTATAGCAGCAATGGCCACGGTCGCCAAACTATGGAAAGAAACCAAGATGCCCTTCAACGGACGAATGGATAAGGAAGATGTGGTCCATATACACTATGGAGTATTATGCCTCCATCAGAAAGGATGAATACCCAACTTTTGTAGCAACATGGACGGGACTGGAAGAGATCATGCTGAGTGAAATAAGTCAAGCAGAGAGAGTCAATTCTCATATGGTTTCACTTATTGTGGAGCATAATAAATAGCATGGAGGACATGGGGGAGTTAGAGAGGAGAAGGGAGTTGGGGGAAATTGGAAGGGGAGGTGAACCAAGAGAGACTATGGACTCTGAAAAACAATCTGAGGGGTTTGAAGTGGCGGGAGGGTGGGAGGTTGGCGTACCAGGTGGTGGGTATTATAGAGGGCATGGATTGCATGGAGCACTGGGTGTGGTAAAAAAATAATGAATACTGTTTTTCTGAAAATAAATAAATTTAATTTAAAAAAAAAAAAAAAAACATGGGGCGCCTGGTTCCTCAGTCATTAAGCATCTGCCTTCAGCTCAGGTCATGATTCCAGGGTCTGGGATGGAGTTCCACATTGGCTCTCTGCTTAACAGGAAGGCTGGTTCTCCCTCTCCCACTCCCCCTGCTTGTGTTCCCTCTCTCGCTATCTCTCTCTCCATCAAATAAATAAATAAAATCTTTTTTAAATAATAACATAAAAATAAATTTAAAAAAAACAAAAATAGAAACAAAACAAAACAAAACACCTTTCACAAGAAGAACCAGAAAATCTGAAGAGTCTAGTATCTACTAAAGAAACCAAATATGTAACTTAAAATCTTCTCACGGAGAGAATTCCAGGCCCAAGTCACTTCGCCTTTTGACTTTTCCAAATATTGAAAGTATAAGTAATACACCAATTTCATGAAAATTCTTTCAGGAAACAAAGAAAAAAAAATAATACTTCCTAACTAATTTTAGGAAGGCATGAGTTGTAATGTGGCTATTACTTGCAGAAAACTAGAAAAGACAGAAAAGACACTTAGTAAAAACTATGGATATGTGAATTAACAATGGACTTTAGGTAAAAATAATAATGTATCAGTGTTAGTTTATTAATTGTAACAAATGTACCATAAATGTTAATTATAGGGAAGCTGGGTGAAAAGGTATATGGTGAGTCTCTATACTTCCGACTCTCCCTTCTAACCAATCCTGTCTCCTTCATTTTTCACAGCTGTTTTTCCCAAGAGAACCCCTAAAAAACTTCCTGCTCTCAAATCTTTCTTGACAGAACACAAATAGCACAATGTTCTTCCACTGCTCAGTGGCGAACACGTCTCTTTACATAAGCAAATCATCCTTCGTGACTTATGCTTTTATCAGTAACTTAGATAAGCAAATGGAAATCTGACTCTGCATTCATTCAGTCTTTCATTCACTCAAAACACATTTTTTAACATCATCTATAATGTACAGAACTATTTCAGGTTATGGGAATGCAGAGATGATTTAAACACAGTCTCTAACCATAAGGAGCTTAAAATTAAATGAGTAGAGAAGCACATGGCAACTTAAGCATCTAAAACCAGACTTAACACAGAAAGAGCACTATAGAGAAGTTGGATATGGGAATTCGGATCACTTGATTTAGATCACTTCCAGGTAGGTATTCCCAGTAAGTTTTCAGGTAGAAGGTCACATTTGAGCTGACATTTGGAAAACAAGTATGAGTTGGATAGGTAAGGGAGATTCGAGTATACCTCAAGCAGAGAGAGCTGAATGAGCAAAGGCATCAGAGCATCACAATGTGGGGCTTAACCGAGAGAATGGCAACAGGGTTTGGCTGGGTTCCGGTTGCTTGACAGTGTGGTGGTAGACAGCCTGGAAAGTGAGCTTGGGACTGCATTGTAATTCAATTGTTGAATTGCATTCAACAAGTAATACCAAACCAAGAAAAATGTGAGCAAGTGACTGATCATCTCAGATCCGTGTTTTAGGAAGATTAGCCCATGACCTACAATCAGGAGGTGTTAATTCAATTCCAGCCTTTTCTGTCTGTGAGTCCTTGAGTAAATCATACAGCCTCTGTGTGTTTTAGATTCCTCATCCTGAAATAAAGCTAAGGTTCAACCTCTCTTCTTTTTTCTTTTTTTTTTTTTAAGATTTTATTTAACTATTTGACAGCGTTCACAAGTAGGCAGAGAGGCAGAGAGAGAGAAAGAGAAGCAGGCTCCCCAATGAGCAGGTAGCCTGATGTGGGGCTCGATCCCAAGGCCTTGAGATCATGATCTGAGCCGAAGGCAGAGGCTTAACCCACTGAGCCACCCAGGCGCCCCTCAACTATTCTTCTTAAGCAAAAGGATGATTTACTGGTAATTGGAGAGTATAGTGAATGTTATGTCTATAATAGGAGCACTGGTAATTTATTATCTGGCTATTGAAAGATTTTTCTATCTTGATGGACCCAGACTGTAGGGGTAATCTCTTCATTCTTTCAACCTATACCCAACTGAACATACTGAGTGGTTCAGTCCTAAAATGGAACTCTGAGTCTTAAACATCTCTGTGTACGTGGTGGTGGGGCTGGAGGAAAGGAGTGGAAGTGAGAGATGTCCTGACTGGTTCTCAGCTATAATAGCTGCTATACAGCACAGATTTATTATGTTTCAAGCATAATGCTAAGTGCTTTAAACATATTTTCTCATTTAACCAACACTAATCTTGTAAGAAAAGTCCTGGGGGCACATTAGGTCACTTGTACATGCAACTGCTATAAAGATGTTAGAAGAACAAAGCTTTATGACTATATAACAAAGGTATTTGCCCCTTATGTAGTGACTAGAAGATTCTGATTATAATCAACTAGAGAGTCAGCAGACGCTGAACGTACATGCAGTTAACTGATGTGGGCAGAGTTTAATCTCAAACTGACACCCTCCTCATTTTAAAATGCTGAGAAGGTTTTTTGGATTCTAGCCTGGGAAAAGGAGTAAAGATGACTCATTTAATAATTTGCTGAATGACAGGTATTCGAGCTGTGCTTTGGTCACTGATTCTGGAGGAAACACAGTCTTTTATGCTATTTTTTTTTTTTAATCTCAAAAATATACCATGAACAAAAAATCCCGCCGTGTTTTGTTATGACACAATTTGATAAGCCCTGGTTTTCATCTAACCAGAAGCAGCCAGGTCTGTGTCAAATAAACCCTTCAATGTGTCTGAGCTTCAGTGGTTTCCTCTGTAAAGTTGGAATAATACTTGACTTGCAGAGTTACTTTGAGACTTAGGAACAATGTGTACAAGGCACTGAATACACTGCCCATCACACAATAGGTGCTCAGTTAAAGGAGTCTATTTAATCACTTGTGCCTTACTTCCTACATTAAGCAGATTGCTATGATTTTGCACAAACGGGGACTCTGTCCCTTTACTATATAACATCTCTCCAACAATACAGCCCTTAGCACAGGGTTGGTGGTCCACTGATGTTTGTAGCTTGTCGAACAAATACGAGGTGGATGGTTTCCTCAGGAGGGAACAATGCTATGTAATGACTGCTAATGAGTGACAGTCATTAAGGAATTTATCTAACATCTTCTCATAACCATATATTCAGCCTGTATCTACTCTTTAAGCTAACAAAAGTTCAAACATTTATATTAGCTACATGATAGTATTTAATTTGAAGGTCCCACATGATTCCTATTGAAGTTTTAAGGTGATACCTCCTAACTTTAAAGGAACTGTTTTATTAATAAATGAATGAGGTTTATAGCTACCCTTCTTCTTTTCTTCCTGATTTGTTAAACTTCAATCATAGCTCCTTTGCTGAAATCATTCTAGCTTAAGGAATTACAACTTTTTATCTTTTTTTTTTCTTGAAACCTGAAAGGGAGAATTTTCAACATTTTAAAAAAATTTTTCAATTTATTTATTTTCAGAAAAACAGTATTCATTATTTTTTCACCACACCCAGTGCTCCATGCAATCCGTGCCTTCTATAATACCCACCACCTGGTACGCCAACCTCCCACCCTCCCGCCACTTCAAACCCCTCAGATTGTTTTTCAGAGTCCATAGTCTCTCTTGGTTCACCTCCCCTTCCAATTTCCCCCAACTCCCTTCTCCTCTCTAACTCCCCATGTCCTCCATGCTATTTATTATGCTCCACAAATAAGTGAAACCATATGAGAATTGACTCTCTCTGCTTGACTTATTTCACTCAGCATGATCTCTTCCAGTCCCGTCCATGTTGCTACAAAAGTTGGGTATTCATCCTTTCTGATGGAGGCATAATACTCCATAGTGTATATGGACCACATCTTCCTTATCCATTCGTCCGTTGAAGGGCATCTTGGTTCTTTCCATAGTTTGGCGACCGTGGCCATTGCTGCTATAAACATTGGGGTACAGATGGCCCTTCTTTTCACGACATCTGTATCTTTAGGGTAAATACCCAGGAGTGCAATGGCAGGGTCATAGGGAAGTTCTATTTTTAATTTCTTGAGGAATCTCCACACTGCTCTCCAAAGAGGCTGCACCATCCTGCATTCCCACCAACAGTGTAAGAGGGTTCCCCTTTCTCCGCATCCCCTCCAACACATGTTGTTTCCTGTTTTGTTAATTGTGGCCATTCTAACTGGTGTAAGGTGATATCTCAATGTGGTTTTAATTTGAATCTCCCTGAGGGCTGGTGATGATGAACATTTTTTCATGTGTCTGATAGCCATTTGTATGTCTTGATTGGAGAAGTGTCTGTTCATATCTTCTGCCCATTTTTTGATATGATTGCCTGTTTTGTGTGTGTTGAGTTTGAGGTGTTCATTATAGATCCTGGATATCAACCTTTTGTCTGTACTGTCATTTGCAAATATCTTCTCCCATTCCGTGGGTTGCCTCTTTGTTTTTTTGACTGTTTCCTTTGCTGTGCAGAAGCTTTTGATTTTGATGAATTCCCAAAAGTTTATTTTCACTTTTGTTTCCTTTGCCTTTGGAGACATATCTTGAAAGAAGTTGCTGTGGCTGATATCGAAGAGATTACTGCCTATGTTCTCCTCTAGGAGTCTGATGGATTCCTGTCTCACGTTGAGGTCTTTTATCCATTTCGAGTTTATCTTTGTGTACGGTGTAAGAGAATGGTCGAGTTTCATTCTTCTACATATAGCTGTCCAGTTTTCCCAGCACCATTTATTGAAGAGACAGTCTTTTTTCCACTGTATATTTTTTCCTGTTTTGTCGAAGATTAATTGACCATGGAGTTGAGGGTCCATATCTGGGCTCTCTACTCGGTTCCATTGGTCTATGTGTCTGTTTTTATGCCAGTACCATGCTGTCTTGGTGATCACAGCTTTGTAATAAAGCTTGAAATCAGGTAACGTGATGCCCCCAGCTTTATTTTTGTTTTCCAACATTTCCTTAGCGATTCAGGGTCTCTTCTGATTCCATACAAATTTCTGGATTATTTGCTCCAGCTCTTTGAAGAATACTGGTGGAATTTTGATCAGAATGGCATTAAAAGTATAGATTGCTCTAGTCAGTATAGACATTTTAACAATGTTTATTCTTCCGATCCAAGAGCATGGAATGGTCTTCCATCTTTTTGTGTCTTCTTCAATTTCCTTCATGAGTGTTCTGTAGTTCCTCAAGTACAGATCCTTTATTTCTTTTGTTAGGCTTATTCCTAGGTATCTTATGTTTCTTGGTGCTATAGTAAATGGAATCGATTCTCTAATTTCCCTTTCTGTATTTTCGTTGTTAGTGTATAAGAAAGCCACTGATTTCTGCACATTGACTTTGTATCCTGCCACATTGCTGAATTGCTGTATGAGTTCTAGTAGGGGGGTGGAGTCTTTTGGGTTTTCCATATAAAGAATCATGTCATCTGCGAAGAGAGAGAGTTTGACTTCTTCATTACCAATTTGGATACCTTTTATTTCTCTTTGTTGTCTGATTGCTGTTGCTAGGACTTCTAATACTATGTTGAACAAGAGTGGTGAAAATGGGCATCCTTGTCTTGTTCCTGATCTCAACGGGAAGGCTGCAAGCTTTTTCCCATTGAGGATGATATTTGCTGTGGGTCTTTCATAGATAGATTTGATGAAGTTCACGCTTAAGAATGCTTGGATCAACCAGGAGATCAAAGAAGAACTGAAACAATTCATGGAAACCAATGAGAATGAAGACACTTTGGTCCAAAACCTATGGGGTACAGCAAAGGCGGTCCTAAGGGGGAAATACATAGCCATCCAAGCCTCCCTCAAAAAAATTGAAAAATCCAGAACACAGCAGCTTTCTCTACACCTTAAAGAACTGGAGAATCAACAACAAATCAAACCAACTCCACACATAAGAAGGGAAATCATCAAGAGTAGAGCTGAGATCAATGAGGTAGAAACCAGAGATACAGTAGAACGTATCAATGAAACTAGAAGTTGGTTTTTTGAATCAATAAGATCGATAAGCCACTGGCCACACTAATCCAAAAGAAAAGAGAGAAAGCCCAAATTCATAAAATTATGAATGAAAAGGGAGAGATCACAACTAACACCAAGAAAGTAGAAACAATCATCAGAAGTTATTATCAAGTTATATGCCAATAAGCTTAGCTACCTAGATGAAATGGATGCATTTCTGGAAAAATATAAACTACCAAAATTGAACCAGGAAGAAATCGACAACCTGAATAGACCGATATCTAGTAACGAGATTGAAGCAGTGATCAAAAACCTCCCAAAAACAAGAGCCCAGGATCTGACGGATTCCCTGGGGAATTCTACCAAACCTTCAAAGAAGAAATAACACCTATTCTCCTGAAGCTGTTTCAAAAAATTGAAGCAGAAGGAAAACTTCCAGACTCTTTCTATGAAGCCAGCATTACCCTGATCCCCAAACCAGGCAAAGACTCTACCAAAAAGGAGAATTTTAGACCAATATTACTGATGAATATGGATGCTAAGATTCTCAACAAGATCCTAGCAAACAGGATCCAACAGCACATTAAAAAGATTATCCACCGGGGCGCCTGGGTGGCTCAGTGGGTTAAGCCACTGCCTTCAGCTCAGGTCATGATCTCAGGGTCCTGGGATCGAGTCCCACGTCAGGCTCTCTGCTCAGCAGGGAGCCTGCTTCCTCCTCTCTCTCTCTGTCTGCCTCTCTGCCTACTTGTGATCTCTCTCTGTCAAATAAAAAAATAAAATCTAAAAAAAAAAAAAAAAGATTGTCCACCATGACCAGGTGGAATTCATCCCTGGGCTCCAAGGATGGTTCAACATTTGCAAGTCAATCAATGTGATACAACAAATTAATATGAGAAGAGAGAAGAACCATGTGGTCCTCTCAATTGATGCAGAAAAAGCATTTGACAAAATCCAGCATCCGTTCCTGATTAAAACGCTTCAAAGTATAGGGATAGAGGGAACATTCCTGAACCTCATCAAATCTATCTATGAAAGACTCACAGCAAATATCATCCTCAATGGGAAAAAGCTTGTTTTGTTTTAATAAAGATTTTATTTATTTGAGAGAGAGCAAGCCAGAGAGCACAGGAGCACAGGGGAGGGGCAGAGGGAGAAGCAGACTCCCCTCTGAGCAGAGAGCCTAGTAGAGACTTAGGGCCTCAATCCCAGGACCCTGAGATCACAACCTGAGCAGATGCTTACCTGATTGAGCCACCAAAGCGCCCCAAGAGTTTTTTTTTTATAAACTGAGGTATAGTTGACACACAACATTACATTAGTTTCAAGTGTACAACATAGTGATTCAACAATTCTATATATTACACAATGCTCACCAGTGTATACACCAATTGCACCACACAAAGTTATAACACTATAATTGGCTATAATCTCTATGATGTCCTTTTCATCCTTGTGATTTATTTCATAACTGGAAGTCTGTACCTCTTAATCCCTTTCACCTTTCTTGCCCATGTGTGTTAGAGTTTTGATAAGATATGTCTCTCAAATTCCAAGTTACCCATTGTCCGACACCATTTGGGGTCCTTCAGTTCAGTTCCATTCTGCCATGAACTACACAGAGTGAGCACAGTCCTCACGAGTTAAGGGCTCAGGTTCTGTGAGACTGCCCCACTTCATGCCTTAAGACTTGAGTGTCCTTGATTTCCCTGCATGTCTGCTTGCCTAGCGACAAATTTCAGAGCTTCCCATAATAGCCTTAGCTTTGATAGTTTGCTAGAATGACTCACAGAATTCATGAAAGCACTATAGTTACACTTACTCTTTTATTATAAAGGATACGAATGAAGAGCCACTCATAGAGCTACACGGGGCAAGATTGGAAGGGTCCCAATTGCAGGAGCCTCTGTCCTCATGGAGTCAAGATGCAGTCACCCTTCAAGCACATCTGTGTATTCATCACCCAGGAAGCTCCATTGAGCCTTGTGCTGGGAGCCTTTAATTAAGGTTTCATTACGCAGTCAAGATGGGTGAAATCAATGGCCTTGCAATGGACCTCTATAGAGCCCTTTTCCAGTCCCTGGAGCTCAGTGCCTGGGGCTGACAGTTCTTCCTAATCAGGCACTTGGTTTTTCTGATATACCCAGCTCCTCCCTTGATACTATCTAAGGGCTCACTGTGAGTCATCTCACTAGCAGGAACTTGGGAATAGTTAAAAATGAGTCATTATGAAAAACAGAAGACACTCCTACCCAGAGATTCCAAGGGTTTTTGACTATCTATGCCATAAATCAGGAACCAGAAGGAGATCGGATACATCCTTTAGTATATTATACAAGTCGTTGGGGATTTTCTAGTTATCTTTTCTTAACATTTTTCCTAGCTTATTTCCAGTGTTTAGAGAACATACTGTAAATGATTTCAATTATCTAAAATTTGTTGAGAAATACTTTGACTCAGAATATGATTGATTTTGATTGATACTCCATATGCACATGAAAAGAATGTTTTCTTCACAGTTGTTGGGTTTGCTCAGTAAATGTCAGTTAGGTCAAGTTTGTTAACAATTGTTGGTTAATTTACTGATCTTTGTGTGGAAATTTATAGTAGCTACTGGAAAAGACATTGATTCTCACTGATTGTGGAATTGTCTATTTCTCTTTCTAGTTCTCAGAATTTTTGTTCTATACATATAGTGAAGCTATATTATTGGGACATACAACTTTAGAATTCTAGCATTTCCTTGGCAGATTGACTCTTTCATCATAATGAAATGTTCTTTCCAGTAGTCCTTCTTGCCTGAAAGTCTACTTTGCTTGATGTTAATATAGTATAAGACCCTTTTTTGGGTAGTTTTTAAAATTTAAATTCAATTAATTAACATATAATGTATTATTGGTTTCAGAGGTAGAGGTCAGTGATTCATCAGTCTTATATAATACCCAATGCTCATTATATCACATGCTCTCCTTAATGTCCATCACCCAGTTACTCCATCTCCCACCATGCTCCCCTCCAGCAACCCTCAGTTTGTTTCCTATGATTAAGACTCTCTTATGGTTTGTGTCCCTGTCTGATTTTGTTTTGTTTTATTTTTTCCTCTCTTCCCCTATGATCCTCTGTTTTGTTCCTTAATTCCTCATATAAGTGAGATCATATGATAATTGTGTTTCTCTAATTGACTTAGTTCCCTTAGCATAATAACCTCTGGTTCCATCTACATCGTTGCATATGACAAGATTTCATTTTCTTGATGGCTGAGTTGTATTCCATTGTATGTGTATACATCACATCTTCTTTATCCACTCAGCTGTTGATGGACATCTGGGCTCTTTCCATACTTTCGCTGTTGTGGACATTGCTACTATAAACATTTGGGTGCACGTGCCCCTTCGAATCACTACATTTGTATATTTAGGGTAGATACCCCAGTGGGGCGATTGCTAGGTCATAGGGCTCTATTTTCAACTTTTTGAGGAACCTCCATACTGTTTTCTGGAGTGGCTGCAGCAGATTGCATTTCCACCAACAGTGTAGGAGGGGTCCCCTTTCTCTGCATCTTAACCAACATCTCTCCTTTCCTGACCTGTTAATTTTAGCCATTGAGTGGTATCTCACTTTAAATTTAAGCCATTTGGTAGTATCTCACTGTGGTTTTGATTTGTATTTCCCTGATGCCGAGTGATGTGTAGCACTTTTTTATGTGTCTTTTGGCCATTTGGATGTCTTCTTTGCAGAAATGTCTGTTCAAGTCTTCTGCCCATTACTTGACTGGATTTCTTTTGTTTTTTGGGTGATGAGTTTGGTAAGTTCTTTACAGATTTTGGATACTGGCCCTTTATCTGACATGTCATTTTCAAATAAGATTTTTTTTTCCTTCTTTTTATCAGCTTTATTGAGGAAGATGCCACCACCATCATAATGCAGAAAAATTCAATTACCCTAAAAAGTTTCCTGGTGCCCATTTTCAGTTCTCCCTCATCCCCTCAATACCGACCCCCTAGCAACAACTGATGTGTTTCTGTCACGATAGTCACTATAGTTTTCCTCTTTCTGTTTCATCTAAGTGAAATAATATGGCATACCATCTTACTGTCTCCTTTTGTCTCTTTAAGCATGATCCGTTTGAGATTCACTGATATTGTTGTGGTTATCAGTAGCTCATTCCTGTCTATTGTGAAGTATATCCCACTGTATTAATATGACCCAAATTGTCCCAGATTTGACCAGAAGCTCTTTCAAACTGGTTCTGTGTCATTCTGACATGTCCCCATCATTCGCTGATCACTTTCTCACTTTCTGGCAGAAGATGTTCCAGGGCTCATCTTATATCCAGCTCGAGATGTTAACCTACAACTTAATCTTAAATTTTAACACTATTTTTGCCTTAGAGAGGTTTTTTTTTTTTTTTTAACTATGCACATTATATGCATTCAGGACTAAATACATGGAGTGTCAAAGATGGCCTTGAAATCTCAGAGGAGTTTGTTTTTTTTTTTTTTCCACCTCTACCTAGAGCTTAGACTACAACATTTTCCTTTGTTATTTGCCTCTTTGTGGAGATTTTCATTTAGTTTAAGCCCTGTATTCCAAGTAACCAGTGATGTACTGATAACTGGTCAGCAAATGACTATCTGGAAGAAAGGGAGAGATCCTAATTTACAGCCTAAGTGGATTTCTAGGCATGTAGCAGTTTCACTGTTCATTCTCCATCACAAACTGGTGTGTTCTGCTTTGTTCTTAGGCTCAGATCATTCTTCTTCCATTCTTTTCCAACAATTTAAAAGTGTGTATGTGGGATGCCTGGGTGGCTCAGTTGTTAAACATCTGCCTTCTGCTCAGGTCCTGATCCCAGGGTCCTGGGATCAAGCCCCACATTGGGCTCCCTGCTCAGTGGGAAGCCTGCTTATCCCTCTCCCACTCCCCCTGCTTGTGTTCCCTCTCTCTCTGTCAAATAAATAAAACCTTTAAAAAAATAAAAGTGTGTATGTGTGTGTATATCGTGTATGTATACATTTTTCTCATGTCCCACAGACTAGA
Source organism: Neogale vison (assembly GCF_020171115.1). Lineage (NCBI taxonomy): Eukaryota > Metazoa > Chordata > Mammalia > Carnivora > Mustelidae > Neogale > Neogale vison. Next base: position 47,445,065 of record NC_058099.1, read on the forward strand.
TGTTTTGTACCTGGAAAATTTCAGAGTCTTTTGTCTGTCATATTACCAGAAATGGATACCTCTTATGGATTTCTCATAAGATGTTAATTCATCAACATCCTAATCACATGTCTTGAGCAATAATTTTAATGGACTTTATTTACCAATTGAATACATCATAATACCTGTCAAACATGCTTTGTTTCTTGTACATTAAGAACTGTTTATTTAGATAATGGAAAATATTTGCCTCTAATATCATACTCAGAACAAAAGTGCTTCAAAATATCAACTGTTATTATCCATGAATGAATTTATTATCATGTAATAAGATCCACATATTGTCTGAAAGAATGTTTTTCATACTTCCTCTTTGGAGCCCTGATAGTTCCATCGGTTTGTTTAAGGGACCCTGAAAGAGACAAAGAGGACTGAATGAAGGGTCTAGTCCAGCTTCCAACTTATATTAGATTTATACTACTGGATTTTAGTATAAGGTTTTGTTTGAAGACCAGTTCCATGGCTACTAAAAGTTTGCAAAGCCTTTTTCATTTCCTTTGCCAACTCTAGAGGCAGAGAGATACAGATCCCAAGAGAAATTAGGGCATATTGTAAAGAAATTGAGTTCCTGAAGTGGGTCTGTGTTCAGGCCGCATGCCCCCACTCGCACAAACCCCATCCTACCAGAAAGTATTACGACAGCAAGAGATGGTGAATATTGTAGCTCATGTGAAGAAAAATATTCCTGGGTCCTTAGAACGCTTGAAACTTTTGTATGGCTCTTGCAGACAATTTGCTGCCCTACAAATCTTTTAAAAGTCAGATGAGAAGCGTTTCGAACATCTCATTTCCGTGTTGACCTTCTTTGGAGTCTCTATCAAGCGGAGAAATCATCAAAGGGATGATAACATGAAAGGAATCCCTTAGCAGGAGAGAAAGGGAAGAAAGAGAAATCCATACATAACCTCGCCTGCTCCTAGAAAGGGAAGACCTGACTAAGCTCTTTTCAAAGGCGTACATAGCTATTTCTCTCTGAAGAACCCAAGAAGGTTTTTAAAAAAATTTTTTTGCTTGTTTTCCAAAATTTCAGCATTTGATGTTTTAAATGCAGTCAAGTGCACAATTTAAAAATAGGACTTGGAGGTAGTGGGTCAAATGACAGCCTGGTCATCTTGTCTCCCTCAGGACATCTGGGGGCCCATTGCAGTCTTGGCATAATTGGGACACGATTAAAAACCTCATAAGGTTATGGGGCGCCTGGGTGGTTCAGTTGGTTAAGCGCCCGACTCTTGGTTTCCACTCAGGGCATGATCTCGGGGTTGTGAGATTGAGCCTCCCCCACCCCTTTTGCCCCCAGGCTCTGTGTGGAGTCTGTCTGAGATTTTTTCCCCTTCCATCTCCCTCCCTTTCTGCTTCTCCTCCCCACTCATGAGCATGTGTTTTTTCTCTCTCTCTCTCTGAAATAAATAAACAAAATCTTTAAAACCTCATGAGCTTCTGTCACTGCTCAACCTCTCTGCACTCTGTCATACTGTTACAAACCGACCCAGGATTTTATAGGGCTGTTTTTCTTTCAAAGGTTTGGTACAGTCAACATGCTGCTTGTATCAGAACTTAAGTTCCTTCAGTTATTTGGTCCTCTTAGCTCAACAGTGCGAGGAAAATTACACAGCAGAGGTCAAACCCACTTGGAGAAAGAGAACTAAATGTGTATGTATGTGAGTTTGTAATAACCAGCTTTGATGAATTTATGCTTGCTAAGAAGCCAGGGGGTGGGGTGGGGAGTGGAAAACTACCATCATCTGAAAAGTGGAAAGTGGTTTTCTTCCCCTTGCAGTGCTGCTACCAGTCAACCGCTAACCTCCCCGACACCTCTAAGCGCCCAGACCAGACACCTGGGCAGCATCATTGCCTTCGCTGTCTCCTCTTCCTCCAGCATGTGTGTTAGTCAGGACTATCCCGAGAAACAAAACCAACTGGAGAAACAGATATATATGAGAATGAAGCCATTGGTCTAGTATAACTCTGCCAGCATAACTCTTCTTTGCTCGAAAGAAACAACTGGAGAAGGATGCAATTTTATTTATCAAATGAGTCACTGTTCATTAAAAAAGTAAAGACATTGAAAAATAGCCTCCCTTGCAAGTGTGTCTCTATATAACTCCCAGGCTCACTGTTAGAGGTTATTTGGTGCTATTTTAAAATGCACAGGAGAATTGGAATAGAATCCACTTGACCTTAGAAATCCAGGTGTCACCTTGGTTTTGTCTCTCACACCTTTGCATTTCCCAGATTTCCTTTTTGGATCTCTTAGGTCGAAGGAAGGTTAAATGAATTAATTAAATGTAAGACCATTAGAAGCCCTTGGGGCATGTCTGGCACATGGTAGGTACACTTATTAAGGCTTCTCCTACCTTACCTTTTTAAAACTACTGGAATAATTCCATTAGGTAACTAGTAGCAAGATCCTCTCTTTATAGACAAGAAGACCAAGGCTCAGGAAGAGTAAGTCAGTTCCTACTAGCACGTGGGTGGTAAATGAAAGAGGCAGTGATCAAACCCAGGTAGCCTGACCCCGAAGTCCACACTCACCAACATCAGGTTCTACCTCCCTGGGCTCAGTAACCTTTGATGTAAGAGGCAGAGGGCACTTAGCCTACTCAGAGGCTCTAAGTAGCTGTTCTATGGACTTTGATTAATACAAATAGATGAAATTGTTACATGAACAATACAACTTGTTAGCTGGGTGTGCTTGTCTAAAGCATGACTTTATTGTATGCTATCTTTGTGTCTGTGTCTATGTTCTCTCTTGCTGGTGTAAAGGTCAGGAAACTCAACCTGACTTCCACTGCTAGTAATACCAATAAGGTCCTTCAGATTAACCCTTTCATACCATGGAATAGTAAACAGCAAGAAAATGAACAAACTCAAGCATTCACAGCAGTATTGATGAATTGCTCCAACACAGACTAAGTAGCAGGAGCCAGGCACAAAATAATACACACCGTCTGGTTCTGTTGATTTATAAACAAAACTAAACTAGTGTGTTTAGGGATGCATGTTTTGATGGCAAACAGGGAAGTAAAGCAAGAGCATGAGTACCAAAAATTCATAGCTGTGAGTCTCTTCAGGGAAGAGAAAGGATGCTGTTGTTGGAAATGGGCAGGGGGGCTTCTGGAGGCGATTTTCTATTTCTTGATCTGGGTGGCCATTACACAGCTGTTTGTTTTATAACAGTTTACAAAGCTGACATTTAATTTTTCTCTATGTGTGTGATACTTAACAATAAGAATGTTTGGAAAGCTGGGGCGCCTGGGTGGCTCAGTGGGTTAAGCCTCTGCCTTCGGCTCAGGTCATGGTCTCAGGGTCCTGGGATTGAGCCCCGCATTCCCCTCTTTTCTGCCTGCTTCTCTGCCTGCTTGTGATCTCTCTCTCTCTCTCTGTCAAATAAATAAAAATAATTAAATCTTTAAAAAAAAAAAAGAAAGTTTGGAAAGCAAAGGCAGGAAACCGTTAGAGGTAGAAAGCAGTAAAGAATTGTGCAATAGTGATGACATCATTGCTCTGCAGTGATGAATAATTTGAAAGTCTAAATTAGGGTTTCTCAGTTGTGGTTGGGTGAGAGGACCCCCTACAGCATAAGCACCAGAGGAGCTTTTAAAGATACAAGTTCTCATCATTCCTCCGTCCTTCGATTCTCCTTCATTCACGTGGCATTACTTGTTGCACACCTGCCACGTGTCAGGCTCTGAGGTCTTGAAGGTTCTGCAGGGAACAAAAATAACGAATCCCTCCCTTGATGGCACTTACAGTCCAAGGCTTCAGAAGGACCCAGAAATCTGTGTTCTCACAGACTCCTACATGATCCTTCATGTGAAAACAACTGGTCTATGTACTAAATTTTCTTTAAGTCCTTCTGAGCTCAGACTTACAGAAAGACTCATTTGAATGAAGTTAGAATGTAAAGAAAATTAGCTCCTATCACAGAAAATCTGAAGCATTTTTACATGAATTGAAATTCTTCAGCCAATATGGGTCAAAGAACATCCTGGCGATTATCATTTATTTTCCAATTGTCCTTCAAGCCTTTAGTTACCATCTCCTTCTGTCATTAATCTTTTGAGTTCTAAAATGATTCCACTCCCACCTACTCTCATCTTGTGTATATTTTTTCCCCCTTAGCATAAATGGGACGCATTAAGCCAGTGATTCTTTAAAGACATTATAAAGAAACGTCCTTGGCTAATTTTAATTCCTTATCTATGACAGCTTGGGCAGCTGAAATTTCATTCAGGGGATCCAAGAGCTTCTTGAATACTGAGCAGTACTCCTAATCTCTAACGAAGGAATCTAAATGACATTAAAGCAAATAAAACAACAATAATATCAACAAAATCTCACAAAGATACAAGGCACTTCATTTAGAAATCTCTCATTTCCTTTAAAGAACACAGACGATAAAAATGGGAGAGCTGAGGGTATTATGCTAAACAAAGTAAGCCAGTCAGAGAAAGACAAATACCATATGATTTCACTCATATGTAGAATTTAAGAAACAAAGCAGAAGAACATAGGGGAAGGGAGGGAAAAATAAAATAAGAGAAAAACAGAGAGGGAGGAAAACCATAAAAGACTCTTAACTGCAGGAAACAAACTGAGGATTGCTGGAGGGGAGATGGGTGGAGGAATGGGTAACTGGGTGATGGGCATTCAGGAGGGCACGTGATGTAATGAGCATTGGGTGTTACATGTAACTGAAGAATCACTAAATTCCACCCCTGAGACTAACGGTATATTATATGGTAACTAAATTGAACTTAAATTCTTTTTTTTTAAATGGGAAAACTTAATGTAACCAAGCCCCAACTCCCATTAAAGAGAGAAAGGAACTGACAGAGAAAGGACATGTGATCCTGCATGGGTCTTCCTGCCAAGATAAATAAAACTTCATTCAATCATTCATTCATTCATTCATTCACTTACTCATTCATTCATTGATTCATTCATTCAGTGTATCAGTCAGTACTCTTCTGGGCTCTCAGATTACTGCTGTAAATGAAGACTTCTGACTTGATGATGCTTACGTTCTAGTGTGTATGTGTAGAGGGGTAAGAGGTAGGCAGATAATACATAAATTTAAAAGTAGGTTATTCAGGTGATCTTAGCAACAAAAAACATGAGTGGTTGCCTGGGGATAAGGGTTGTGATGTGGGGGTGGGGAAGTTCCAAATGAGCAAGAGGGAACTTTTTGGAGTGATGGAAATGTTCTATATCTTGATTAAAATGGTGATTACCTGGGTGTGTACATTTGTCACAACTCAAAACTCACTCAGAGTATATAAAAATCTGATATCGGGACACCTGGGTAGCTCAGTCGGTTAAGTATCTGCCTCCATCCAGCTCAGGTCATGATCCCAGGGTCCTGGGATTGAGTCCCACATCAGACCCCTTGCTCAGCAGGGAGTCTGCTTCTCCCTCTGCCTGCCTCTCTCCCTGCTTTTTGCTCTCTCTCTCCCTCTCAGACAAATAAACAAAACCTTAAAAAAATAAAAATTAAAAATAAAAATCTGATATCATGCTGGCGTTCAATGAATATTGGATATATAAATTATAAGTAACTTTTTAAAAAGTAAGTTGTTTAGGGAATTGGGGTATAATAACTGCTGTAGGGAAAAATAAAGCAGGCTGTTAGGGGTGGAAGCTGACCGGTGGAGAGGAGGTTTGAAATTTACAGAAGACTAGGTGCCTGGGTGGCTCAGTGGGTTAAGCCGCTGCCTTCGGCTCAAGTCATGATCTCAGGGTCCTGGGATCGAGTCCCACATCGGGCTCTCTGCTCAGCAGGGAGCCTGCTTCCTCCTCCTCCTCTCTCTCTCTCTCTCTGTCTACTTGTGATCTCTCTCTGTCAAATAAATAAATAAAATCTTAAACAAAAAAAAAAAAGAAATTTACAGAAGATGGTTAGAGAAACCCTCAAGGAGAAAGTGGCATGTGAGTAAAAACTTGCAAGAAGTGAGTGAACTGTGATGACATGGAAGGAAGAACATTCCAAACCAGGCGTTTTCAGATGTGCCCACACCACGCAAGCCTCGCAGGCAGAGCATGTACTTGGTCACTTTTCAGAATCAGAGTTATAAAATGGACATACGAATTCCCTCTTAACCAGAATAATTTCAAAGTTCAGATGCGATCATGGGTTTAGTCATGGATGTGAAATTTGGGATGAGGCAATTTCCATCTCAAAATGACCAGACATTTGTTTAGCATCGAATATCTACCAAATTCTGAGGGCCTCACTATAAACCAGCACTGTTTAATGATAGGGAGGAATTTGTAAGAGTCTGACAGAGACCATGGTAAGGGGATCATTGTAATAGGTGGCATTTTCTGTAAGAAATGTAGGGTGCTAAAGGTAGCAGGTAGAGTAAATGACACAATCCACATTTTAAGAGTGAAGAAATTCAAATAGAGAGATATTAATGGACACAGCAGGGGTGGTTGGTGTAACTTGTGAACACTGGCTCTCTGGCAACAGATGCTGTGCTCGCATTAATAAGGAATACTAATAAGGAAAATAAGGAGTAAGTCACGAGGATAAAGGTACAGCATAGGAAAGACAGTGGTGCCGTAATAGCATTTGTGAGGGCGGGTGGAGGCTATACTGGTGGTGAGCACAGCATACTGGATACTTGTCCAATCACTATGCTGTACAGCTAACACTAATGTAACATTATGTATCCACTACATTCCATTTAAAAGAAACCAGAAATACCTCGATATAGTGTTCTCCCAGGTTAGAAATTTGGGTGAGACCTAGGGCCAAGCTCATTGCTCTTCCCTTCTGGTGCTACCACTTTGCCCATTGCTCCAACACAGTGAGGCTGAGCAGGGAAGAAACAGCCAATCCTCCAGCACGTGGACCTGAGGGGGATGGATAGAGCTGTCAGGATGGGGAGGAAATGATCTCGGGTTTCATTCATCCTTTCACACCTATTTCCCCATCTGATCCTTGAAACAGTCTTGCTAACCCAGCAGAAATTGTTAGTTCCATTTTACATATAAAAAGGAAAAAAGCTTAAAGAATGCAAGCACTTTGGGACGCCTGTGTGGCTCAGTTGGTTAAGCAGCTGCCTTCGGCTCAGGTCATGATCCTGGCGTCCTGGGATCGAGTCCCACATCGGGCTCCTTGCTCCGCAAGGAGCCTGCTTCTCCCTCTGCCTCTGCCTGCCTCTCTGTCTGCCTGTGCTCGCTCTCTCTCCCTCTCTCTCTGACAAATAAATAAATAAAATCTTTAAAAAAAAAAAAGAATGCAAGCACTTTGCCCAAGGTCATATGGCTAGGAAGTGGGAGAGACTAACGTGAATCCCTTTCTATCTCTAACTCCATTATTCTTTCAGCGATCTTATTTAGGTGGGCTCTTGAGGCTGCTGGGGCTTGGTTCTCTGGAAAATAAAATGGGGGAGGAGGGAGGAGGTGAGTGAGCTATGATGTCTGTGTCCTTGGACGCACGCATCTTCACTTTTCTGCCTGCAGACCCCAGCATGCTTTTAAAAGCCTAAATAAGAAACTAATGTAGCATTTAAGAGCAGTTTTAGATTTACAGAATTATTGCATACAATAATACTAGAGTTCTCATATATTCCAGACTCAATTTCTCCTATTATTAGTCTCATGTTACCTTGTATGATAAATTTGTCACAATTAGTAAGCTAGTATTTTTTTTTTTTTAAATTTTCAAAAGATTTTAAAGATTTGAGAGAGGGAGCACACAAGCAGGGATGGGGCAGGCAGGAGGAGGGGCAGGCAGAGGGAGAAGCAGACTTCTGGCTGAGTAGGCAGCCCGATGTGGTACTCTGATCCCAGAACCCTGGGATCATGACCTGAGCCGAAGGCTGACGCTTAACTGACTGAGCGACACAGGTGCCCCAATGAGCTAGTATTGATGCATTTTATTAGCTAAAGTTTATATTTTATCTAAAAGTCCTCTTTTCTTTTTTTTTTTAACCTTAATACTTTTTTTCTGTTCCTGGTTCCCATGCAGGAAACCACAGTGCATTTAATAATCACATCTCCTTAGGCTACTCTTGTTTTGACAGTTTCTTGGGTTGTCCTTATTTTTGAAGACCTTGACAGTTTTGAAGAGTACTGTTCAAGCATTTTGTAAAACTCCCTTTGATTGTGATTTGACTGATGTTTTTCTCATGATTAGACTAGAGTTAAGGGTTTTGGAAATGAAGACCACAGAGGTAAAGTACCATCCTAACCACATCATGTCCAGGGTACATGCTACCAATATGATTTATTGTTGATGTTGACTTTGATCACACACAAAACCAGAAAAAGCTAGAAATACATATTTTCCCTCTATCTCCCTTTCTCTTTTTCCTTCTCTCTTCTCTGATGTCATTGGGAGGAGTAGGAAAAATGAAAATAGGATGAGAAATCATGAAAAAAAAACATTTCAGAAAGATTTTTCTTAAAAAACTGCATCAGAAAATTGCAGAGATGTGTGTAATTTCTGTAGAATTATGACTAGGGAAAATAATTTCTGTTTTACCTTGTGTGTACTTCACATTTACTTTCTTGTTTCCCCCCAGATGATACTATGTCAAACAACCAAAGATAAATTTAAAAATTTAAGAAGTTAGACATTTTTCATGTTGAAATCTACAGTCTATTTAGAATAACTACATGTCATTCCGTAGAATCAGAATGGAATTGATCCTCTCCTCAGCTCAGTCAGCTGAGGCGTTTTGCCCTCAACCTTGTCAATACTGTCCAGTCAATTTGATGCACCTATTTCCCTTTTTCATTAAAAATTTACTCCTATGGAGGCACCTGGGTGGCTGAGTCGCTTGAACATCCAACTCTTGATTTTTGGCTCAAGTCATGATCTCATGAGTGTGAGATCAAGTACCACGCTGGGCTCTGTGCTCAGCTAGGAGTCTGCTTGTGAGTCTCTCCCTCTGCCCCTCCCCGATTCTAAAGTAAATAAAAAAATCTTTTTAAAAAATGTACCTTTATGGAAATTCCAATTTAATATTGATTTTTTTATTTGTAACAAAACTTGATGGAGGCTTTCTGAAAAAGGGGGGAAACGGGCTAAAATTAATCTTCTTCTGTAATATTTATGTGTCATTTATGATGGATTTCGGAATCCAAGTGCTCCCCACGTATTGTAAATGTTTATTTACATTGCCTTGTGACTTTTAAATGGTCATCACCCTAAAATAGTCACTTTGGCAGGAATCAAGACAAATACATGGACATTAATATAAGAGCGCAACTGTACCTGATTGAATTTAAGATTGTAGCAAGCATTTATGCCATCCACACTCTTCTTCACAGTGTTAAAAACCCAAGAGTGTTTCACTTCTTTCTTTTTTTTTTTTTTAAAGATTTTATTTATTCGACAGAGAGAAATCACAAGTAGGCAGAGAGGCATAGAGAGAGGAGGAAGCAGGCTCCCCGCGGAGCAGAGAGCCCAACGCGGGGCTCGATCCCAGGACCCTGGGATCATGACCTGGGCCGAAGGCAGAGGCTTTAACCCACTGAGCCACCCAGGCGCCCCTGTTTCACTTCTTTCAACACTCACGAACCTGGTAGAGTCTGTTCAGTTGAAGCATTCTATGGAGAGGAGCGTGGCTTAACACAAACGTGCAGAAAAGCTGGACCCACCTCCACCCCTAATGAGTGGGTGATCGGGGGTCACTCATCTGGGACCTATGGAATTCTGTCTCTAAAATGAAAAATTGTACTAGGTGGCCTTCAAGGTTTATTTCTGCTTCAACGTTCTTTGCCTCTAGAGCATCATTGCTAACCATTCACCCCCAAATCATAAACCAACCTCAAAACACCTTTCTACAAAGCTTTCTATAAACTAAACAGAAATTCCCTGTTAATCACTGAATTATCTGCTTCCTGTTGGGAAATTAATATTTCCAGGATACTTTGATTATGTTGTTACCGAACCAATACTGAATTAAATTTGGCGTTTGCCTTTGAAGGTATTTATCTAGTCAGACTGATGTTTTTGGAAGAAATGCTTTAATTAGCTTATGGTTATTCCCATTAAAAATAAAAATCGAGGGGGCCCTCTTCCACTGTTGGTGGGAATGCAAGTTGGTGCAGCCTCTTTGGAGAACAGTGTGGAGATTCCTCAAGAAATTAAAAATAGAACTTCCCTATGACCCTGCAATTGCACTCCTGGGTATTTACCCCAAAGATACAGATGTCGTGAAAAGAAGGGCCATCTGTACCCCAATGTTTATAGCAGCAATGGCCACAGTTGCCAAACTGTGGAAAGAACCAAGATGCCCTTCAACGGATGAATGGATAAGGAAGATGTGGTCCATATACACTATGGAGTATTATGCCTCCATCAGAAAGGATAGATACCCAACTTTTGTAGCAACATGGACGGGACTGGAAGAGATCATGCTGAGTGAAATAAGTCAAGCAGAGAGAGTCAACTATCATATGGTTTCACTTATTTGTGGAGCATAACAAATAGCATGGAGGACAAGGGGTATTAGGGAGGAGAAGGGAGTTAGGGGAAATTGGAAGGGGAGGTGAATCATGAGAGACTATAGACTCTGAAAAACAATCTGAGGGGTTTGAAGTGGCAGGGGTGTGGGAGGTTGGGGTACCAGGTGGTGGGTATTATAGAGGGCACGGATTGCATGGAGCACTGGGTGTGGTGAAAAAATAATGAATACTGTTTTTCTGAAAATAAATAAATAAATTAAAATAAAATAAAATAAAATAAATTTTTTAAAAATCGAGCTGAAAAAAAAAACAATCACCCTATTTCTTTTTGTGAACTAGTTTGGTTGTTCTCATTATTTGAAAATTTGAACACTCATGCAAAATTACCTATGAGTGTACAATTTCCCTTATAACTAATGAAATGCATAGACTGTTCCAAGATGGGCATACTCATAGTTAGTCATTTGAGAGAATAGAGTTGTGCGTACCTGTGCATCATAGAAGAACACCCACACATATAAAGGCTGCATTTTTTTACCCAGACCTGAAATAAAAAAAAATAAAAGGACTAGAATGCCTTCTTACCACCTCCACCCTAACCACACCTTCCTGCCCTAAGCTTATTACCCAAACCTGGCTTTGCCCCAGTGTTTGCCTCTTTGAAATTTAAAAAAGATGTTGAGGGAAAAGGTGAGAGGAAGAGTAAGATCAGGAAGAGAAATCGATGAAAAATAGATGAAGAGCAGGAAATTCTGGTGGGCATGGCTTTGTAAAGTGAATTGCTGTCATTTGGAAATGTAAGAAAACAATTAAGGCTACAAAAATAAGTAGGATGTGGCTCATTCTCTTATTTCCTCTGTTATGCTCAGAAACTAGATGAACATCAAACATTTCAGTTGAATTAGCCTAGTAGGGATTGTTTTAATGACTTTGAATGAATTTTTATTTCTTCAGCAACCAGTGGTAGTTCAAGAAATTCAGTCAAATTCTTGCTTTGATCATTTGGCTTGGACCCCTTAAAAGACATAACTGATTCAATTTCAGTCACTCGACTTTACATTTCCCAGATTGTGCTTGATCACTTCCACAGTGATTCTCTTAGAACGATCCTAATTCTTCCTTCCTTCCCCCTGTTTCTTTGGACTTTGCTCTTAGAATATAAGTCAGTTGTTGGAGTGCCTAGGTGGCTCAGAGGGTTAAGCATCTGACTCTTGATTTCAGCTCAGATCATGATCTCAGGGGCACAAGATCCAGTCCCTCATTGGGCTCCATGCTTGACATGGAGTCTGCTTCTCTCCCTCTCCTTCTGCCATGCCCCCTACCCTCTCTCTCTCTCTCAAATAAATAGATAAATCTTAAAAAACAAAACAAAGCAACATATAGAGTGTAAGTTAACTAAGCCTTTTCAGCCCTTGCCTCTACTTTGAAGCCAAGCAGCCCTCTGAGTCCTTTGAAGGAGTAGATAAGTTCAAAGACAGACCCCAGAAAAACTGGTAAAGAGGAAGGGAAGATGGTTTCTAGAGATAAGCACTTCTGACAAGATGTAGCCAATCAGGACACCCAGCATCCGCTGAGCCTGTGTAGCTAGGGCAGAGGGAGATGCTGGGGGTGGGGGGCAGCTGGAGGTGGGGGAAATGTGCCGAGACTCTAGTTCCTAAGGTGATCAAGCTGGGTAAGAACTTGCACACCTAGAGCCAAGCTGGTTGCTGCTGAGATATTAAGACCAAGATTTGTTGGTGTGGATAGGCCAACTTCTAGTGCATCTATTGAAAGATCCCCCGGGGCTCCAAGCACCCCGGAATGGACCCCTTCTCAGGAGGAGACCCCCGGACCCAAAAACCAAGCCGAGTCCACTGATCAGATGCAAACAGCACGAGGTTTATTGAGTTGACACAGGTACCTGTGGGCGATCAAGTCTTAGGAAGACTCGCGCGCCAGCCCTTTGTTCAGGGCCTTTTTATGGGGTTTGGGGAAGTGAAAGCATACGTACAGAAGCAGAAACATAGTTACAAGGTTCTTATTGGCTGGTTTGAATGTAAGGCATACTCGGTGTTTGTAGATTGGCTTTGAAGGACCCCGGCGCGTGAAGAGAAAGGTGGGGAGGGGGAGTGAGGAGGGGGAGTTGGACCTTATTACTCAGCAGAGAAACATCCTGCCTACGTGACTAGGCCCACGTACCTAGGCGACCCCCCTTGCCTATGTGACTATGCGCATAAAGTATCCTGTTGAAACAGGAGACCAGTATCACCCCCTAAAAGCCAAGTGGTTACAGAAAGGCAAGGGAGTGGTTAAACAATTAACTGGGGGAGGGGTCTAACAGGGGAAGGGCGAGCGATTATAGAAAAGCCAAGAAGCAGTTAGTTAATCAATGGCTGGGGGGGGGTGTCTATATGCGGAGTCTTTCAATCTATACTGAAAAAGGTTTGATAATATATTTAAGTTCAATGCTCGAAGTTCTTTGGTTTTGGATGTCAGTGATCTCAGCCTAGCATGTGTCAGGTTCACCTGGAGGACTTGTTAAAACACATTGCTGTCAGTATGCCCAGAGTTTCTGTCTGATTCAATAGGCCTGGGGTAGCACCCAAGATTTCGCTGATCTAGAGATTATACTTTGAGAACCACTAGTGTACATACATAAAGACTTGTCCCTTTGATTAAAGCCCAGTAGGTTTCACATAGGTAAGGATTCCTTAGTCCACTAGGAATACAGAGAAACGTATTTCCATCTCAGTTCTGAGAAAGATAATCAAGGAATTAGCCCACCCTTTTCTTCTTGCTGGAGCAGTAACCTGGAAATTCCTTTTAGAGGTTCAGTTTGTAAGTTTGGGTTACTGAGTTCTGTGATCTGTCCCAGTCATGAATAAGCCATGTTAAGTTTAGGCTTAGGACTACGTGGACAGTTAGAAGTTTCCATACTGAAGCAGAGAGCTAAAAGCCGTGTACGTAATATCCAATTCCTTGTGGGTATTACGTTTGACTCACTTTCGTTCATGTGAGTTTCTTTAACAGAACTCTCTCTGTCTCTTGGTACCCTGAAATGTCCATCTTGTTGCGAAGAATGTCAGAGAATGGTTTAGCCACACACATGTACACACAAGTGCAGCTATCCCTTATTTGTCAGTATTCAAAGCGACTGAAAGTGGTGTGTGAGGTAGAAATAGGTAAAGAGATGGCCACTGGATTTTAACTTGGATGACTGGGAGACAGAGCCACAACAAAATAGGAACCCCAGGAGGAACAGTAGGTTTTGGCAAAAGATGAGGTCGAATTGATATTGTCACAGAGGCTTCCAAGGGGAGGCTTCCCAAATACAGCATAGGTTTGGTGCTTAGGTGTTTATCTGTATAAAAATAATAGTTACACCTATGGGACTGATGAACTTTCCTAGGAGGGGATCGTGGAGTAGAGAGAAGGCATAGGAGTCTTGTTCTTAATTTTCTAAGAAAAGCATATACCATTTAATTTTTTTCTGAAAATAACTTTAGAAAGGGTTTGGGTAACTGGAAGTATGAAAAACTTGATTGTGAAGACAATGTTGTGGGCTGGGAAGGGCCATGTCAATGCTTTGGGGTTCTTCAGTGTAATTCACTGCAGATGTTTCACTATAAAATGCCCTTGGAGTTAATATCAGAGAAAAAAAATCGGTCTAGTAAACTGATACGTATTGGACTATTTCTTACCACATGTATTTATATGTCCTCTGTAAACTAACGGAACATTAAGCTTACATCATTCACTTCCTGGTGAATTGACTATTTTTCAAACATTTAAAATTATTTGCAACACCTCAAACTGTTGGATCAACTCTTCAGTGAAATCCAATCATGTTATTAGGAACAATGCCTTGCATCTTTCTATATCTGGGTCTTTTCCATATTTTCAACCTACACATCATGAAAAAAATCCTAGAATACAAAAGCTGCAGGATATCGTAAGGGTGATTCAATCTAGCATTTTACAGGTTAGAAAATGCAGACCCCCAAGTGGTTAATTAGCTTGCTAAAGATATCTCTAAAAAAATGAAAAAGAAAGGAAAAGAAATAAAGATGATCCAAGCAAATAAAGGCAGAGTTAGGATAGCATCTAGGTCTGCTGACACCAACCCTGGGGCTCCTCCTACCTTCCCAAAGCACCCACTGCCCCACCCCAGAAGCATCTCACTACACATAGGGATTAGTCTGTAAGCAGGCACACTTTCTTCCCTATTTCTCTTTAAAGCTTAAAAAAAAAAAAAAAACCCACCACCACCAACAAAAAAAACACCTAATCCAGAAACAATATAAATGAAACATCCTTGGAAGACATCTACATAAATAAACAGCACTGGGTGGTGGGGGGGACTTACCCCAATATTCTAAATTGAAAATGGACAGAACACATTAAAACTGTGACAGAAGGACAATTTCTTTCTGGTCAGTACTTCCATTTCCACCTTAAAAAACTTAGGCTGTTAATGAACATAATGCCAGTTTATAAACTGAAGCCAACAAAGGATTATTTTGCCAATAATGATGCCAGACTTATCTGACTCTACCATTTGGGCTTCATGTAGATGCAAATTTAGACTACACACACACACACACACACACACACATAGGTATACATATACACATACACCCATTTTTTTCCCCTCTGTTCCTCCTAGAATGAGTTCCTTAAGAAGGCAAGACAAGACAACAGAACTAAACCATTGTGTTTCTAACACATCCTGAAATACCTTATATGAGGAAAGAGAAATTAGTAGGAGGTTAAAAAAAAAAAAAAAAAAAGCTTAATTAAACGGCCCATTCAGTTGAAGAGGGCCAAGTGAGTCACCTTCAAAGGGAGGCCCTCTGGCATTATGGATGGGGATTGGCTTCCTGTCCTAAGTTTGGACTCTGCTGATAAAAATCGCTTCTGTGAGCTATTCAATGGGCCTGCTGGTTTTTTTCACAGCGCAGCTCTGCCTCTCTGTAGAGCCATGATCCTACAGGGCCACCAGAAGCTAGATGGGCACAATGGAGTTTATGTTAGACCACTGGAGGTCAGAAAGCCCTTTCCTGTTACTGTCCAACACATCAGTTCCCTCTACGGTATCTTCCAGTTTAATTTAATTATAATTTGTCATAACGGGTTCAAAAGGCATTTCCTCCAACAACTGTGTCCCAGCCTCTCTCTCATTTTTAAGGAATAAAGTAACCCATGAATAACGTAGGCGCTACCAGCAAATTCCTATAAAATAAATCCAAAGACATTCCCATTCCAGGGGTTTCGATATGTAAACAAAACTAAGTCGTCTTTTTTTAAAGAATTTTTTTCACAGATTCTTAGGTCTATTCTTTGAATCCAAGGATGATCTATTCAAGGACATTTTATCTGATGCTCCATGCATAGATGACAAAACTGGCTTTGTTGCTGCCTAAAATTTAAATGCTGTGTTCCCAAGTCCAGTTCTTCAGAAACTTCCTTTCCCCAGGAGCCAGTCCATCAGACATCTGTGGATCTCACTCTTCTGAGCATCTTGGACCAGCCTGTTTCTTCAGGTATAATGTCTTCTTGACTCACAAACATGGAAGGAAGAGAATTCTAAGGACTGGTTTTATACTATATTTCAAGAGCAGGTGAGAAAGTATAAACATGAGTCATCTTGACATCCCTGCTTGTTCAAGGAAGCATCAACATCAATGTCAATTTGAGTGAAACAGAGAAAAGGCAGGATCATCTCACAGCCTGAATCTACTTTTCAAAGTGCTGACTCATTACCAGTGAGTCGCACCCTCTCCAGTCCTGTGAGGTTGGCTGCTGGCTGGTGCCCCATTCTGCCTGCTCAGCCCTGGACCATTCAGTCCTTCTGGAGACGACACACAGAAACCCAAGCCTTGGGCTTCAAGGGAGGCTCTCCAAATGAGTCATCTTTATAGGTGAACACAGCATTTTATTTTTCAACACAGAGACAGGGGAAAACCCACATGGGATTATGGGCACACTGTCAGCGGACTCCTCCCTCCACATAGGTGTGAAAACTCGTGTGTCAGAGTTGGCTACAGAGCTTATGTGTAAACACGACTGCCTTTCAACTGTGTGCTGAAGGCAGGAGGAATGAGCTTCCTCTCTGTGGTCCTTCTGGTCTCCTCTCTTCACTACATCTGGTTAAAAGCCAGCCGGTTCATCTAAGGCAGGGACCAGGAGTTAACTCGTCTGTGTAAAACAGTTTTCCCCATGACTCATGGCTGCTGATGAGGTCTTACACATGTCAACTTTAACGTTAGAACAAGTCCCAAATTAGTGGGAATCTGCTAAGCGTCCTAGGAGGGGAGAGGCAAACCCCCCCATGGAACTTACTTTATTATTTATTTATTAATTAAAAAGGGTAAGTTTTATGCTATTTAATTTATCTTATTATGTATCCCTATGGAACTTTAAATAATGCACTAACTTTTGCTCTTGATAGCTCGTCTCTCTGCTTTTAGGACAATTGTAGATGCGTTGTAAATAGATGAGCTAAGAAACTTTGAAAACGATTTCCGGAGAAATCAGGAGTGTAAATTTAACTGTAAAAGCAATTTAAAGTGTATTTTTAGATTGAACAGATTTATTATTTGGGCCATCTATGTGGCTTACTTGCCTTTTAATTTCTTTCAGCTTCACTGCACTGAAGTTTCCTGTTGTTTTCCTTCATGACCTGCGATAAACTCTTGCAGCTTATCTCCTCCTAGCTCTCATCTTATTCTTTCGATATTTTGCATTTGCAAAGCACTTCCGAGTTTTCAAAGGAACTTTGCTCCAGCAGTCCTTTTCATTTTCAGTCCTATAATCTGTGAGGTCTGCAGCTCTCCATCCCCGTCCCCGTTGGCTGGTTGAAAAAGACCTCCAGTGATCTGTTACAGGTCACGCTGCCAGCAAATGACAGGACTGTGACAGGAACCTTGGATTTCTAATGCCAGGTTCCCTTTCAACCCCAGCTGCTCATTGGTGCCCGCCATGCCACAAACTTCTCCATCTCAAAGCATTTGCAGACACCAATTTTACCCTTGCTTTCATAGCCTCTACTTCCTATCCTAGCCCACAGATGCTCCAAGGTTCCACATTGTTTGGAATTAAGGCTGAGATGAAGGCCATGTGGATCTCAGGAGAGATGTGGAGATGTGACCCAAACAGACTGACCTTGGTCTATGCAAACTGTTTCAGCATGGTGCAGTTTGAGCAGGAAGCCTTCTTTAAATCATCTCTGAACTATAGCCAGGCTGTCTAATAGGCCTAATAGCAATGGGCACTTCTTAAAGGAATGCCCCTTTTATTTTTTTTAAGATTTTATTTATTTATCTGACAGACAGAGAACACAAGTAGGCAGAGAGGCAGGCAGCAGGAGAGGAAGGGAAGCAGGTTCCCTGCTGAGCAGAGAACCCGCAGGGTCCCAGAACCCCGGGGGACCATGACCTGAGCCAAGGCAGAGGCTTTAATCCACTGAGCCACCCAGACGCCCCAAATGCATGACCTTTGTGAAAATCTTTTTGTTTCCTTTTTTTCTTTGTCTTTTTTTTTTTTTTAAAGATTTTATTTATTTATTTGACAGAGAGAGATCACAAGTAGGCAGAGAGGCAGGCAGAGAGAGAGAGAGGAGGAAGCAGGCTCCCTGCCGAGCAGAGAGTCCGATGCGGGACTCGATCCCAGGACCCTGAGATCATGACCTGAGCTGAAGGCAGCGGCTTAACCCACTGAGCCACCCAGGCGCCCTGTCTTTGTTTTTTAATTGCCCTTTCTTTTCTTCCTTCCTTCCTTCCTTTTTTTCATTCTTTCTATTCTTCTTTTCCCAAAATAGGGATGGCTATGTGATAGTTAATCTTTAGAGATGGTCCTAAACAATGTTCATGTTTCCTACCTATGAATATAGTCAGGCCTTTGAAGAAAGTGATGTTCTGAGACTTCTGAGCCCAGCCATTAAGAAGACCTGGAAGCTTTTGCTTCCCTCTTTTTGGAGCCATAATATACCAAGTTACCTTGATGGAAAGAGAGGTCATACGGACAGGTCCTGGAGGATGAGAGGCTTTTGGAGGAACAACAAAGAACCAACCACCATGTCCTATTTGCAGCCCAATGGTCTCGTAAGAAACCTCAAATGGGGGGCGCCTGGGTGGCTCTGTCTGTAAAACATATGACTCTTGATTTCAGCTCAGGTCTTGATCTCTGGGTTGTGAGATGGAGCCTGGCATTGGGCCTGCCCTGGGTGTGAAGCCTCTTCGAGATTCTCTCTCTCCCTCTCCCTTTGCCCCTCCCCCTGCTCTGTCTTTCTCTAAACAAACAAAACAAAACAAAACCCAAAAACCTCAAGTGAGACCAGTAGAGGAGTACCCCCCAAGCAGGACTTAACCAACCCAGAGAATCATGAAATATAATGTTGTTTTAAGCCACTAAGTTTTTAAATGGTTTGCTATGCAGCGTGATTGGTCATCTATCCCCTAATCTGAATCTTCAACGACCTTCAGCAAGTCCTTGAAACATCTGGGCTCACACAGGCCAGTTTGGAACCGATGTGGGTGACCTAGGGCAGATAGCAGATAGTACATGGGGGGATCAGCGGATAGGAGAAAGAGAATTTTGTCAAAGACAGAATAAAAACCCAGAAAATACAGAGGAAGGAAAAGCAATGCTTCTTAGGATCTCGAATTTAGTTACCCATAACTCTGAATCTCTCTCTTATATCCCAGGCTTTGTTTAAAATAGACAAAACTCTTGCGCATTGCACAGGCTGGCCGGCCTAGGTCTGACACTCTAAGAAGTGCATCTGTGTCCTTTTTTGGTGGTCATTCCTGGATGCAAGAATTAAATATGAGATTCAATGAACAAAACTCACCGAGTCACATTTTTGGGGGGTTGGACCAAGCAAATAATCACCTTAAGCCAGTGGATCTTTGTATTTTTAGAAAGGAGTACATTGTTTGGAACATTGGAGACATTTGAGCCCCCCCTCCCTTTGAACTAACTAGGGGCTCTGCCAGACCCCTGAGTGCGTAACGTGCAGACAAAGAGATTTCATTCTGGGCCCCATCTTACATCACAGGAGAAAAACTGCATCATTTCTTATTCATCTAATATTTACCCTGGGGGTGTCTGTCTATCTAGAATGCCCACAAAACCTTGGATAAAACTAAGAAATTTGGAAGAAATATGTAAGTTAAAACTAGCTCAAAGTCACTTGCTTCTTCTATTTATTTATTTGGTCTGAGATGATTCCCACATTCACTTACCATATGGCATTAAATCATTCTGGTCCTTAAGTTATTATTACATGATTCAAAGAGTATAATTTACAGAATTGCCAGCCCAGGCTGCACTCTGTCCCACACCAAAAAAAGACCACAAGGAGGGGAGAAGAAAAATGACTGTTTCCTGGTAGCCCATATTTACGCAATTTTCTCCTACCACAGATTGTCTTGGCAGTCTAGACAGAGTCTTGTAAAATCCTTCCCTGATGTCATCCACATCCTTCCTTGATAAGTTCAAAATGAGTCCGGGGCAAGCATGGCTCCTCTGGCAATGTCATACAAATGAGGAGCACAGTGCCACCCCGGAGAGGCCTCCGGACCCCGGCGATTTCCACATGAAGGAATAGACTGATGAGCCCGCCACCAAATTATGTAAATATGTGGCCAAGAGTGCCACCGCTGAAGGGGAGAAAGAAACACACATGTGGACATTTCGTGTTTTAAAAGAGCTTTGTGGGAAACAAAACAGATTCAAGAGAGAAGTAGGCAAGATTCAGGGAAAGGAAGACTGAGGAAATTAGTGTCTTAGTGAAAGCCAGGGAACACTCTGAAATGAACGATTCCTTAAGAGGCAACTTAAAATTGTGTTTTAGGGGCACCTGGGTGGCTCAGTTGGTGAAGCATCTGCCTTCGGCTCGGCTCGGGTCAGGATCCTGGGGTCCTAGGATTGAGCCCCCCCACCCCCCGTAGGCTCTCTGCTCCTGGGGAGCCTGCTTCTCCCGCTCCTTCTGCCTGCTGCTTCCCCTGCTTGTGCTCTCTTTCTGTGTGTCAAATAAATAAGTAAAATCTTTTTTTTTTTTTTTTATGTCTTTCTAAAAGAATACACTGGGCCCTATTCCTCTCATTTTTGTAGAGAGAAAAGATGGTTCCAGGTTAGGATTGAAATTCAGGTTATAAGAAGGGATTTATTTTTTTGTATCATTTTATCTCTTTATTAGCAGAGTAAAATTCCACACACCAATACATGTATAAATAGGATAGAAGATACACATGCTATTCTTTTCTAATAAAGGCAAAATATACAAGATACATTCAATTTTCGGACTTATAGCCTCAATGAAAATCGATTCCAGTTTGTTAGAAAAGAATTTCCATACCAGAAGACATAAGGACAGACACGTCTCCCTACTTATTGTTGGAAAGTGTTCTGTGTGCTAAATCTTTATTTTTATGTGATTATATTCTTCTGGCCTTCAGGGGGAATTGGAAGAAAAATGCTTCTCATGCTGCACTTTGAATATTCTCTTCAATCTAGTTAAATTCTCCAAAACAAATGAAGTAGTATAAAAAGGTGACTGGGGAGGGTATGTGCTATGGTGAGTGCTGTGAATTGTGTAAGACTGATGAATCACAGACCTGTACCCCTGAATCAAGTAATACATTAGATGTTAATAGAAAAAAAGAGAGAGAAATGCTTAATTCCGTTCTCACATTTTCTTTGCAATTGGTTATTCCAGAAGAGCAGGAAATATTTGGACATAATGCTTTGTCACCTTTGCACTGGTTACTGCTTCCAACTGAACTCACTACTGGTATGTATTACAAGCTCATCTCCCCCAGCTCTGTGCCTTCCCAGTCCCTGATCTCCATTCCATCCCTCAAAGATACTTGACTCTCTGACTCTGAGCTTTTTTAAAAAATTATTTTTATTGAAATGTAATTGACATATAACACTGTGTAAGTTTAAGGTGTACTGTATTTGATAGATTTATATGTTGCAATATGATTACCACTGTAGCATTAGCTAACACCTCTATCCCATTACTGGCAAGTAAATATCGTTTCATTTTTGTGGTGGGAACATTTCAGATCTTCCCACGTTTCTTGCAGCATTAGTCGCAATAAACAATCTATGGAAACAACAGAAGTGTCTATCAACTGAGGAATGGGTAAACCTATTTATAAATTTATACACACAATGGAATATTATTCAGCCATGAGAAAGACGGAAATCCTGCCTTCTGTGGCAACATGGATGGATCTTGAAAGACTTACGCTAATGGCTTACACTTATTCTGAAATAAGTCAGACACAGAAAGACAAATACAGTATATTATATGATATCACTTGTATGTGGAATTTTAAAAAGCCTAACTGGTAAAAACAGAATAAGATGGTGGTTACCAGGAGCTGGAGGGTGGAGTGGAAACGGACTGGCGCAATGCTGTTTAAGGGTACAAACTTGCACCTAGTAGGTACACAAGTCCTGGAGATCAGAAGGACAGAGTAGTGATTTTAGACAATACTGCATCATAAACCTCAAAGTCCATCAAATACCATCAAATACTTTGCTGAATTCTTATGAGAAATTATTTAGATACCTATAAAATGCCATGCGCATGCTTGGCCTATGATAGGTGCCATATACAATTATTATTTTAAATACTATTTGACCATAAACTCTGACTTGGGAAAACGATTTGATGAACATACAGAAAAAATGGGAAATGTGTTTATCCTATGTCCCAGCAGTTCCACTTGGGTATTTCTTTAAAACCAAAACCAAAAAACTCTCAATCTATGTATACAAAGAAATATGTTCCTGAAAACATTTTTGTATCAGCAAAAAAATTGGTTATTCTGTTAATGCCTACATGTAGGTAAGAAAATAAATAAATTGTGGTATGTTTATAAGAGGGTCTAGGCCAATTAAACTTATCATGGATGTATTTAGTATAATAATGATGGAAGATTAATTATAAAATTACATATTGTGTAAATTTAAGAGCACAAATAAAAAAACAGAATATGGATATTACTATATATATGTAAAAGGACTGAAACTGATTTGGAAATGTGCATTCAAAACTTATTTTGTTAGCCTTTGGGACAGGGGAAGAGATGAGCCTCAAATTGTCTCAAGAGATATTTAGGGGCCCCTAGCTGGCTTAGTCAGTGGAGCATGTGATTCTTAGTCTGGCGGTTGTGAGTTCAATCCCCACATTCAGGGTATAGCCTACTTTCAAAAAAAGAGAGAGATTTAGATTTATCTGTTAATTTTTATTTCTTAAAAAACACTGGCAACAACTCCTGCCCACTAAAAGGGACACTTAACCTCATCTGTGGAAATTTCCATGATTCCCCATGCAGAAATGATGGCTCTGTCCACCTTAGAAAAGTTCTATTGTAAAGACTTTTTTTTTTTTTGCAGGTCTGTTTTCATGCTAGACTGATTTCTCCGAAGTCAGGGATTCCATATTATTAATTTCTGTACACTTTGCATAGTACAGTAGAAGACCCAAAGTAGGCATTCACTAAATATTTGATGAATTAAAATAAAGGTTCATCTGCAAGAGGAAAGTCCAAGAAAGCACTTGTTTAAAGCCAAATAGGAATGATCTTCAGCATTAACTGTTGTTTTGAATTATCTATGGTTTTTACTGTTCTTCATTAATGTAGATTATCAAGAGTCATCATTAACCATAAAACTTTCAATCAAAGAATGCAGGAAAATAGTTCTTCCAAGAGGAAATATTGAAAACATGAACATTATAGTAGGCAGAAGACCTCAGAGGTTGCAAACTGCTATAAGAAATTCTTCTAAAGGAGTGCCTGGGTGGCCCAGTGGGTTAAAGCCTCTGCCTTCAGCTCAGATCATGATCCCAGGGTCCTGGGATTGAGCCCCGCATTGGGCTCTGTGCTCAGCGGGGAGCCTGCTTCCCTTTCTTTCTCGGCCTGCCTCTCTGCCTATTTGTGATCTCTGTCAAATAACTAAATAAAATCTTAAAAAAAAAAAAGAAAGAAATTCTTCTAAAGTCTCCCCCACAAAAGAAATAATGTATGAAGATTATGTCTATAGACATATAGGGTCTTGCAAAATAAGCTGACTCATACCATGTGCCAAATAGTCTCCTGAGGACTTTGCTTCAATTTTCTTTCTTGATGCTCATTATAAACATAGGAGGTATTACTATGGCACCCATTTCACAGATGAAAAAACTGAAACACAGAGGCTGAGTAACTTGTCAGTGCCATACGACCAGGAAGCAATAATTTGAATCCAGTTTGGTTCCAGAGACTAAACCTCTAGTTTCTGTGTTGTACTACTTCTCATTACATCCTGTGATCAGTTTGTGTTGTCAAGATTTCATTGTTTCATCTTGGTTTTCATGAAATTTATCACTGGATATTCATTTGTTTTATACCAGTATCACTTCTTAAAATAGCACAACAGTTCCCTCGTGGTTGGTAAACAGGCACTGCCCTGAGACTCCTGAGCACCATTTCATTATTCTAGTCCTCTTGGCCCACCTCTGTGATGTTGACATCCCCTTTGTGAAACACACACACACACACACACACACAGGTGTCACCCTGATCCCTGCTCCACATCTGTGGCGCCTGTGGAGCTGATAGGTGGGCATCCATGTATTCCGGTTGTTAAATATCATTGACTACCATCCCTAAACATCAAGTCAATTTATGAGCCTCAAGCTACAGATAGAGGTGAGGTAGCCATGGAGAGATTCAGTGAGTTCCTTAACAAGAATTAGAAGAGAATCACAAATCCCCCTCTATCTTCCAGGGGTCGCTGCCTGTGGACAGGACGTGGGCTCTGGATTTGATAGAAGTGAGTTTGCCTCTCAGCTCCACCATTCACTAGTTATATGGTTTGGGGCAAAGGACTTAACCTTGCAGGAACTTGGTTTTGCACTGAGGGATGATGCTCTTCTTTCATGGACTATATGAGAATGAAATAATAAAAAGTACGTGAAGTGCTTAGTTTAGTGTTTGACAAACAGCTGTGCTCAGAAGATATTAATGTTCTAGACAGTATTGTTACTATGTCGAACAGTCACGGTAGTAGTGTTCACTTCACAGTTAATCAGTTGATAAAAGCAAAGCTATAAGAAACATGCCTGTTACATAATAAGCTCAAACTATACATGCTAGTTATTACTATTTTGCTATAAGCCAGTTGTATTTAAAGTTTGTAAGTCATGTGATATATATATATATATTTTTCTTCTTTCCTATTCTTTTTTTTTTTTTTTTGAGAGTAGTCCTTCTATTTTAAACTTTTTTCTCTTAAAAGAATTCTCTCCAGGCTGAAACTCTGTGAGAAATAAAAAAAATAGAAATAGGAGTGTTTTTGCCATCTCTGTATAAGGATCCAAAACCTAATATAGCGGATGTAACAGCTTAATGATGTTTACGCCTTCAGTGTGCAAGGCTGATAACCCATTTTCAGCTTGGGAAAAGCCACCCGAACATCTCACTTATGAGATCTGCCACAAACATGTTTTAATATTTTGTTTCAATATTTTGAGGCACTGGTGAGTGGATTCTAATTTTGAGAGAAAATTACCCAAAAAGAAGGGGTGTGTGTGTGTGGAAAACCACATTAGTCTAAATTTTTTTTTTTCAATTGATTTTAACAAAAAGGAAATGAATGTCCAAATGGAAAGTCAGGATGGGATCCTTGGGAAGAATTTTTATTTCCCTTCTGGAACATCGAAACTGAGAGTTTTAAGGAGTGGGCTGGAGAGATCAGGCAGGTAGCCCTGTGCACACTCACAAACGAGATGAAATCCATTGAAACCTTAGTTGCCATGAGCAACCAGTGGAAACATTAACAGTGAGAGAAAGGGGCTTCTGGTTTGAAATGATGTTTTTATTATATATCAGCTGAAAATACTGAATGAGGAGGAGTCAGATCCTTGATGCCAGTCCTGCCTCCACCATTGGTCAGAGCTGTGGCCTTAGGTAATGTGTTTAACCTCACTGCCTCCCAGAATTATTATGTGTAATGTTTGTGGGTTGGACATGGTGTTTTTAATCTCCATTTTAAGCTCCTCTAAATTTAAGCCTTGAGTAAGCAAATGTTTAGAAGGTAAGAAATGTCCAGAACATTTCTAACACTGCACACGCTGGGCTTCAAGAGGAACCTATGGCTTAATTCAATTAACTCACAATTATGAAACTTATGTACTATGTAGACTTAAAAATATAGATACAAGATGTAAAGGTATAGATGTGAAAGGCAACAGGAGATACAGAAATACAAAGAGAAACGATGTCTTCTCCAGGAGCTCCCATTCTAGTAGAAGAGACAGTGGTGTGCATAGATGGTCTACAACACGGTGCAATTAAACTCGGCAAAAGATACTGCTAGGAGTGAGGGTCCAGAGACCATTCCAAGATGGCCCTGAGGAATTTTAAGGACAAATGTTGAGCGTTTCAGCCATTCTATAATCAACAAACTTCACACATAAATGAACTAGCTGTCTCTGTTGACAGTCTCAGGTATGTCTGTGTGAAATGGACCCTTTGGAAATAAGGCAACCCTTTGGGTGGGTAGAGTACATTTAAGTATTGTTGCTACTTGGTAAGTAGTTTAGAGCTCTCTCCAGGCAATTCTTGCAGGGCCATATTTGTAACTTTTTGTAAACAGTGGGATACACCTCCCACTACCTCCACAGCTTTGCCTGCAGAGCACGGAGCTCCTGTCCGCTCCCACCAAGCAGGAACAGCAAAGACCCAATGCTATTTTCAGCCAGCAGCACCTCTTAGATGAGTTACTAAGCCAGCCAGAACATCGATTTCAAAGAAACACACTCAGGACAGCAAACAATTCTTATGTGGTATTCTGTAAAGAACCAAAATTGCTTCAAGGACTATATCGACATCATTTAAAATTTCTAGGGGCCATTGTTTCTTGTACCCCGGAAAGTGAATCCCCTCTTAGAGCAGCTAGCTTTTTCCATCCAAAAACGCTGGCCATTACCATCGGTCTCAAGTAATTAAAAACAACAGATTGCTAACAAGATGGATTTTCCTTTCAGCCAGCTCTTTGTCTTATTCTCGTTGAATATTGGACCCCCAGAAGGATATATTATAACCTGCCTCCTCCCAAGTAGGAGATAGTTAATAGTAACAGTAATTACCACTTCAGGAGTCCTTTTCTGAGCTGGGCTCTTTCACAGACATTAGTTAGCTAAAGCCTCTCGGTTATCTACGATGGCAGGTTCTATTTTCCTGGGAACCTAAGGCCCAGAGACATTAGATGACCCAATGGCAAGAATATGGTAGTAAGATATTAAAATATTTACTGTTAGATCCGTTATTAAACGAAATGAGACTGAGACAAAGTGAAAGTTATTTAAAGCTTTATTTTATGATAAGTATTAGAAGTTAGACTGATTGGCCAGGGGAACAAGACTGAAACAAGGTAAAAGTTATGCAAAGATCTATTCTATGCCAAGCATTAGAAGTCAGACTGACCGGTCAGGGCCATCTCTGAAGAGAGCGACCACCCCCAGCTTACAGGCTCAAGAATCAACTGACTGACCTGTCAGGACTGCCTCCGAAGAAGGCAACCCCTCCCCATCCTACAGACTACATTTTATAGAGCAAAAGTCTGGCCACACATAGGTGGCCAATGAGATTGTAGTCATGTTAGGTCACACGCAGGTGGCCAATTGAATTGCAGTTTACCCTATAGTAGCTGTTTGACGTAACCTATTACTCTGGTCAGAATTGGTGCTCAAGGTTGGCGCCAAGGGGCGGGGTTTACATTCTTTGGTGGTTAGGGAAAAAGTATATGTGTTTCTTACTGACTGGATGTCTCCACCTGGCCCGACTCCTTGTATTCTGGGTTCTATTATCAGGAACTGGCCAACCTGGCCTTGTATTCTGGGCTCTGTTATTAGGAACTAGCTGACCATATTTTACTGGTTTCCCAGACTTGCTTCTCAGTAAGTTCCTCTGGGGGGAGGGGGACAGGGTCAGTTTAAGTTTTACTGGGCAAACAACAAAATGACTTTTAACCAAGATGGAGTCGCTCTGGCTGAATAGGTCCTTACATTTACCTAGCCAGGATGCAGCCTAAATCCTGGTGGAGTGTTTTGGTTTCTTAGAGTAAAATCTGTGGGAATGGGGGCTGGGAATGCAAGTTCATCACAGAGACCCTCTCTTTCCTCTGCAGAGGAGTCATCTGTGACCCAGTGACCTTGGAGCTGCAGTTGGGGAGAAATGTATGTCCGATGAGATCGATCTTTTGACAAGGCAAGAAAGTCTTTGGACATTTGTCATGTATTTTGTTAATCTTAACTTTGTTACTATTCATATTTACCTGTGAACCATGTTCCTAAAAATACCCTGGAGCCATCAAGTACATTTTTCCATTGTTTTTAATGTTAAAATGGAAATATATCCTGATAGAAGGGAAAGAAGTTTGGATTCTGGACAGAAGGCAATGATACTTTTAGATTATAGCACACTTTTGAAGAGCCCTCTTAAAAATATTTTCTTGTTTAAAATAAAACACAATCTCGGTACATCAATAAGAACCCAGAGGGATGTACAAAGACGTCCACAAAGTAAAATCAATGGCATTTAAACCAGGAATACTGTATCAGAAGCTCTGATTTCAGAATATGTTTTCTGCAGTGTCAGCAATAAAGACATAAACATTTCAACAGTTTCAAATATCTCAGTGTTCTAAAATTTATATGTATGCTTAATTACTTTTCTTAGTCTATTTCTTGAAATTGCATCACTTGATCTCATTGGATATCTTTTCCCAAGAACACCTGTGAACTCCTTTTATTTGCTTTCTTCTATATATGTAATTATATGCTGCCTGTTCCCTAATACGCATTGGGAGGTTTACAATGGGTATATAAAATACGGTAAAGTGTCATAAGTCAAACGTGGTATAAAGGAAATAAAATCCGAAACAAAGATTCAACAGAAATAGAATAGAAAATGCTATGCTCATGACCCGCACGTACACTGAAGTAGGGAATAAAGTAAGGAGGCAATTTGGCGGTAAGCTTGCCAGCAGCTAAGTGAAGAAAATGCGGTCAGTTACATAGTTCTGAGCCCATAAGGTAAAAACAGACTGACTCCTCAGAAGAATTATTTCTGTTCCTGGTGGTGAGATCAGGCAGGAATTTCTCCCAGGAGTGTTAAAGAGGACGATGCATGATGTGGAAAATACATTTTGACAACAGAGTCAGAGGCTCTTTCTTAGAAAGACCCCCGATATAAACTGATGAGATCCTACTGAAGTCCAGCTTACTAAAAAGATAATTTCAGAGATATTTAAATTAGTGACAGTTTTTTTGAGCAGAAGGGAAAAAAAAAAACAAAAAACACCCAGAAAACTGGGGTGGAATGTTTTGATCCTTCCTTGGCAATGAAGACTCAGGCCAGTGTTTTCTAGGCAAACTCAAATCTGAAAACTTTCAGGCACCCTGTAAGGGTTTGTTTGCAATTATCTATTGGTTGATGTGGTCAGTAGAAAGATGGTTTTTAATACAGGTTGAGTGATCCATCATCAGATGTCCATACTACATTCTCAACTGTAATGTTGATAAAATACAGCGTATCTGAACTGGGACCTTCTAGCTCTCATTAGAGACGGGGCATCTGGGAGGTTAGGGTTTCTCCACACGGCTCTAGTCTGTTTACAGTGGCCTGTAAACAGCTGGCCCTGGGCCCCTGCAAACCTCCATTCTCCTTCCCTGGCTCTGACAACAGGGAGCCCCACAGGGAGACGGAAAGGCTGGAGGAGGAGGAAGGGACCGGCTCCTTCCTGTATGTTTGCTGTTCTTGTCAGAACTGATTCTCCACCCCAAAGCAGCTGCTCGTTCCATAAAAGCACTTGGCTTCAGTTTGCAATTTTCCCACCTTCCTCGGCCCTGCCTTCACCGCCCCAGAGGTACCAGCAAGAGCTGGTGCTGTCTCCTCAGACACCCAAGCCTCAGAGCTGCAAGGGTCCTCCTTGGACCCGTGAGACTCGGGTCCGCACTCGTCACACAGTGTCTTCTCAGAAGTTGGGGTCTTAGAGGGGCCTTCCTCTAAGCTGCTAATTTCTTTTTTCTTTTTTTAAAATTTTTTATTTGAATTCAATTTAGTTACCGTATAGGTTATTATTAATTTCAGGGTTAGAATTTAGTGATGCATCAGTTGCGTATAACACCCAGGGCTCCTTCCCTCATGTCCCCTCGATTTTATTTATTTATTTGACAGGCAGAGATTACAAGTAGGCAGAGAGGCAGGCAGAGAGAGAGGAAGGGAAGCAGGCTCCCCGCTGAGCAGAGAGCCCGATGCGGGGCTCGATCCCAGGACCCTGAGATCAAGACCTGAGCCGAAGGCAGAGGCTTAACCCACTGAGCCACCCAGGGCTCCTTCCCTCATGTCCCCTCCTTAATGCCTGTCACCCAGTTAGCCCAGCCCTGCACCCACCTCCCCTCATGCAACCCTCAGTTTGTTTCCTAGAGTTAAAAGTCTCAAGTGTTTGCCTCCCTCTCTGTTTTCACCTTATTTTATTTTTCCTTCCCTTCCCCTAGGTTCATCTGTTTTGTTTCTTAAATTCCACCTATGAGCAAAATCATACTTTTTTTCCCTTTCTCTGACTGACTTACTTCCCTTAACATAATACCCTCTAGTTCTGTCCATGTCATTTCTAACGTCTAACAATCCCAACCTGTTGCTTCCTTCCCCAGCCCCAGGGGTGGGAACTTCCTCCTGCAGACATTACTTATGAAATACCCTAGTGCTCCTTTATTGCCTTTTCAGTTCTCAAAACTACAGTATTAATATTTTATTAGTCTGTTCTCTCTTTCCAGACCCCTGACTAACACAGTGATAAATAAAAGATGGCTGCAGGGATTCCCCCAAATTTCATAAATTCAGGAGTTGATGTTCTCTTAAGAGTAAATGCATAATATAGTTCATTAATACCTTAAGTTCCTGATTTCTTATGGGCACTGGGAGAAGCATTATCTAGAAAATAACCTGTCTTTGGCCATCTTTGAAGTAGCAGCAACTTCTATGATCAAGGTTATAATACTCACCAGGTATGTACCAGATTGGTGGGTGCCCATTTTGTACCCATTATGGCTAGATTTTTTTTTTTTTTTAGATAGGCTAAGTGTCTATGGTTACATTTTTATTTTATTTCCTGATTATGTACTTTTGTAGGGAACTGGGAAAGAGTGGAAAAGCTTAATACAGAAAGTTTTAATTATTTGTAGTCCCACAATACTTGCTCATATTGTTATCATTATATGTGTATGTTATGTATATTTATATATATTCAATAGGCTTCTTATTACACACATTTTTATAACATACTACTTTTTCATTCAATCAACACACTTACTAGGAATTTTTGAAATATTCTTCATTGATTGCATTTTTTGTATGACAGATTGTTGTAAAATTAAGTCCACAAAAGAAAAAGACTCAAACCTCATGTTGAAGATGTCATCTTATTAACTTGCATCTATTTTTAATCCAGAGGTCCATTTTTTTTTTTTTAAGAGAAAGAGGTAATAGGTTTTTTGTTTTTTTTTTTTTTGAGATTTAAAAAAAATTTATTGTTTGAGAGAGAGAATGAGAACATAAGCAGGGGGAGAGGCCAGGGGGAGAAGCAGGCTCCCCACTGAGCAAGGAGCCAGATGTTGGACTCCATCCCAGGACCCTGGAATCATGACCTGAGCTGAAAGCAGACTCCCAGTGACTGAGCCACCCAGGCACCCCTAATCCAGAGGTCTTTTAAAGAAGAGGAAGAAGAAAAGGTGAAGGTCTGAGACAGGGATGGGAAAGAGGCTCTACAAAGTGTGCCCACAGGACTGGCTGTGTAGACCCCTGCAATGACAGATCAAGGTTTTTCCCTCTCCATGGGACAAACTTCTGCGATTGATCAGCCAAGTCCAAGTCTCCAGGGGGTGTGGTGGCACCTGAGCCACATAACCTGGAGCCATGCTCTGAGGCATGTTAGTGGATCTTGCAAAGTGGAGTCTTTTCCATTCACCATTAACTGTCACAAGAGAACTCCACTCCAGTGAAGACTTTATTCATTTATCTAATAATAAATACACTGTGTATTTTGGTACTCTGTTGCTATATAGCGAATCACATCAAGTCTCTCTTTTTTTATAGAGATTTTGTTTACTTGACAGACAGAAATCACAAGCAGGCAGAGACGCAGGCAGAGGGAGAGGCAGGGAGAGAGAGAGGAAGGGAAGCAGGCTCCCTGCTGAGCAGAAAGCAGGATGGAAGGCTCAATCCCAGGACCCTGAAATCATGACCTGAGCCGAAGGCAGAGGCTTTAATCCACTGAGCCACCCAGGTGCCCCAGAATCACATCAAGTCTTTTTTTTTCTTTTTTTTAAAGATTTTATTTATTTATTTGACAGAGAGAGATGACAAGTAGGCAGAGAGGCAGGCAGAGAGAGAGGGGGAAGCAGGCTCCCTGCTGAGCAGAGACCCCGATGTGGGGCTCCATCCCAGGACCCTGAGATCATGACCTGAGCCGAAAGCAGAGGCTTTAACCCACTGAGCCACCAAGGCACCCCCACATCAAGTCTTAATAACATAAAGCAATACCCACTTTATTATGCTGATAATTCTGCGGGTCCAACATTCAGGCAGGGCACAGAGAGAAGAACTCATCTCTGCTCTGGGATTTTGAGGTCTCAGCTGGAGAGGCTAGACAGGCTCCACTGGAGGTGTATGGGGTCATCTGCATTCCCCAGTTCTCCATGCGGTGTTTGCCGAGGTCGAATGTACAAGGTGCTTCCTTTACCCATAGGTAGGGCTCCTGGACTGAGATGACAGGGACAAATAAGAATTGGCTAAACCTCTTTCTCTCTCCTGGCAACTTCTCCAGGGGGCTAGCTTGGGCTCCTTACCGCGTGGCAATCCCGGAGTAGGCAGACTTCTTTCATGGTGACTGGCTTCCCCTCAGGAAGCATTCTAACAGTATGCTTCGAGGCTTCTCATGACCTAGCTTCAAAATTCACACAGCGTCCCCTTCGTCCCATTCTATTGGTTACACAGGGCCAGTCCACATTCAGTGAGGGAGATGCTACATTGAGAGTTGAAGTTGTGCAAGAATCCACTGTTAAGGGATGGTTACCACATTCTCTCTTGTGGTAGCTCATTAGAATTATCTTCACTGACACAATGCTCCGTATGGTGGAGGTTTGGGATGCTCATAATGGGAAGCAGAAGATGAAAAGGGGGATCCCATGGTTTTCTGAACTAAGAGGTCACCTACTGCTGCTTGGGAGTGTTTTTCTCAGGGAGTGCCAGTAATAGTTGGGAGTCTGCGTCATAGGATAAGAAGTAGAGGCAAACATTTGGGTATTGAATATGGAAGGTATTGGAGAGGGAAGCTCAGGGAAGAGGGAGTTCAGTTAACTACCAAATATTGTATTAAAGAATACCAATTGTCAGAGGGAGAAGTAGGGCATTTTGGAACACAGTCTTTGAACACCACTCATAATAGGGTCCATTTTCATAGAATTCTTAGATGAGTCAGGGGGAAGGAACATTAAACAAAACCTACCAGAGCAGACATTTAGAAAAAGCTTTATGGTTTCTATATTATAAATAAAGAAGGAAGCATATTAAGTGACTTGCCCCAAAATACATAGCTAGTTCAGTAGCAGAGCCCAGAGGAAAGCTCAGATTCTGTAACTGGAAATCAGTACTCCTTTTTGCTGTGTCATGAGATCTCCTGCATCAGACATCACATACTGACCAGTTAGAGTTCTTGGTTAACTGCTTTGGCTAGTGGGCACAGAAAAGAAATTTATTGGAAGGCTATCAAGTAGCTCACTGTATGGATGGGAATGTTGAAAGATTAATTTCAGAAAATGTTAACTGAGACAGTCGTGAAGCCAGAGGAAGAGACTGACAAAGGAAGTGGCGTTGGCACTTAAAGTCTGGCACTTAGAGCAGCAGCTGCTGCTGCTGCTGTTCTAGTAACATCACTGATCAACTCTGGGGAATATCTCGGTGTCTCTGTGTCATCCCTCAAGGTCTAAAGTCCCAGGTGGGAGCATCTGATCAGCCTCAGTCACAAGCTTTAGCTGAAAAGGGGTTGTTTAAAAAAGAGACACGTGGGGAAGCACAGTCAGCCAAAGCCTGACTTTTGGTTCTGAAGCATGTCCTGATCTCACAGTCATGAGATCGAGCCCCAAGGGGCTCCGTGCTCAGTGCGGAGTTGCCTCTGCCCACCCTGCTCTCTCTCTCTCAAACAAATAAATAGATCTATATAAATAAATAAATAAATAAGAAACATCTAGGTCTGTGTGCCTGCCTCTTATGAAGGCACATACAGTTGGTGGGGGGGGTTCCCCAAAATGAAATGGGGTTTTGATTGCTGGCTAGCCAGGAAATAACAGCAAGTGTCTGCTCCATGCACTCCCCTCCCCCCGGCCCCCGTGACCACAGTTCACCACTGTATTTGAAGTTCCAAATGGAGCACACCATTCTCAGTAGAAACATGATGGTTTAAGGCAAGGATGCTAGGAGATGAGGGGCTTGTGGGTGGCTCAGTTGGTTAAGCAGCTATCTTTGGCTCAGGTCATGATCTCAGGGTGCTGGAATGAAGTCCCTCTTTGGGCTCCCTGCTCAGCAGGAAGCCTGCTTGTCCCTATCCCTCTGCCCCTCTCCCCTCGTTCATGTTCTCTCTCTCTCTCTCAAATAATAATAAAAAAAATCTTTAAAATAAAAAAGGATGCTAGGAGATGAAAATGAGGAGTGCTGGGCCAAGCCCAGGATATTTGTTAGTGCAGTCCACATTCTGAGACTTTTTCTCTGCCCTCCGAAGCTAGTAAATGAAAGAAAATAAAAAGAGAGGAGAGAAAAGCTGGATATAGGCTGGGACTTGTTCCTGTGCCTATGGCAGCAATGCCTGTGTTTACTTATCTATCGATACAAAGCAATCAGAAAAGATAATGGTGTGAAAGTCAATACTACATTGACCCTTTTTGAGGCCAAGTTTACAACAGGATGATCTGAGTAAGAATTGTATTTCTTAGAACGACATGCAAGAAGGACTCTCAATGAATGCCCCGCATGATCTCCCTAGCAGAGTATGAGTCTGATGTGTGCTGTC
This sequence comes from Neogale vison, assembly GCF_020171115.1. Lineage (NCBI taxonomy): Eukaryota > Metazoa > Chordata > Mammalia > Carnivora > Mustelidae > Neogale > Neogale vison. Next base: position 47,479,634 of record NC_058099.1, read on the forward strand.
TAGCAAGGAACTCTTTGTAGACTACAAGAGAAGGCTCAGAATGGAATGGGGGCAGAGAGCAGGACAATAGTTTAAGGGGCTTTGGAATTAAATCAGAGGAAGGGAATAAGTATATATTGATTTACTTTATAAATCCAATAGGGAAATTCAAGAAAGGAGTTTATAAGAAAGAGAATTCCAGGGTCCAGATTGAGTTGAGAAGAGAATTACTCAGAGGAGATCATGAGTTTGGCTAAAATAGAAATAAAAACAAACTCCAATGATGAAAGTTTTGTTAACAGAAAGTTTAGTTCAATTTGGTATTGAACTGAAGGGATCTGATGAAAAGAGTAGAATGAATGACTGGATCCGTTATCCGGGGAAGAGAAAGGCTACAACAAGGAGTCAGTTATGGAATACATGTGAGAGGGTGAAATAGGAAAATAAATTCTTCAACATTGTATAAGACTGCCTAGTACGTCTAGTCTGGATGGGAGCGGGTAGAGTCCTTAAAAAGGCAACCCAGTCTGGGGCACCTGGATGGTTCAGTTGGTTAAGCATCCAACTCTTGGTTTTGGCTCAGGTCATGGTGTGGGGGTTATGAGATCAAGCCCCTCATCAGGCTCCATGCTTGGTTTCAGACACTCCCCCCTCCCCCCACCCCGGCTTGCATGCTCTCTTGCGCGCTCTCTCTTTCTTTCTTTAAAATAAATAAATAAGTAGCATGGAGGACATGGGGAGTTAGAGAGGAGAAGGGAGTTGAGGGAAATTGGAAGGGGAGGTGAACCATGAGAGACTGTGGACTCTGAAAAACAATCTGAGAGGTTTGAAGCGGGGCGGGGGGGGGCAGGTTGGGGGAACCAGGTGGTGGGTATTAGAGAGGGCACGGATTGCATGGAGCACTGGGTGTGGTGCAAAAATAATAAATACTGTTATGCTGAAAATAAATTTTAAATAAATAAATAAATAAATCTTAAAAAAAAACACCAGTCTGAAATCAAGCATTTTAAATTTATTGTCTCATGTCAAACAAATACTCAACCCTATTTTTTTACAAATGGGCAAATTGAGGCTGAGAGATGTTGAATTATTTTTTACCAAAAACACCTATTTAGCAGTGACCTAGCTGAGATTTAAGCCCAAATCTGTGCAAGTCAAAAGCCCAGGCCCTTTTCACTTTACAACGGTGACTCTTGAATTCAGAAAATTTAAAGTCAGAGGTTATCTGCTCTTGCATTTATTGTCACTAAGCATTAAGTAGAAGAAAGAGGCTGTTGTTGAGATTCTTGGTGAGTTTTAGAGGAAATAAAGAAAATATGCATGCTTTTCTGGTGAGAGAGAAGTAGAATGGGGGTGACCACAAGTACAACCCCTTCCAATTCCCCCTTCCTCTACATATATGTGATCTATCAATTTCAAGACATTTTTTGATCACTCATCTAATGGGAGACAGATGGCTACCCTCCAAAGATTTATTTTGTGCTCCTTTCCTTGGTGTAAGGTTGTTGCTGGGACAAAGCTGTCCATTGGGGGCTACTCATTCTAACTCCCCTTTCATCTAAATGGGACCGTGTAATTAGTTAATTCCAGGCTAAGGCTGTTAGGAAGCAGGTGCACCTTTTTCTGCCGTTCCTCTTTCCCTCTTTTCTAGTGGGATAGTATCACCCAGAACGACCTTGAAATCCCCTTGTCAAAGAAAACAGAGCCTTTCTCAGCCTGGTTTCGAATAACCACCATTTCCTCCACCCTCTTCCTCCCTCCAAGAATGAAGGTCAGTATCAGACTATAACTTGAGTAGGAAAGGTTATTTTGTGTTGAGCCATTGATATATTAGGGTTTCTTTCTTTCTTTCCTTTTTAAGATTTTATTTATTTATTTGACAGAGAGAGACACAGCAAGAGAGAGGGAACACAGCAGGGGAGTAGGAGAGGGAGAAGCAGTCTTCCCACTGGGCAGGGAGCCAATGTGGCGCTGGATCCCAGGACCCTGGGATCATGACCTGAGCCAAAGACACTCAACGACTGAGCCACCCAAGCCCCCCTTGTGGTTTATTTCTTACAGCAGTTGCCATTGCCTGAACTAACACAACTGAATTAAATTATTCAGTCACCTTTGTGGTCTTACTTCCCTTTCTTTCTTGTTTAACTTTTGCTTTCTGTTAGAATTTAATTTTTAATTAATTAATTATTAATTATTAATTATTTGAACTTAATGCATGAATCTGAGATTCTGCAGCTCCTAGCTCACTTTTCCATGGCTGAGTTAGTTCTTTGTAACTCACTGAGCAAATATTTAATAAACATCTATCTTGTGCATATATTAAGAACCATATGGGACTACAAGTAAAATTTTTTTAAAATGTCCTTTTAGATGTGATAGCACAGTGTTGCTAACTATAACGATATTAAGGCAACACTCCTCATAATATAAAAAAAATACATAAATATTTTAAAGTAGAACAATGGATAGTTAAGTCTATGGTGTATTTGTCTAATAAAACACTAGAATTATTTTTAAGGGGAATTAAGTTTGAACTTTGTTCAGGAGATTTGGAGATTACTGAAATTTTTTTGAGAAGATAAATCAGATGAGCAAATTGTACTCAATGAGAATTATCAATATGAAGGGTCAAGTGAATTAGTAAGAGAATCGTGGATGAGAGGACCAATTGCTCTTGGTATTTGCTCTCTCCTCCTTTTATTAGCATGAGAACTCTATAGAGTATTAGTTGATCAGATAGCAGCCCAGCTAACGTCAATATTTCCTAGTCTCCCTTGAGACAGATATCACCAGGGAGTTAAGTTCTGGCCAGGAGTTGCTGTTAAGAAGAGAAGACTGGACTATCACACTTACCTTTCTTAAGTACCTCCCACCGGACATCTTGGCCAGATGCTGGCAGCCCACCCATTGGCGGGGTGAGCCGCCTTCCTATCTAAGCCTGTTGTTTCAATGACTATCAGATATTAAGTTGAGAAAGACAGAGAAGAACAAGCAGAACACAGAGACCAGTAATTGCTAGTTTTCAAGCACAAAATTTGTGCTTGAGCTGCAGATAAGCTGCAAGGTTTTGACACCGTAGTGCCTTTTCTCTGTCTGGATGCTCTTGATCTTCCCTCGGTCTCTTACAATGCCCTGCAGGCGCTCCCTCACAGACAGGATCCCTTTTCAAATGAACACATAGCCAGGTCCCATTGAGGCTTGCTAGAAATTAAGAGCCCCCTGTGTTAGAAGGTTGGAATGCCTGCGAAGAATGCCTCTCACAAATTCTCTTTTTTCTCTACTCTTTCAGATTTTTTTTTTTTTATAGCCAAATATGAGTGAGGGCATTCAAAAGTTGTGTCAAAAGTTTACAGAAAAGATAGGATCCTTTCTCAACTAACAATGAAATATAGCATCTATTATCTTGCCTTGGCTGAAACAGAGACAGGACAAGTTCCAGTTTAACTCACAACCCCACAAATAACAGAAAGCCAGAAGCTAGAGAAAGTACACGAAGAAATCAAGAGATTTTCTTAAAGGGTTATACAAATAAAAAATCCTACAGGGCAGGAACATAGCCAGACTTTAGGAATCGAAAGGAACTTGGTGCTGGGAAGTCAAGGAGACTTGCTCTGGGTTCTGAGTTACTAGCTCCTGCTTCTCTGGAAATGACTTTCAGCCCTTTCTCTTAGCGTATCTTCTTTTTCTGCTAGCCACTCCACCCTGTTGAAATTGAATGCCTCAGAATCTACAGTTTTTACATATTCTATGTTCAAGGTATTAATCTAGAGTGAATTCAAATTTCTTAGTCCTAACTCCAGTTTCCTAAAAGACAGAACGTGACTGGCACAGCTTTGATCAGTATCCAGGCAACTTTGGACGTGGAGGCAATGAACGTTCCTGAAACCTATCCTGTGATTGAAGGATTGAAGATCCTGGGTCATTTTGAGCTAGGTAGATACTCCCAAGATACCTTCTTTACATAGTGGCAACTGAAAGATTGTGGAAACTGAAAGATAATATAGAGATAGAATCGTTAGGCCTTGGAAGCCAAGTGAATAGAAAGGGAGAGGAGAAGGAGTCAAAGATGTTGAAGGTCGAGTCAGAATAACTCAGAGGAGAGCAGGAACCATTGATTTTAATAGGGTTCCTGGGTGGTGCAGTCAGTCAAGCATCCAACTCTTGGTTTTGGCTCAGGCCATGATCTCAGGGTCGTGAGATCAAGTTCCAGGTCAGCTCTGTACTCAGCATGGAGTCTGCTTGAGATTCTCTGTTTCTCTCTCTCTCTCTCCCTCTGCCCCTTCTCCCCCTTGTGTGCACTATTTCTCTTTCTTTAATAAATAAATAATCAAATAATTAAATAATTAAAATCTTGGAAAAAACAAATAGTGGGCAAAAGTGAAGGGTAATGGTTCTGTTTGTGTATATGGAGTATAAGATTCTGATGAGACATCTGAATGGCAGTTGGTAAAATGGAGAATTCAGGAGAGAGCTAAGAGCTGGATATGTTAATGTTTTCATTTATTCAATTGAAGAATTGGTTCTGAGTACCTTCTTTGTGGCAAGGGATCTTTTAGGCCTTGGGAATACAGCAATGAACAGACAAGTGGTCCTAAGCCAGGTCATTGTATCCTCCATGGTTTTATTAAAAGGCTTAAGAAACGATGAACCTCTTCAAATAAGAAAAAAATTCATATGTTTCACATGAATTTTTCACAATGAATTTTGTGTCTCCACCTCAAATTCATATGCTGAAATTCTAAGCCCCAATGTAATTTTAATAGGAAGCAGGATCTTTAGGAGGTGATTGGGTCACGAGGGCGGAGCCCTCAGAAGTGGAATTAGTGCCCTTATAAAAGAGACCCCAGGAAATCCCTTGTCCCTTCCACCAAGTGATGATTCAGTGAAAAGACAGTGGTCTCCGAACCAGGAAGCAGGTCCCCATCAGACATAGAATCTGCCAACACCCTGCTCTTGAACTTGCTAGCTTCCGGAACTGTGAGAAATGACTGCTTGCTGTTTAAGCCACCACCTAGTCTTTTTTTTTTTTTTCCACCTTCATTTATAGCAGCTCAAATGGACTGAGACAATACACATATACTTAAGTGTATTTTTTTGGGAAAAAGTCCCTGGCTTTCTACAAAATCTCAAAAGGGTACATGACCCCCAAAGAAATGAAGAATTATAGGTACGAAACTGTATTCAGGCATTAAAATGAAATATATGGAAAGAATAGTTCAATGTCTTAATGTTGATCAATGATGTTAATCAATGCTGGCAGTATGAGAGAATGCAGAGAAGCCAGAAAGAAGCAGTCAAAGACACACTAACAGAGTAAGATTTTGAAACATTACCTAATGTATTTTTCCTTCTTGGCAATTCCTTTTATGCACAGTTGCCTATAAACCCTGAGGCTGAGGCTTAATGTGTTAAGGAAACAAAGAATAGAGGAGGAGGGAGAGGGGAACCTCAGCAAAAAAGAGGTTTATTCTTTTTGAATTCCAAAAGAAGTTCTTGAAAGCCAGTGATAGAGACAGTTACTCTGAACGACAACACTTCTTTTCTTCACTCCCCAACCCCAACACCCAGCTCAGAGTCTGGTGGACTCAGAGTACTTTCTTCTCTAAACTATAGAATCTGTAAGAATTTATGATCATTGAAGAGCCGATGTGCACTACCGAAAGAAGAGTAGGAATCCTTTCTGGGCTAAAGAAAGAGAAAGGCAGGAGAGGAATAGGAAAGTAGAGCAGAAGAGTCTGGATGCTAATGTGAGCTCTTCTCTCAGGGTCAAAATCTGGGTGAGAATAGAAATGCCCAGATTTGTTTGGGGACAGAAAAACAAGGGTCCCTAAGCTCCTCTTTCAAACTCTGGAAGGAGATAGATTTCCCAAGTGTCTTCTATCAATATGAAGTAGCTAGAAAAAGGGGGAAAGTTTTCTGGACAGGTCTAAGCAGAGTATGGCTTTAGATACCTTCCCCCCAACACTCTCCATCCAATCCCAGTTTCTTTGGATGTCTTTGAGACATAGAAAAAGTCCCCAAACAATTTTGTGTGTCTCATGAAACATCAGAATAGCTAAGGGCTGAGATGTAGACTTCCTGAAAGGGGTTACCATAAATGATAACAGGACAAAGCTCAGCAGAGCTATTTGCAGAAGCTGAAGGGTGGTTAGCCAAAGTCCTGAATGAAAAGAAGATACGCGTAACTCTGAAAGGATCCCAGTGCCAAATGCTGAAAGGTAGGAGTGAGTCTGCAGAGGCAGACCACTGAGTTTTCAGAAGCAGGCACCATGCGCTTGCACAGCAGGAGAATAGGAATGCCATCAAAGGCAAATTCCGGCAAAAAACTATCTCCCTTCAATGAGAAGCAAAGATAAGCCCTTGAGAACTTAGATCAGTCTGGGGAGAAGGAAAAGAGAATGCAAAAAACAGGAATCCATGAGATGTGCTTTAAAAGAGAAAACCCTGAAACAACAACAAAAATAAACCAAAAATCCAGAAACCCCTCAATGATCCCAGTTTGATAAATTTAAGTTTTTTTTTTTACCATTAATGGACATGAAAGTGACTAGGTATATTTGGAATGAAATAAAATTTCAACTTTATTTAGGCTACATGGTATATAAAATTTATACCCATGACATAAAAATTAAATCAGGAAATTAACGTTTCAGAGGAACCTGGCAGAAGAGGCTTCCAAGTTTAGCTCCATCAAATCCCGAGAAGGTTGAACAAAGTTTTGTACCTCGGGGAGAGCTGAAGGGAGACTGCAAGTAAGGACTGAGGGCATGGTGGACGGAGAGAGTGAGTATTTCCAAAAATATTAGCAATTAAAAAAAACGAATAGTAGCAACGTTCTTACAGCTTCTGCTTTCTTATTTGGAATGTAAAGGGAAACAATACTTAAAAATGTAGAATTGGCATTAGAATTAATGAAGGAATGTAAGAAAACATGCTTAAAATAGTGTCTGACCATAACAGATGCTTTCTAAATATTAGTATTCTACCTTACTACCCATCTCTTTTTTTTGCCTTCTGGGAAAGAAAGAAATCAGCATCCTTATAATATTCCTACATCTGTTGGAGCATTGTTATTGTCACTGTCAGCCTTATTTATATGAAGAAGTAATACAAACTCATGCATGATATGGTAGGGCTAAGAGGAGTCTTAGATCACATCATTAGAACTTAAGAAATTAGAAGTTTACGGAAATGAGGTAAGGTCTCCATAGTAACACGACTAGGGAGTAGATCCAGGACAAGAACCAGGGTAATTGTTTTCCAGGGCAATATTCTTCCATTTAGTGTATGATCATTTTCTCAAACTCCTGCTTGTTGTATTAGTCCAATCTCCAACTTGTACAAACACCATCATGGCCTAGATCCTGTGTCTCTTCCACATTGTTTAAAGTGTTGGATTTAATCAAAACTTGAAAGATGCCAAACTATGCCCTTATATTAATTCATCCATCCTGCATGGCACAGCAGACTTTGTGGCTTGGTTTGAACAGTTCTTCATTAAACATTGATCACTACTCTGTGATCAGTTCAATCTGGCATCAGCAAATGCCTTCAAGTGCAAAAGAGACCATCTTTAATGCCCTTAAGATATTTGGCACCACTAAAAATTCAGGCAAACTGAGAAATAAGACAACTGTCTTTATCATATAGCCACTTCCATGAGTCTCTTCCTTTTTTTTTTTTTTTCCCCAAAAAAAGACTTTTGTAAGTGGAGCAACAGATGGAGTCTCCTGTTTCCACTGAGATGTCAAGTTCTCACAATTAGTCTTGGGCTTAAATCTAAATTTCAGCCATTATGATCCCTGGGCACTGGACTCTGGAGAAGCCCAAATACCTCAATTCCTCCTGGGACAGGGACCTAGAGAGATTAAGCATGAGTATCTCTAAAAACAAATTAAGATAAAGAAAGATCAAACTAAGAAAGACCAGACTTCATTTCTTTTTCATTTCATTTCATGATTGCTATTATTTAAGATCGTCTTAAATGTTTGGAATTTCCCCCTCTTTAACTATGCTGACCTAACAGATTAGGTAGTAATGAAAAACAAATTGTGCTTAGCTAGTGGGAGCAGCAGACTAGAAAGAGGAGAGAGAGATCAGGATATTTCTTCCCCAGTCTCCTACCATTTGGTGCTGCTCTTTGGGTGTGACTGCCATGGGTGTATTTTGCTGGATATTCTTCACTTTACATAATTTGGTATCTTTTGAGTTTGGCTTATATATCTTTGGAAATATTTCTACTCTTCTCTGCTCTGCTGTGGGCCCTAAAAGACTGACCTCTGTGGACGGTATCACTTGAATGCTGTTGCCTTTTGCCTGCCAGTTGGGCTCAGTTAGTAAGAGGGCAGGAGGAGACCAAGGCAAGGGTGTTTCTTCCCTTTGTTGCTATGCTTACAGCTTTCATCCTCCACTGATTACAGTTCCAGTCAGACAGCCCTTCTCCTATGACTCCAGTTCTCTTAGATTCCCACAACATTATTTCTTCTCCATTGGAATGGCTTCCTGATGTTGCTTATTGAATTTCTTAGAACTATGTCTACTCATCTGTAAATAATCCTTTTATTAAATCACTTTCATTCAGTTAAAACATCTGAGAGGAAATCTGTTTCCTCCTGGGATCTTGACTGATACATTTGGGAATGGAAGACATGATCAAAAGTCAAAATACTACACCTCATTCCACACAAGATTTGAGAGGAGAGACGGTCAGGTAGAAGAATGAGGGACAGCATCTGGGAAAAGTGGGATAGTCAATCCCGGGACAGGGAGATGTGCTTGAAAAATGAAAGTGATAGGCCTGAGCATATAAATCAACTAGACCAAGAAATATCTCTCAGGATATTACACTGGAAGTTCCTGACATACTGGTCATCTTCTATGGCCGTAGAATCCAGAGCCTTCCTTGGAACATGACATTTCCACATCCTATAACAAAACCCACTCTCTTGTATCCTCCCCATTGCTATCTCCTGCTCAACCTCAGGTCTGGGCTTTGATTATGACCTACTATGTGCCATCTTGTTAGGTAACCCCTCCTCATCCTTTAAATATCAGGTCACTGTGCCCTTTATAAGTTTATATATAAGTTTACATAAGTTTATAACAACTTATAATTATTTTATGCATGTGTTTATTCTTTTTGTCTATTGTTCCCACTAGAATATGTTTCATGAAGATAGTAACTATTTCTGACTTGTTCAACATTATATCCCTATAGTATAGAATAGAGCCTAGAAGATGAAATATAACCAACAAGAATTCATTGAATGAATGAACGAATGAGGGAAATTGATAACATGCATACTACATTTTTGCCTTTATCCCAGCTAATTGTAGCAGGCTATTTAAGCCATTACTTTATGAAACTATCACTATGTTCCAAAAAACTCATTCTTCAAATATAGGGAATGATAGCTGGAGATACCTGAGCTAAGAAGAATATTAGAAAAATGTCTGAAGGAGGAACCTAGTTGCCTCATTTGGTTAAGTGTCCAATTCATGATTTTTGGCTTGGGTCATGATCTTATGGTCCATGAGACTGAGCTTTGATTTGAGCCCTAAGTCCGCCTCTTTGCTCATTGGGAAGTCTGACTGAAGAAGATTCTGTCCTTCTGCCCCTCCTCCAATTCTCAAAATAAATAAACAAATCTTAAAAAAGAAAGAAAAAGAATGTCTGAAGAGAAGTGAAACGGACATAAACTTTGGAACCAATAGCCCTGGGGTAAATGGCAGGTCCCTCAGTCAGTAGCTGTTTGGCCTTGGCCAAGTCGTTTACTATTTCTGAACCTCAGTTTCTTCATCTGTACATGGAGATAACAATTCTAACTTGTGCGACTGATAGGCAATGCACTTGGCAACAGTGTGCACTCAGTAGATGCTACTCTTAGTGGCAACACAATTACTCTTGATAAAATAAGATTGTTTACATTTCCATGGGTTAACAATCTTGTCTGTCTTCTCACAGTTGCATTTATCTGCCTATAATAGTGCCTGACGCTTTCAGATGCTCCTTACATGTTTGCTGAATGTGTGTTATACTTGTGCTTTAAGAACAATAATTAAGATAGGTAGGATTTATTCAGATATTCTGATAAGCCCTTTATATACATCATCTTACTTTATATCTGCACAAAGTACATATTATTATTTTTCCCATATTATAAATAAATAAAAAGATGAATGTTAGAGAGAAGAAATAAGTCACTAAGTAAAGAATCTAAATGACTCCCCACTCATCCCATCAGCTTCCACCTTTCTGAGAAAGAAGGGTATCAGTAGCTTAGCACCCCTCTTCTGAAGGTTGACAGATCATGACCTTAGTGTTTTGAAATTGGATTATAACTTCTTTGGGGATTCTTCAGAGGTCCTAAATCTAATCTGCTTTATACTGCATTTCCAAGGCCATTTAGTACAATTATGCATCTTCATTTCAAACCTGCATATTATGTAAGAGATTTGAACAATAATGTAGCCACTGAAAGGGTACATCTGCAGAGTGAATAAATTATTAATTTTACTTATAATGCATTAAAAATGTATTAAAATGAGATATTCCTGATACCTCATTTCAGTAGCTCAGCTACATCTTGATACATAACCAGCATAATTAAAGAGGGTGGTACGTAGACTTAGAGAAAACTGGGTCTACAGCCTGGATCCTCTGCTTATTTAACAAGTGACTTGTCAACAGATCTTGGGCTCCCTGAGCCCCAGTTTCTATCTGTAAAACATATAGCCAGTGATCTGGCAACATTCTTAACACCAATGTCACCCACTGGCTATAGGTATTAAGTAGAAGATCTACATGAAAGCAACTTACACATGGTCCAGAGAATGGTGAAGTTCATGGAACTGTTCATTTGTCTTCACTCTCATGATTTTACCTGCAGTCTTAACAAACAATATTCTTTATTTGGTATTTTTCACAGCTATTCTGATTGAGTCTTCAAGGTCAAGGTAAAGTACTTTAATGCAGCAATTTTGGAGAAAGTGCCCTTGCCAGTTTTTATTGTGTCTTTTTCCTCAACTAATTACAAAACCTAGCCTTCAGATGTACATATCAGATTTTTGTGAAGAGAGCATTTACTAAAATATAAACACGGAATGATTAAAATCTTTGGCATTTGCTTTTCAGCATATTATGTGTAAATAAAAACTCCTCACATCTGCCAAAATCTCTCCAGAGTTTAGAAGATTGGGGCTGGTTTTCTCTTTTGTTTTAAGGCCAGAGGTGGAGGATTACATTATCTAAAACAACAGGAAATGATTCAGATCAGAACCATCTCTGATCACTAAGGTTCAGGACCTTTTATCAAAAGGTATTTCCTTTGTTGATTCATTTGTTCAAATATATATTAAGGATTGGTTATGTTGGTACTCTGTGCAAGGCGCTGAGATGAGCAGTTCATCTTCTCAGGGAATCTCTCATCTGGAAGGGAGAGAAAACATGTATTTAAGTAGCCATAATGCAAGGTTAACTTTGGTAAACACCACAAGGATGTTGAGGTAGAGTATTATGGGATATAAAGGAAGGAGAAATTGTTTTTTGTGGAGGAGAACGCTTCTGTGTACTTGGGTCCCTCGGCAGCTACGGTGCAAGTAAGTCACGTTGCATTCTAGTCATTGACTTTTCTGACTTTCTGGCTAGCCAATGAACTGGAGAGCAGAGACCAAGTCTTCTTCCAAAGAAGCCAGGAAGGAAGAATGGATTTCAGTGTTGTCTGTGCAGTTTAAATTCGTCACAGTCAGATGTTTTGGGATTTGGTAGGGATTATGCTCTCAGGTAGGAGCCTGGGGCTGGACTGCTTCCAGAATAGTCCAGGGTTCGCCGGACGGCAGTGGCACAAAGCACTGGGGAAGGTGGGGTTGGGGCACCAGTCAGTCAGCCTTGCTCAGTGAAGAAAGAAAATGCCATTCTTCTCCCTTAGCCTCTGGCTCAAAGTTAGCAGTAGTGACATGGGGCCCGAATTCAGGCATGTAGGTGTGAAAATGCTTGAATGGGTGGTGAGTATTTAGGAGGCCAAGTGTTGTGGGGAGCGCTGGGTGTTATACACAACTAATGAACTGTTGAACACTACATCAAAAACTAATGATGCATTACTATATGTTGACTAACTGAGCATAAAAAAAATTTTTTTTTTTTAAGTGAAAAGCAGTGGAATAAAGAACACACTCAAGAGTAATCACTTAGATGGGGTGCTTGGGTGGCTCAGTGGGTTAAAGTTTCTGCCTTTGGCTCAGGTCATGGTCCCAGGGTCCCGAGATCGAGCCCCACATCGGGCTCTCTGCTTCATGGGGAGCCTGCTTCCTCCTCTCTCTCTACCTGCCTCTCTCTCTGCCTACTTGAGATCTCTGTCAAATAAATAAATAAAATCTTTTTTTAAAAAAAGTAATCACTTAGAGGATAGTTTCCTTTTTCCCCCAAACCTTCTGAGTGTCTGAGTCTTCTAAAGGGTAAGGACTAATTCTGAAACTCTCCAAAATTCTAGAGAGGTAATATTTTAGAAGAGTAATTTGGGGGAAGTTTGGGCTCATTCCTGTCTTCTGGCAGGTGAGATATTGACAAAAACCTCACTGGCGACCTAAGATGGTGCTATAAGAATTCAGTTGTGAAAAATTTCTAACCCTGGGGGAAAAGCATTTCTCTACACAATCCTCCTTTCCACTGTAAATTTATTTTAAGCACAAGCAGTTGCCCCAATGCACAATGCTTTCCAGAGTACAAGAAAGTTGTACATAGAAGAATGCCATATTTTCTATGGGAAAGATTTAGTCGAGTTAAGTGTCTCTCAGAAGAAGGGTCTTGGACTGCCTGCATCAGAATCACTTAGCAAGTGGGTTAAAAGGCAGATTCATCATGCCCATCTCAGACTTAGTTAATCAGAATCTTTGGGAGAATGGTCTGGGAATCTGCATTTTAAACACACCCACATTTGACTCTGGTGTCCACTAAAATGTATGAACCACTGCTACATTCTCCAGCCTTTATGAACCACGGAGGGCCTCTCCTTGTGTCTGAAGATAAAACTACTAAACTCATATTTTCTAGCCTTCTTCTGCTGTTAGCCTGGACCAAGGAGCTTGAGGAAGTGGGTGAGAGGCCGAAAGAGACAAAACAGGCATCAAAGTCTCACACACAGAGCTGAGGGAGTCACTTCAGGGGCTGAATACAGGGTCAGAACAAGCTGGAAATCATAATTTTGGCAGACAAATAGTCAAAAAGAGGAGGGTGCCATTGCCAAATGGCTAATCAATGCATGTGGTTAAAAATCTAAGTTAAAAATGAGGCATCAGGGGCACCTGAGTGACTAAGTCATTGGGCGTCTAGACGCCTTGGGCTCGGGTCAGATCCCAGGGTCCAGGGATGGACCCCTGCATCGGGCTCCCTGCTCAGCAGGAAGCCTGCTTCATCCTCTCTCGCTCCCCCTGCTTGTGTTCCCTCTCTTGCTGTCTCTCTCTCTCTCTCTGTCAAATAAATAAATAAAATCTTAAAAAAACAAAAATGAGACATCAGCCTGCAAAACTTAAGGAGGGCCAGGAGAGTCAGGGAAGCTGAAGACCAGATCTGGGACAACAATGATATGCAAGATCCAACTACACGAGGCTAACGTTTGCCTCAGCCAATGGCCTTTAAATGCTTTCTATAATAATAGAAACCACAACCCAAACTGGGCCAGACTGAGACTCATAAACAATGAAGACAGAGGTGAAGTAGAAAATTTGAGCGTATGGTGATATGCAGACATTATTTCCCTGCCAAGAAACAACATCCACATGTGTCAACTATACTTAGAAAAAAGTTATTTAAATTTTTTTTTAAGATTTTATTTATTTATTTGTCAGGGATAGAGGGAGAGAGAGCGAGCGAGCACAGGCAGAGAGAGAGGCAGGCAGAGGCAGAGGGAGAGGGAGAAGCAGGCTCCCTGCCGAGCAAGGAGCCCGATGTGGGACTCCATCCCAGGACGCTGGGATCATGACCTGAGCTGAAAGCAGACGCTTAACCAACTGAGCCACCCAGGCGTCCCAGAAAAAAGTAATTAAAAAAAAAAAAAAAAAAAAAAAAAAGAACAGCATCCAGTTTGAGTTCCCAAATGCTGCAGAATTGCTTCACCAATAAGGATAGTTAATTTTACTGGGTATGTCTCTGTACCAGGCACAATTTGAAACATCTTGCAAGTATTATCTCATTTAAACCTCACACCCACACTCTGAAATTGTTACCACTGACAATGGCTGTTCTACAAACAAAAGAACTGAGATAAAGAGAGGTAAGCCACTTGCCCAGTGCCAAAACTGAGATTTAAACCCAAGCAGTGTTGATCTAGAATCTGAATTCTTAACCACCATTTCATGCTATCTGTTGCCAAGTAGATGCTTCTATAAGATCAAACTCTCAGTTGCAATGAACTATTGACTCAGTCATTATGGTCACTGTTACAATGTCTATAAAATCAGGGAGTGAATTTAGAAGTCCTCTGTACAGCATGACATACCATTAATGCTTAAAATGCATACCCTGTCCCTGTGTATGAATGCTCACATTTGACATCACAGATAGCAGATCTGTGATATGATGTAGTTTTCACAAAAAGCAATGCCAACAGAATTTTCAAGATAAATAGGTAACCAAAGAACATCCAGAGATCCAACTCTGTGTGTGTGTGTGTGTGTGTGTGTGTGTAATTGACCTCTAACTCTTTTGTTCTGCATGCATTTTTCTTCATTCATTTTTGGCTCAGGTTATGTAGACTTGTTCAAACATTTTTTTTTTCAAATGTACTTTGTGCACGTACACAGAAGAAGCTATTTCTTTTATCTCACATCTCTAGAGTTTGTCTTCCTGCCTGAGGCTCTGAGGCACACCATGGCCACCGGGAAAGGGGGAAACAAAGAAAGCCAGATCAGGGGTGATTAAGAAAGTCTTGGGATTACAAAATGAAATGGAGGTACCTCCGAACTGAATGAAAAGAAACAAAACAGAAGAATATTTCCTAAAGGTTTTATCGTGCTTTTGTGATACCCAGAGTTTTCTCTGCATTTACAGGTCATTTTTTTCTTCTTAATGTCCAGCGTTCAAGGATGTCCCTGGGAAAGTCTAATCTTTCCAAATGCACTGACAGTTGTTAATTACCAGTCTATAGTTATCTGTAACTAAAAGTTAGTCTCTTCTTCCTCACGCAGAGTTGAAGCCCCTTTTAAAATAGCAGCAGCTGAAACCACACACACACACACACAATCCAAATACATTAATAAAATAAACTTCTGGCTTATTTGGTAAGTTATAGGAAGTAATAATGTGTAAGAAGGAACCAAGATATAATTCATTAGATTAAAGATATTCTTAGGTATCTCTTCCTATAACCTACAAAACAAAACAAAAAAGTGCTCTGAACACTATGGGAAGTGTTCTCATAAGGATATCAGATAAATAATGTGGACTGGCTTAGCTTTTTAAAACTTAGTTTCTGCAACATTTTTAAACCTTTCTTGGCCACTATTTTTACTCTTTACTATCAAAAACACCTGTCGATTTTACCAATTACAATTTGTGAAGGAAAGATGTGAATTAAGGGAAGAAGAGTTAACACTACTTTTTATATTCAGAATAAGCTGAAACTAAGGGAACAAAGTGGGAAAGGTCAAAAATAAATACTTAGTAGACTATAGAAAGCAAAAATGTTTATGTGAATCACATTACTGCTACTCTTTAGAATATGTTAGAATCAGTTTGAAATTACATAGCGCTCTTTCTAGATCATTTGGAGTCATTTTCCCCTCAGAAATAGCCACTGTGCTGAATTCTGATGGTATCATGCAATTCTGCTTGCACACATATGACACATTCCATGTGTGTATGCTGCAAACCCTATGAGGGTACAAAATGGGGTGGGTAGGAAATTATAGTGGTTCCCGTCTTGATGCGCAAAGAGGTTATTATCTTAAAAATGTGATCAGTAATGTTGGTGATATTATTTGTGCAAGTGTTTATTTTGGCTTTTATTTATAAAAGGACAAGGATCCAGCAAATGCCTCTCAAAGGGCATGCATGGCCTTTACTCAGAAAATGCCAGGGCAAAAGATTTCTATCACTTTACGGGCTTCTCTTTCAAATGTCCTACAACCTGGCCTAGAGAAAATGCACTTGCTGTGGGCAGTGATGGAATGCTTTGTGGAAGGTTTGGAAAGATTCAAATTAATCAAAACACATCTATACCGTCCTGAGATTTTTTTTCCTTTTTCTCTTCTTTGTTTTTCCTTTCTTTTCATCTCCTCTTTTCTTTTTCCTTTACTCTTTTCCTTATTTTTCTTTTCTTTTTAATTTTCCTATTCTGCCTTACCTCTTGAATCTCTGCGACTTGTAAACCAGACTTTTAATAATGATGTGTCTACCCATCAGACTGCACAAACAGCTCCCAGATGGTCAAGTACACAGCTGAGTGAGGAGAACCAGAGGGTTTAAAGCAGAATGGTAACAACAGTACATTCTACAGTTCACTTAAGCTGTAGCTTTTAATTAAATATTTGTAGTGTCATTTGGAAGTACAAACACTCACCTGATGTTTAAGTGGTTAGTTTTTTCAGGAAGAAAAGCCTCAGTTGAAATTATTTAATGTGTCTGAGTCAAGTTTATTTTTAGAAATAATGAACAAAAATGTTCTGAAATCTAGTTGATCTGAGGTTCTGAAAAAAATTAGGAAATTAAGAGTTATGGAAGATATGTACAAATTAAGAGATATGGAAGGCAGATCTTTATTTCTCTTGTAAGTATCCTTCAAATTAAATTTTTATTCTAGTTTAAGAAAATGGTTCCCTCCCCCTTTTTTGAAAAAAAGTCAGTGACTTCTATGCCAGCAGTTAGCATTTTGTAGGTGATAAAACATAAGTTCCTATTCTATTAAGTAAAACAAATCAGGTAGGATAATGTCCTCTCCTGCCATTCTTCTCTAAAACTTACTTTCTCAGTTTTTCTAAGCCTTAAGACTACACATCCTGAAAATCAAAAGTAATTATGCAAGAAAAATGTGAATCATAAGAACACTAAAACAAATTCATAAAAGTTTATTTTACTTCCTCTTAAAGGCAGTGTCATTCCAAGAAACTTGAATTTATGAATATTCCACAGAGAGTTATGTGGTCAGTAATCTGCCCTCCACAGGAAAGGTGAATCAGCAGTTCTTCTGGGACCAAATGATTTACTCTTGTTATTTGTATTTTCTTTTTCAGAATACCTAGTCAGTATCACACACATATAAACCATTTCTTCTGACGATAAAGGGTACCATGGTGTGCTTTGAGAACCTGTCAGTAGACTCTGTTGACTTAATACGTATTTTCCCTGATTCTCCTGGATTATCCCATGGCCCATTTGTGGAGTTGAGCTCGCCCATACCACAGTGCCAAGCGGTCACTGTAATTATTTCTTGCTTCCAGGGCTGTAGGCCTAGTGGTAAAATTACGTCGATGAATATTTCTCAGTGTTTACTCGTGATGTTCCAGGACTGCTTTATCAGTGCAGGAAGAGAGTTTTATTATTCTCTGTGTGACCAGTATTTTCTATAAGATACATTTGATTCTTGAGAACGTTTGGAGCACCTGGGTGGCTTAGTCAGTTCAGCGTTTGCCTTTGGTTCAAGTCCGCTCAGGTCATGATCTCAAGGCCCTGAGATCAAGCCTGGCATCGCATCGGGCTTCCTGCTCAGCAGGGAGTCTGCTTCTCCCTCTCTCAGCTCACGCTCTCTCTCTGTCTCTCTCAAATAAATAAATAAATAAAATCTTTAAAAAAAAAAAAAAGGAAAAGAGAAAAGAGAATGTTTGTTGAATAAATGAATAATATGCAAAATTCAACCACCACTTTTTCCGCTCAGATATTATCTTGGCATGCTATTGGGGTTAATGCCAATGTGGGATATCTGCACGAAGAGGCACATGGGTTTTTTTCTCAGGAACTACAGAGCCTTTCCTATTAACCCAGCATCTCCCAGGTGCTGCGGCTCGGTACTTTACATACACTATAGTTTGTGGTCCAACAGAAACACCGAGAAAAGAACACTAGTATCCCCGTTTTACAGGTGAGAAAATAGGGTTAGAAGGATGTGATTCTGAAATCCTTCCAAAGGAAAACTGGGTTAAGATTAGAATGTAAACAAAAGTTATAACATAAGTTATATCATCTGATGGTGGCTGAGAGGTTACCATGTAACAGAAGAAAGAGTTATATGAATCTTATTAATTTCTCCTGTTTGGTGAAACACACGCACACACATAAACACACACACACACACACAAATAGGAAGGCAAGTCTTGGAATTCAGTCTTTGCAGGTCCCAACTCATACCCTCAATTACATTTTTAAGTCCTTTTTTATTACAGAAATAAGACTCTTCCTGACTTACTTCTAACTGCATTTGAAAGGATTTATATAAGATTCATTTAGAGTGAAGCCCATGAAAACTTCCCTTTCACTTGACTTTTTAAGTCAGGTGAAACTGAAAGAGAAAGTAAATCAGATAAGAAATCTTTTGTATTTTTTGCTATAGTCTAAGCACTTTAAATGGTATGTATAAAGAAGGGGTTGTGTTTTTTAATCTGTATTTGTTTAATCACAAAAATAATTTAAAGTTCCAAGTATATTGGGATGAATACTTATAAAAACCATGACAAATTGAGGATTTAAATTCTTATACAGAAAAGGATTACACAAATTTATAAGAAAATCTGTAAGACCACCATGTAAACACAGGAAAAGGGAAACTACATTTTACACAAAAGAAAATATAAAAGGTTCAAACATTTTTAAATCTTTAACACTGCTGGTAATTGAAAATGAAAATGAAGAGAATCTCCTATCAATCAGCATGGTTTGTTTCTTTAGAATTCACAATGCAAGTAGAAGTGTAAATTTTAATTAGCCAAAAATTTTGTGGAACAATTTGCAAATACATATCAAAAAAGCTTTGAATATGCTTCTAGGGTTCTACTCTGAGGAAATATTCTGAAATGCAAATATTTAAATATAAAGATATACTTTATAAAGGAAAAAAAAAAAAGCCTTAAACGTCCTCAAATAAGAAGCACATATGAAGACCATTTAGTGACCCTGGAAATTAGATTTTTTTTTCAAGATTTTATTTATTTATTTGACAGACAGAGATCACAAGTAGGCAGAGAGGCAGGCAGAGAGAGAGAGAGGAGGAGGCAGGCTCCCTGCCGAGCAGAGAGCCCGATGCAGGGCTCGATCCCAGGACCCCGAGACCATGACCCGAGCGGAAGGCAGAGGCCTCAACCCACTGAGCCACCCAGGCACCCCTGGAAATTAGATTCTTATGACCTAACAATAATGAGGAAAAACCAGGCTATAATATTACATAACAGTTAAGCCCAAACATAGAAAGTATAGAAAATTGAATTTAGATATATAAATATCAGTGATAATCTCTGAGTTATTTTTTCTATTGGTTTTGCTCTAGTTTTCTGTGTTTACAAGTTTATTTTTATAATTCAAAAAAAATTAATAGAAGAAAGGAGGAAAAAACAGAATGAAAAAAGTCCTTTAAACATATAGGCTGGGAGCACCTGGGTGGCTCAGTCAGTTAAGCATCTGCCTTTAGCTCCGGTCATGATCCCAGAGTCGTGGGATCGAGGCCCACATCAGGCTCCCTGCTCAGCGGGGAGCCTGCTTCTCCCTTGCCCTCTGCTGTTCCCCCTGCTTGTGCTCTCTCTCTCTCTTTTTCTCTGTCAGAGAAAGAAATAAAATCTTGAACAAAAAAATTTATATAGGCTGAAAAAGATGCAGAAAGAGCAGAGGAATTTATCCTGGACATCCTGGACCTGAAGTTTTTTTGCAGGCCACCTAGGGTCAAAAATCCAACCCAAACCAGGTATTGGTTTAGTTGACCACCGGGTCTGCATAATATGACACCATGACATAGTGATGATCCAAGGAAATGCACTAGTGGGGAGCATTAGTCCATCCACTCTGAACTCACCAGACCTCATCTGGAGTGTGAGGTAGTGCTGTGCTCCACACCTAAAGCAGAACGGTCAGTGACTGAAGTCTGTGCAGAAGATGGGGCCACAACAGT
This sequence comes from Neogale vison, assembly GCF_020171115.1. Classification (NCBI taxonomy): domain Eukaryota; kingdom Metazoa; phylum Chordata; class Mammalia; order Carnivora; family Mustelidae; genus Neogale; species Neogale vison. The sequence goes on from NC_058099.1 coordinate 47,499,694, forward strand.
AAAATGCATGGAAACCCTATGACTTCTCAGCTTAAAATCATCTCTGGTTTCTTTTGACTCTCAGAATAAAGTCCTAAACCCTGTAAGACCACGCCTCATCTTATAAGATTTCCCCCTCTGCTCACAGAGTTCTAGTCACACGTTTCCATCCCTTGGGTCCGTCAAGCTCCTCCCCACTTCAGATGGATGGCAGGTACCGCCTCCCCAGCCTAGACCTGCCCCCAGGCCTCTACATTCATCCCCTCTACCCGCCTTGTCTCTTCCACAAACACACTTTCTTGCCTGGCCAATTCTTGCCTTTTTTCAAGTCTCACATCAGATATTTCTTTCCTCGGGAATACTTTCTGACCTGTCACCTAGGAAAAGCACCCATTACACACTCTTATTTTACCCTGCAGTTGTCTCTGGTTAGTTACCGTTTTTATGTTTGTTTTTCTCGTAAGGTAACAAACCCTGTGAGGACAGTATTGGGTGCCTCATCATGTGTCCTTGTTCATCTGGACTGCTGTAACAATAATCATAGACTGGGTGCTTATAAACAACAGAAACTTTTTTCTTACAGCTGCGGAGGTTGGGAAGTCCAAGATCAAGGTGCTTGCAGTTTCAGAGTCTGATGAGAACCCTCTTACTTAGTAGATGGCCAGTCTCCTTGCTGTGTCTTCACGTGGATGAAGGGCTGAGGGAGCTCTCTGGGGTCCCTTTTATATGGGTATTAATCTCATTCATGAGGGCTCTACCAGTAACCTCCCCAAGGCCCATCTCCTAATACTATCAAGACGAGGGGTTAGGATATTAACAAATGAATTGGTGGGGGGGAAACACAAACATTCAGTAGATAGCATAATATATATCCAGAATTTAATGCAGTGTGTGGCGCATACTGTGGGCTATTTGTTGAATGAATGAATAAATGAATGAATTTTGTGAAGTCCATCTGTCTGTATGTTTTTATGACTACCCTTTACTTTTACACCTTAGTGTCTCCTCCATGCTTAGAAAATGGGATTCTTTTTTTGAGAGAGAGAGAGAGAGCACACACACAGGGCAGGGGGGCGGAGTGCAGAGGGAGAGAGATAATCCTAAGCGGGGTCCATACTTAGCAGGGAACCCAACATAGGGCTCGATCTCACAACCCTGAGATCATGACTGAGCTGAAATCAAGAGTCAGATGCTTAACCCACTGAGTCACGCAGGCACCCCAAGAAAATGGGATTCTTAATCTGAAATAGGAGAAGACAAGTGGGAGAAGAGGGAATATGATAGCTCCCTATCATGTAGACATTCTGTACAACACCAGAATAAGAACTAAGCTAGTTACAGTTCCAAATTCATAAGGAAGAACTTCTCAAAAATTAAATTAGTGCCTTGTGTGGTAATGAATTCTCTTTTATGAAGTATGCACCAGTCATAATTTAATATAAGCATGGGTTGGAATTGTTGCAAAAGGGATTCTTATATTAGATAGTCAGATCTGATGACTTTTAGGATCACTTAAAAGTATATGATTCTGTGACCTAGCAATCTCTTTGGCTACAGAGGCACTACATAAGGAGGAGAAGATTGAAGACAAAACGGGGCATGGAGCTAAACAAAGAAAAGCTTGGGGAAGGAAAGGAAATGTAACACTGTCTCCAAACATTTGATCTCAATCATTTTGAACCTTCTCTGAGGATAGGGTTGGCAGGCCTCCCAGAGAAACCAAAACAAAGCAACCTAACAGGGCATCACAAAGGAAAGGGGACCTAAGCTGGGAGATGAGAAGATGAAAGCCCTGCCTTTAGACTCACTGAGTAGGGAGAGAGGGGGCGTGAATGGCAGGCTTTCTCTTCAGGGTCCGTTTCAAAGCCCTTAAAGGCACACCTTTGAAAGGAGCGTTCTCCATAGAGAGAGAGAGTAGTTCCCTGAATCCAGAAGTCTGGGCATTAATGACCGCGGCTGAAGGAACGGGATGAAATGTCAGGAGAACTGCTTTCGTGTCTTCATTCTTAACGCAAACGTGTGTCATCATTCTGGAATGAGCAAGTCCTGTTCAACAAGCCTAGCTTTTATCGTCTCCTTTGTGTTTGCTTATTCACAGTTCAGAAATTGTCCAATGGCCTTCTTAGTCTCGAATCAAAAGAATGAACACTGCTGTGGAAAGAAAAACCAACTTCCATTGGTTTGTGAGAAAGACCCACCAGATGCCTCTGCTTGAGGGCCGAAAGAGGAAAATGAAGCTATGCTGTGTAGCTTTGCCTTAAGGTGGTGACTTCTTCCAACTGTAACGTGGAGACTCTTGAAATTGAGCTCAGCTTTTTTTTTTTTTTTTTTTTTTTTTTTTGACTGCCACTAAAAATATTGAATACCTATTGTGTGCTGTGTTTCAGGCGATGTGCTGAGTGATTTGTACACATTATCTCCTGAGTCTTAAAAAACAGTCTGGAGTATGGGGTGCCTGGGTGGCTCAGTTGGTTAAGCGTCTGCCTTTGGCTCGGGTCATCATCTCAGGGTTGTAGGATTGAACCCCGCATTAGGCTCCCTGCTCAGCGGTGAGTCTGTTTCTCCCTCTGCTCCTCCCCTCAGCTCATGCTCTCTTTCTCAAACAAATAAGTCAATAAAATCTTTTTTTGAAAAACAGTTTGGAAGTAGATGAGATTACAATCCCTATATCTGAAAACTGTGTGCTATTATTATAAGAATTTAAAAAGTGTGATAGTATCTGAATCAGGAAACATAATATTACATTTATTTTAACTTTATCATTAAAAATTTTAACCTACTACAAAGAAGAGAGTATATTAAAATCCTATCAATCACCTCCCATTTTACCATATTTCCTTCATCTATTTTCTCTTTGCTCCAGAACCAAGACTTTTAGTCTCTAAATGTTTCAGTATGCATCTCTAAAAATTAAACATATTTTCTTACATACTATTATCACTCTTAAAATAATGAACAATTTCTTATCCTCTCCTACCTAGTCTATACTCAGATTTCCCACATTGTGCCCAAGTTTACTATCAGTTTTTCACAATTATTAAATTAAATTCCTCACAATAATGACATGGAGTTGTAAGAAAACTTGCTTCTACAAACAAAGCGAAAGTGAGAGGGATTTGGAAGCAGAGTGAAGTGGGATCGATACCGACTTGCCCTGGGTTTATGCCGGGCATTCTGGGAGCTCACCCTAAGCCACCGGCTCTACTCTCAGACCCCACCTGGATTTGAGCTCAGGTGAAAATCATGGCACAGGGCTTAAGAGCATGGACTCTGGAACCAGAGTCCAAATTCATTACCTATTAGCTGAGCATCCTTGGACCAGCTCATTTCTCTGTGCCTTAGTTTTATTATGTGTAAAAGAGGAATACAAACAGTCTCTTCCTTAGAGAGTTATTAGAAGATCTAAATGATATAATATGAGAATTAAATGACATGGAAAAGTGTCAGGCAGTTAAGTGCTCAATAATATTATTGTCGTTGTCATTGTCGTCATCATCATCACCATAGGCATTGGCTTTAGGTTAAAAACTGGTCCTTGGGGCACCTGTGTAGCTCAGTGGGTTAAAGCCTCTGCCCTTAGCTCAGGTTGTGATCCCAGGGTCCTGGGATAGAGCCCTGTATTGGGCTCTCTGCTTATTGGGAAGTCTGCTTCCCCCTCTCTTTCTCTCTCTGCCTGCGTCTCTGCCTACTTGTGATCTCTGTCAAATAAATAAATAAAATTCTTAAAAATAAATAAATAAATAAATGAATGAATAAATAAATAAAAACTGGTCCTACAGTTGTTCAGGATACAGGAATGATAGAAACTGAGGATGAGGATGATGGCTGGATTTCAATGACTTTGCACAATTTTTTTCCCCAAATTCCCTTTTTATACTGTCATATGATCCTTTCCACAAGAAGTTATTTTAAACCCCCCTGTTTAAAGGTGGTAAAAACAAGCACCCAAGCAACCTACTGTCTTGAGCTAGTGTCTAGCCCCTTTGTGTGGCCCCCTTCAACCCAGCATCCACCTCTGGCCTCTGCAGAAGAGGGAACTTTTGGCCTTTTCTAAGCCAAGGACCTCATGCACTTCATAACTACCACTTCTTTCCATCAGCTCTCCTCACTTATCTAAACCACCAACCTCAAGTCTCACTTCCTTTTCCTCTCTAGCTTTGTCTTTTTGCCCATCTACCAGTTCAGGTTCTCTTATTTGAACTTGGACCACCCTCTTCTGTCTTTTTCCTTATTGTGTTTCAACAAAGGCAAGTCATTCAACAAGCCATAGAGAACAACCTACTCTATGGTAGGCACCATGGCTAGCACTGAGAATACAGAAGTGAATAACAGGACATCTCTACTCCAAGGAGTGTGGGATCTAAGGATCTCACTGAAGTCTTCCATGATCTGCCAGCTTCCCAAGTATTGCTTATATGCTACTGGCTGGAGAGCTACTCGTCTGGTCTACTCTTGCTTTATAAGAGTGTCACAGAGAAAGAGACATAACAGTCTATATTATCAATTACCACTGGACGAGTTATATTAAACTGATTTGTGTGTTGGGGCAGCTATTTAAAAATTTCTTCCATTTAGTCTACTAATATTTATGATTGTCATAAAAATAATTTTTGACAGTGTTGTAGACTATTAAGCAGAATTGGAAGAGTAACAAAGAATTGAGTTAGAACTGTTCCAGACCTACCAGTCACAAAGTAAAGGAAGCTTTCCAATTACACATATGGACTTCAATTCTGCAGAATTCCTATAAAAATCAATTATTTCTCTTTCCTCCCAACACTTATTTCTGAGCCCTCATTGGTTGGGCTGTTGTAAAAGTACTTCGTGAGATTGGACAACCGCCCACGTTTTCAGCAAATGGAAAATTGAAGGCGATTCAAGATGAAGCTCCGTAAAGAGAAGGACGGAGTACTAATTCTCTGAGCAAGCCTCAGAGAAGATTCTCAGTAAATAAATGGCCAGCTCTTTGCATGTAACTGGTCTCCTCCATCCCCAGGTGCTTTCACTGAGATGCCACAGTCCAACTTCTCCTTCTTCCAACTCAGGAGGATGGTTCTATGTACCTCTACTCAGCACTTTTTTTTAAAAAAATGGAGAGTAAAACATGAGGCACTTTGATTGAAATTGTACCTAAAAAGCCTTAGTCAATTCCTGGTATTTTGAGGCACAAGCCTCAAAATTAGAAAGGATGATTCAGAGTCATTAAGCAGGGATCTGAAAGAAGTACTAAGAACAAAGAGAGAACCCATGTTCGGAGCCCGAGGAGTCCTATCGTGGGGCAGGCAGGAGGTGCAGGGAACAGGAGGCTGGCCGGGAGCCCCAAAATTCTGACTTATAAAACCTATCTTGTGATAGACACAGGGCTATGCTTTAAGTAGTTAATATATCTTATAGTTCTCCAATGAGTCCAATATAGGCCAGGGAAGGGTAACTCAGAACTGTGCTCTATTGTTAACCTACTAGAAAGCCAGCATAGAGTTAGAGGACGCCCCTGATGACCCAGGAACTGGACTAAAACTCCGGACAACTTTGAGCTACTCACTTAACCTCTAGGGGACTTCATTTCCTCCTCTGTAAAGAGGAGATATTAACAGGCCCAACTTCATAGGATAATGTGAGCATTTAACGACCATTCCATGTAAAACGCTCAGCACATACTGAGAACTCGGTAAAGAGTAGCCATTTTGATCAGAAAGGCCTTTCCTAATACCTTTTATGAAATTTTCTGTCATTCTCTGAACCCTGAACCAGCTTTATTTTTTTTCCTAGATTTATCCCACTAAGCATCGTAAATGTTTATCTGTTTCTAGTTATTCTCCCTTAAACAGAATGCAAGCTTTTGTTTCCTACTTATCCCCAGTACGTAAAAAAAAAAAAAAAAAAAAAAAAGTAGCTGAGATGTATAGTAAGTGCCCAGTGGCCATCTGGCAAGTGAATAGATGAACTTGTCAAGGTCCTACAGCTAATGAGAGCTGAGCTGAACAGGATTCCAGCTCAGGGCTGTTTGGCTCTTAGTTAAGCACTTTCTACCATAACAGAAACCGAAAGTTCCAAAGCTGTAGATTATTATCCTGTGTGAAGTGTATCGTTAGTGTATCGTTTTAAGTATGAAAATACTGCGACTAAAAGTACCTTGTACACCAAGCCCGGAGACCTGAGGTCTTATCAGTTCTTAGCTATGTGACCATGGATGACAAGGCAATGCATCTCATCGGTCTTTATTTCCTCATTTGTTAAATGAGAAGATTGAATAAAATTATTTCTCTGATTTCTTCAGTTCGATTTTTTTCCCTCTGACTCTATCCCAAAGAATTAAATTCATTAGCGAATAGTTTTATACCGTGGTATATTTTTGTATTCAAAGCATCTCTCTCTGTCCTTTTTCCTTCTACAGTGAATAAAGATGAAAGTTAGAAAAGAAATTACAAAGAGAATTGTGTAGCAGCTAGCAATCTAATTGTGCTGTAACCTACATTGATTTTTCTCCTTGAAATCACCCTGTAAAATCTCAGCTATTCCAGAGAAATCACTCTTTGCATATTTGGCGGCAATGACGAGGGCCCAAATAGCAAATAAGTTTTATCACTGGTGACAGAAAGAAGTGTCTGGGAACAAAGCCAAGTGGAAATCTAACCTACTCCCAAAGGCAGCCAGTATTCTTTGATTGCTCTCTTCACTAAACTCCTCTGACTCTTAAGATCCTTAACATAAAAGAAAACTGTCAACCATTGTTTACCTAGGTAAAGTGTGTCCATCACCTAGAAGTGAAGTTATTAAGGGGTCCTAGCTTATATTTCTGTATTCTTAAACATTTTTATTTTATTTTATTTTATTTATTTGACAGACAGAAATCACAAGTAGGCAGAAAGACAGGCAGAGAGAGAGGAGGAAGCAGGCTCCCCACTGAGCAGAGAGCCCGATGTGGGACTCGATCTCAGGACCCTGATATCATGACCTGAGGCAAGGGCAGAGGCTTTAACCCACTGAGCCACCCAGTGCTCAGTACAGGGTAGCCATGTCCGATGCCCAGTGAGTAATTCATTACTCATGGATCGTCCTTATCTGTGGGATTCCATTTGGTCTACCAACTGAGCACCCACTCTATTTCCCTCTGACCTTTGGTTCTGTTTCCTTCTCCTTTGCCTCCTACCTTGGGTATGGCACTAAGTAAAGTTGGTTCCTCTTGTCCTGACTACCCTCTTTTTTGTTCCTCAGGAATAACCCACCTTGGTGGAGGGCAGTGCCTTACCAGTTCCTGACTTTCTACCTGATTTTCTGAAGGAAAAATATGTTATGTCCAGATTTGGGGAGGAGAGGTGGCTTGAGTGTTGTTGTTGGTAAAGATATAAATGCTGAAAAACGTCATGAGAAACACAATCCTATTCAAGCAGATTTGCTTTAAAGTCTCATTTCCCGGTGTGCTCCTTGGGCTTTCTTCCTTTCTTTCACTTTGTCGTTGAGAAGCTGGGCACTCCTCTCATCCCTTCCTCTCGCAGTTCAAAACAACAGCAGGAGAAGAAAGGACACATGCCATACAATTATGAAGTGATAGTTTGACTACATATGATAAAAGTTATACCTGAACAGCCGAAAAGAAAGTGGGAAAACATCCCAATTATGAGAACTGTTAAAATCTTGGATAATTTCTGAAAGGTTTCAATACATGAAGAAATAGAGGTAAGTGACATTCTCTATAGAGCAATCTCATTCTTTTTTTTTTTTTTAATTTTATTTATTTGACAGAGAGAAATCACAAGTAGGCAGAGAGGCAGGCAGAGAGAGAGAGAGGGGAGGACGCAGGCTCCCTGCGGAGCAGAGAGCCCAATGCGGGGCTCGATCCCAGGACCCTGGGATCATGACCTGAGCTGAAGGCAAAGGCTTTAACCCACTGAGCCACCCAGGCGCCCCGAGCAATCTCATTCTTACCTGGTAAGGGTTTGGTGTGTGGATAGCCTGCTTGGGTCCTCTCCATCTCCAATTTTCCATGATTATAGAGGATTCGAGCTCTTTAACATTGAACTTCTACTGTAAGTGTGTCTTAAAAGTTTTTATTTAAAATAAGCTGACAAGGCAAATTATGAGAGCAGATTTCTGAAGAGGCACTTAGCTTAGCAAACCAGCAGTCATATGCCAGCCCGGGAAAAGAATGATGTCATATCTCAGCAAGCTGTACTTCCTTAAATGCCAAAGATAGCAATATGTTAACAAGTAAGGAATGTATTGAGTTGCTTAACTAATACTGTCAGTGATTTAATATAACTTGAGCAAAGCTTTGACATACTAATTCCAAGATATTGAAGGAAAGGTACCAAAAAAATCACTAGATTCATTATGTATCAATAATTACTTTCCATTCTTTATTGCTCATAGGCACTTCAATAAAATGAGAAAATTAGAACTAATTTGGTAAGGAGGATTTGATTTCAGAAACTCACTTACTTTTTCTTCACATCCCTAACTATGGGCCATGGCAAAAACCTTCTTCCTATAAAAATTGTATATAACTTAATCAATATAGCCAGCTTTCTCCTTAATTCTTTTGGAAGCATGATGAGTATTTATACATAATCGGATTAGTGTATATCAATTTCAAGAGCTTAAATACGAGCAAATATGAAATGTTACAGGGAGCTTTCGGGCTCTTTGTTTTGCCTCCCTTGGCGATATCCTGTTATTATTCCTAAACTGGCAATCTCCTCCAAATATCTCTAGGTTCCATTATAGCTCCCTTAACCATTATAAACCCAATACATCACTTTTGAATCTACCTCATTTTTCAGGCTTCAACTACTGAAGTTTTTACGCTTTGGAAAGTTTACAACCCTCCATATACAGAAAAGTATCTTTCCATCTTAAAGAACACAATAAAAGAGGTTTACCACTTGCATTTTTGTAGCATTCTATTAACTAGAACTCATTAACAAGCACTTAGGGCCATGCAGTTTACCAAAACTTTCAATTGTCATAATGACACTCCACAGAATTCAGTATTTGAAAAGAGAGAACAAACCATGGTTAAAAGAAACACATCATTCTATTTTTTTGAAAACTGGTGAGTTTTACATATTTTCCCCCCAATTTATTTATTTTCAGAAAAACAGTATTCATTATTTTTTCACCACACCCAGTGCTCCATGCAATCCGTGCCCTCTATAATACCCACCACCTGGTACCCCAACCTCCCACCCCCCCGCCACTTCAAACCCCTCAGACTGTTTTTCAGAGTCCATAGTCTCTCATGGTTCACCTCCCCTTCCCATTTACCCAAATTCCCTACTCCTCTCTAACGCCCCTTGTCCTCCATGCTATTGGTTATGCTCCACAAATGAGTGAAACCATATGATAATTGACTCTCTCTGCTTGACTGATTTCACTCAGCATAATCTCTTCCAGTCCCGTCCATGTTGCTACAAAAGTTGGATATTCGTCCTTTCTGATGGAGGCATAATACTCCATAGTGTATATGGACCCCATCTTCCTTATCCATTCATCCATTGAAGGGCATCTTGGTTCTTTCCATAGTTTGGCGACTGTGGCCATTGCTGCTATAAACATTGGGGTACAGATGGCCCTTCTTTTCACGACATCTGTATCTTTGGGGTAAATACCCAGGAGTGCAATTGCAGGGTCCTAGGGAAGCTCTATTTTTAATTTCTTGAGGAATCTCCACACTGTTCTCCAAAGAGGCTGCACCAACTTGCATTCCCACCAACAGTGTAAGAGGGTTCCCCTTTCTCCACATCCTCTCCAACACATGTTGCTTCCTGTTTTGTTAATTTTGGCCATTCTAACTGGTGTAAGGTGATATCTCAATGTGGTTTTAATTTGAATCTCCCTGAGGGCTAATGATGATGAGCATTTTTTCATGTGTCTGATAGCCATTTGTATTTCTTGATTGGAGAAGTGTCTGTTCATATCTTCTGCCCATTTTTTGATGTGTTTGTCTGTTTCGTGTGGGTTGAGTTTGAGGAGTTCATTATAGATCCTGGATATCAACCTTTTGTCTGTACTGTCATTTGCAAATATCTTCTCCCATTCCGTGGGTTGCCTCTTTGTTTTTTTGACTGTTTCCTTTGCTGTGCAGAAGCTTTTGATTTTGATGAAGTCCCAGAAGTTTATTTTCGCTTTTGTTTCCTTTGCCTTTGGAGACGTATCTTGAAAGAAGTTGCTGTGGCTGATATCAAAGAGATTACTGCCTATGTTCTCCTCTAAGATTCTGATAGATTCCTGTCTCACGTTGAGGTCTTTTATCCATTTTGAGTTGATCTTTGTGTACGGTGTAAGAGAATGGTCGAGTTTCATTCTTCTACATATAGCTGTCCAGTTTTCCCAGCACCATTTATTGAAGAGACTGTCTTTTTTCCACTGTATATTTTTTCCTGTTTTGTCGAAGATTCATTGACCATAGAGTTGAGGGTCCATATCAGGGCTCTCTACTCTGTTCCACTGGTCTATGTGTCTGTTTTTATGCAAAAGACTCCACCCCCAAACTACTAGAACTCATACAGCAATTCAGCAGCGTGGCAGGATACAAAGTCAATGTGCAGAAATCAGTGGCTTTCTTATACACTAACAATGAAAATACAGAAAGGGAAATTAGAGAATCGATTCCATTTACTATAGCACCAAGAACCATAAGATACCTGGGAATAAACCTAACTAAAGAGGTAAAGGATCTATACTTGAGGAACTATAGAACACTCATGAAAGAAATTGAAGAAGACACAAAAAGATGGAAGACCATTCCATGCTCTTGGATCGGAAGAATAAACATTGTTAAAATGTCTATACTGCCTAGAGCAATCTATACTTTTAATGCCATTCCGATCAAAATTCCACCGGCATTCTTCAAAGAGCTGGAGCAAATAATCCTAAAATTTGTATGGAATCAGAAGAGACCCCGAATCGCTAAGGAAATGTTGAAAAACAAAAATAAAGCTGGCGGCATCACCTTACCTGATTTCAAGCTTTATTACAAAGCTGTGATCACCAAGACAGCATGGTACTGGCATAAAAACAGAGTTTTACATATTTTAATTATTATTATCACACTTGTGTATTTATTCCTGACTTTACCCACAAATAGCATTTCTTTGGTCCTTTCTCAAGTGTCATGAATTCTGAGATTCAGAGAACAAGTCTATACCCTTTAAAAAAAAAAAAGACTTTATTTATTTATTTGACACGCAGAAAGCGAGAGAGAGAGAACACAAGCAGGCAGACAGGCAGGCAGAGAGAGAGGGGGAAGCAGGCTCCCCGCTGAGCAGAGAGCCCGATGCGGGGCTCTATCCCCAGTACCCTGAGATCATGACCTGAGCTGAAGGCAGAGGCTTAACCCACTGAACCACTCGGGCGCCCAAGTCCATCCCTTTGTCGCTTTCTAACTGTCACCCATCTTGCTGATCCTACTATTCTCTCCTCTTACCTTCTTAGATCTTTTTACACCAGAGTAAAACCTGGATGCCCGTTATACAAACTGTATGCATACACACACACACACACACACACTTAAAAAATATTTTTCATTCTCATAAAAGTTTTCATTTTCCAGGCGCTGGAGTAGTTCAGTGGGTTAAGCAGCCGCCTTTTGCTCAGGACATGATCTCAGAGTCCTGGGATTGGATGGAGCCCCACATAGGTCTCCCTGCTCAGTGGGTGTTCGGCTTCTCCTTCTGCCCCTCCCCCCTCATTCTGGCCCCCCCTTTCTCAAATAAATAAATAAAATCTTTTTTCAAAAAGTTTTCATTTTCTGTTTTTCCTCTTATATCCTGCTTTTATTCCCTATTCTGTCTCATATCACATATCCCATTCTGTTTGAGAAAAGAGTCTAAAGTGAACTGAGAGGGAAAAGAGTAAACGAAACTATTCATTGGAGAGAACAGAGGATACACCAGCTCCGCACAGATGATCCAGTTTTTAACCCAACAGCAAATACTTACCTGCACATCCATAGATCATGCTCTAGTTCTTAAGGAAAAGTAACAGCGGATCGACAAGATGGAGGCTCGTGTTGGGGCTGTACCTACATCTGTTTGGGGTGTATTATTTTGGGTGAAAAAGTCTAGATTGCCTTCAACTCACATTAGACAATAAAGTTCACTCTTATATTAGACACACAACCTACAATGAATCAAACTAGACTTGACATGTGTTTTATATACGATAGAACCCATTTCAACTTAAAAATAAATTCAAGTGAATAGTGTCTAGCGACATGATTAATTATATCGTGAATTGTTTCTGTGTATATGCTGTCTCTATTTTTTTTCCTATGTTGATTTGTTCAATTAGTGATGATGTAAGATGGTGCTCAGTATTGGTTTCAGAGACTTTCAGGAAATGTGATTAATTTGTTAGCAAAGATGAACTTATCAGTAGTTCCTTCAACCTGGAGCCTTATGAGCTCAGATGCTGACTTTGCCACTTGTCCTGTGTGATCTTAGCCAAGAGACCCCAGTTCGTTTAGCTTCAGCTTCTCCACAACAATAGGGATTGTGATTCCACTTTATAGCATTATTGTGAGGGTCAGACGTGAATGGATCTTCAGCTCTACCTGGGAGAAACAGCTCAATGATTAGTTTTTCTTCTTTGGCCAGAGAGACAGGGGGATAAATTTCTATGTGTATTTCAGAGGATAAAACCAGATTTTTAAAGGATCCTCATTTTATGTATGGTTGATGAATTACAAAATTCTACACCTGAAACCAATTTTACCATTTATAGTAACTGACTAGAATCGAAATAAAAACTGGAAAAGAAAAAAAGATCATCATTATATTTTATATAAACAATAACCGTGTTTTTGTGACTTGGGGGGAGCAAACAGGGTACAAACGAATTCATTTCTTTTTGTAATTAGAAAAGAAAGACACTCTCTTGTAGCGTTAATTTTCTTTTTAAATTAAAGACATATTCTAGAAACTTTTCCCCCCACACTTCCCATGCCTATATAAATTGAAGATTCAATGAAAAATCGCCAAGAAAAAGTTTTTAGGAGGGAAGTATCCAAAAGCAAAGAAGTGCCTTCTGAAGATAAGGAAACCAAAGTATTCCATGATGCCCCAGCATAGCAGCTTGTCCTGCTGAGGGCAGTTTTGTTTTACTCCCACTCCCCAATTTAACCTCCTTTTCCCTTATTTTCCCCTTTTATCCATTGCCTAAAACCTAATTATAGACTGGGATGAATGTTTAAGTTAGGTAAAGAGAAATAATCTTGACTTCATTTTAATTTGCCTCTTGATCACTTTGTGTTCAATACATTAGGGAATTAAATGCTAGAATAAACATCTTGCTCCTGACCCTATCAACGAGGCCCGGCAAGAAGCCTGGTACACAGCAGGTATTCAGAAAAAAGTTACTGAATACAGGGCAGATATGCATCTAGCGTGCACTAGTGTGACTGGGTTTGTTAAGCCCGGATAGAATTCTGTCCTAGGGGCACCTGGGTGGCTCAGTGGGTTAAGCCGCTGCCTTCGGCTCAGGTCATGATCTCAGGGTCCTGGGATCGTGTCCCGCATCGGGTTCTCTGCTCAGCAGGGAGCCTGCTTCCTCCTCTCTCTCTCTCTGCCTGCCTCTCTGCCTACTTGTGACCTCTCTCTGTGTCAAATAAATAAATAAATAATCTAAAAAAGAAAAAAAAAAGAATTCTGTCCTAGAGGTCTCAGGATAGTAGCTGCTACTAACCTGCAACACCTCCAGTGCGCCTTCTGCATTTCTGGCCTCTTTTCTCGGGACACTCCCTCCTCCAGCCCTTGATTCCACCATTAGTGGGTTAAGTCCTGACAGATGGGAGAGCTTTCTAGACCTTCGGAGCTCTGGCTACCTTCAGCTCTCTTTGGCCAGTGCCCACATTATACTAGTTGAAATATATTTCTTTTGAAGATTTTTAATTTATTTTAGAGAGGGAGAGAGAGAGAGAGAGAGAGCAGACAAGCGGGATCCAGGGGGTAGGGCAGAGGGAGAAGGAGAAAGAATCTTCAGCAGACTCCCCACCCTGAGGGCAGACCCTATGTGGGGCTCCATCCCCTGACCCTGAGATCATGACCTGACCCCAAACCAAGAGTCGGACGCTTAACCAACTGAGCCACCCAAGCACCCGTAGTTGTTGCATATTTTTAATGTGATCTCTGACCAAAGCAATATTCTATGTGTTGATTTAATAATATCTGCCAGGCCTAAAGCAACAAAAGGCAGACAAAATACAGTATTCTGAGGAGCATAAGGCAGTAGAATGGAGGAGAGGTTGAAACCAACCAGGAGCAGGTAGGAGGGGTAGGAAAGATGGAAAAGCAGCAGGAGGGGGACCTAGTGTAAGAGGATCACCACCCGCAGGGATCCGTTCCATACACTCGCCTTTCTCCTGTGCTTTCCGTCAATTCAAACTGTCTCCCCAGGATGGGGAGTGAAAGCTCTTTGACAAGTATATGGTACATGTCTAGAACCAGAGCTGTAATTACTGTGTTTGCAATGCTGACACCATTGTCTGACAAAATATTGTGCTGAACATTTTCTTTCTTTTGCCCTTTGTGCTGGCTTACTTTGGGTAAAAAAACATCAGTCAGGTTCATATCCACCCCAGGTGAAATCCTGTTACGACGTACTCAAAGGCTGGTGTCTACTTTGTTTCCTTGTGCCAGGATTCCATTGTATTAAATGTTGTTGAAAATCGGGTACTTGTGAATCTTTTGGTGTTTTGTCGAAAGGGTATTACACACTGTAATTTAGAAAGCATTAAAGAACCATTGCTGAATATAAAAATTGCTTCTGTTTGGATTAGAGCTGAGTTTTGCAAATTGTGCCCTGCTAAACTCCAGGAGAGGGAAAGTAGATTTGATGGCTAAAAATGTTTGGGAAATGCAATGCATGTTGGAATATTAAAGCTCTGAGAAGTCATATATTTAAAAAAACGTTTAATTTTTATAAACCAAGATTTCTCAAATTTATTTGACTCTCTTCCTCTCTCTCTGTCTCTGTCTCGGTCTCTCTCTCTCTTTCTTTGTCTTTCTTTCTATTTTTGTCATGAAATTTCTAATGTGGGATACCAAGTTGGAGAAATGGAAATGCTGGTTCAGGATATTCATTCTTGCATTTATAGGGCACCTGCCACATGTTTGGAAATGGGCCAGACTGGCAAAGCAAAGACAAATAAGGCACAATGCTCATTCCTAAAAGGCTAGCGGAGGAGATGCAATGCAAAGGATATTACGGAGTTGTTTTCTTTTATTCTTTTAATTGTGGGAAAACAGGAGACAAAGCAAGTGAACAGAAAAGAAGAGAGGTTAGGAACACCTCTGGGAAAGCATCCCTGGTGAGGAAGTCTCACGTAAGAATACATTCATGCAAATCTTAGGTACTAGAGATTTATAAAACAGCGAATGGGAGAAAAAGACCCTCTCAAACATCCTCTACTAAAACCATTTAAGATATATCCTAAATTCCCCTACCTGAGAACATTGGGTATGTTAACATGTCTCCCTACAGATAGCTAGCTCTCATTTCAGGTAGTTTCAGAGAAGGTGAGTGGTGACCGCAAAGGTGATCTGCATTTTGTTTTCTTTGACGCACATGCACTAACCATTTCGGTCTTAATTGGACATCTGCTGAGATCCTAGCTCTCTTGCCGTAGCTGGACAGGGATTTAAGGAACGTGCCAGGTTTCCCTGGCTGTGAACTTGTTTTTTCTTGTATCCAACATGCATACTGGCATGGCCCTTATTAACTACTTATTCATTGGATGGGGAGTGGGAATGAGATGGAATCCTTGATGTGGTTCCAAACTTTGCTGGCATTCTCAGCCTTAAAACCAACAGCCCAAAGACATCCGAAATGTCTTTGATGTGCTGCATATAGTACCTAGCACTCTAGGCGTACGGTAGCACCCTTACAGTCAAGTGGAACGGAAATGACCGGGTGTTGTTCTCTCTTTAATAAAGAAAGGTGATAACCCCTCCTCTCTGTCAGTCAATCCACACATATTATTTTGTTTATTTTTTTACAATGACCATATGAGGTAGATATGACGGTATTGTTACCATTACTGGGACAAAAGTGAGGAACAAAGATGTCGGGCGTTTATTCAAGGTAAGAGAGTGAGGAGTAAAACAGGAGAGGCTTTTCATTCCAAAGCCTAAACACATTTCCACTGCACCCACCACAATGCCAAGAATAAGGGGGTGACTGAAACATATTTTTTATACTGTAAAATAATTCCAATTCAGTGTGCTAAGCTGATAACAATAGTCTTCACTTTCGACAGAATGTACTGTGCTTTCTTTTCCCAATAGAAGTAATTTACCATTATTTACCTTGTTCAAAATGGTTCAAAACAGAGTTCATTAGTCCTTCACTGCTTTCCCTTCCTCCAGTAAATACATTCCTTGTAGGAAACAGTCCATTCTTTTTAAATAAGGAAAGGATGGCTAGAATTTAGGATGTACTCAGAACTCTTTAATAGCTGCCCTCTCACTCTTGGAAGAGACACACATGAAGAGACAGGATTTCCAGAAGTGTTAGCTAGTTTAAGATGATTCTTAAGTATTTCCTCCACTTCAGAAATAGTTTCATGACTAAAAATATCTTCTCCAGAAAAATGGCGGACTGAAAGGCAAAGCACTAGTCCCAAGGTTTTTTAAGGGTATTGACAATGTGCTACAGATACTTAAACAGAAACAATGAAAGGTGAATTAAAATAGGCAATGTTTCAATCGAATATTTTTTAAAAACTTGGTATCAGAGTAATGACCCAGTGAAACAGAATTTAGAGGAAAGTAAGACATAGGAGTGGTTCTTAAACAGACGCAGACCCTCTATGAATCAGATGAACAGTAAAAACTCTCTTTTTATTTTTATTCATTTTTAAAAGATTTTATTTATTTATTTGAGAGAAAGAGAAAGAACATGAGCAGGGTGAGAGGGGTGGGGAAGGGCAGAGGGCAAAGCAGACTCCTGGCTGAGCAGGGAGCCTGCTGTGAGGCTCCATCCCAGGACCCTGAGATCATGACCTGAACCAAGGGCAGACGCCTAATTGACTGAGCCACTCAGGTGCCCCAAGAACTCTCTTTTTAGATAAATAAGAATATACAGTCACATTTTACATTCGGTGGGTTTGTCGGTCCCTGACACTTGTCTACAGACCCTACTAGGAGGCTTTGATGTGGTCCCAAAAAGCTTGGGGAGAAAAGAAAAGAAAAAAGAAGAAAGGAAAGGAAAAGGAAAAGAATTGTTCAGAATGAAGAAGGGCAAAACCCACATGGTTTCTCAAGGTACCTTAGTGTCTCTTTTAATCTATGATTCTGGTGGCCCAATTTTTAAATGTTGCTCTAAAATCCTTGTCCTGAAAGTCTTGTTTCCTATTTGAGGCCTTAATAAAAATGCCAGAAGTGTTAGAGACCTGAAGATTTCTGCCATTATCCAGGAAAAAAAACAAAACAAAACAAAAACCAAGCCGGGTAACTAAAACCACAGAAAAGGAAATGTTTATAACTATGCATCTCTCTAAAATTAATGTTAAAGTGCTTCCCAAACATTAATATGTACACACATCAACTGAGGAGTTTCTTAAAATCCAGATTCTGATTCAGTAGATCTGGGGTGGGATCCAGGATTCTGCATTTCTAACAAATAACAAATGTCGACAGTGTTTGTCTGTGGAGCATACCAAGTAGGAAGAATCTAGTAGTAGAACCTTCTATCTCTTTACTGCAGAACACTTCAGAATATTCTTCCCCACTGTTTGCTCATGTGTGTCCTAGAGCTACTTCATCTCACCACTCAACTAGAGCCCAAACCCACACAGAGAGAGAGAGAGATCCCCAGGGCATTTGGTAAGAGAGTAAACTGACTTTTCCCCTCAGAGTAAGACTCAGTGATCTGAGTTTTGATGACTTTGTTCTCTTTCCACTTCTGAGGTACGTAGAACATTTTGGTGTGTCTCTAAGATCTGAGGTGGTTTATGAGTAATATGCCTGAATGGTTAATCTTTTCAAATTAGAACAAATTAAAGATTATGCCTTTAAAAACATTGCTCTCACTTGCTGAGGGGAGCAAGAGATGGGATCAGAGTTTGTAAGTAAGGAGAATTACAGTCAAAACCTAATAATAGACGTCGAGCACACAGGTATACCTGAATGGCCCATGTGTGGGTGGGAGTTGCAAACCTCCGCTCTTTCTTATAGGTAGTGCTGCTATCTTCTGAGTCTTCAAAATATGGATGAGTCAAAGATGAATACAGTCGCTGATCAGAAAGATTTCTTTCTGAGTCAAAGATTAACTTTCTATGTTAACGACTCATGAAATTTTTTTTAGCTGCTGGTATTATTGATTACATTTTCTATGAAAAAAATTTCGTGGCCGTTCCTAAAATGGGGGTTGAACAAGCAATCTTGAAAATTTAACACTGATTTAGCATTTAATAAATATATGTACCTAGCAACAATTGTACAAGCCAAGAATATGTCATTTCATGTTTAAGGGGATGAAAACCATGGCTTTCTATAAATATTCTTTAAAAATCATGTAAAGAACAAAGATGGACACAGCTCATTTTTTCATATTCAGTTTATTTCAATTATATATATAATTGAATTATATATAATATATATCATACATATTATATATATAAAATTTATTTTACATATATATAATTTATTTTACCTTACTTCCATAAAGTAGGACTAGTGAAAGAAATATATATATAATTTAATTATATATAAATATATATTTATATGTGTTATATATATGTTATATGTAAATATTTATATATATAAACATTTATATGTCATATATAAATATATATTTATATATAAAGAAATATATATGTATATAGTGAAAGAAATATATATAATTGAATTATATATATTATATATATAATATATATTTTTTATATATATTTGTTTCACTAGTCCTACTTTATGGAAGTTAGGTAAAATAAAATGTGTGTTTTTGACTACTTGTTCAGAGAGAATAACACTACCATGGAAAAGAACATTCCAAACTCAGCATGGAACAAAAGATACAGTCACAAAACATTTTCAACTTGCTCCTATTTTATAGGCAAAATTTACTTTAGAAAGTGTGGCACTGTTTCTTTTAGAAATATTCATTTTTCCCTTTCCTTATGCAGCAAAATGATTCTTTCCTACCTCTCTCCACAGTTAGAACTCTTACTCAGAAAGTAACAAGCATGAGATTGCAGCCAGCAAAAAATGTTTACAAATGAAAGATGACCAAAGTGTTAAAAATTGTGTAAGGACAAATAGGACATCACAAGTAATTTTTAAGTGACTTCAATGTTATAGTATCTTATTTATTTCAATTTTTATTCTTAATTATGAAACATTTCAAAATAATGTCTGATAGTCATATACCCACTATTTAGTTTGTATAGCTATCTGTTCTGTTGTCTTTAAGCAAGATTTTTTTTTCCACTGAGAAGAAAACATTAAAAGTACTTGTCAATGTTGTCAGAGGTGAATCATTTCAACTGAAATTATCTGCTATAATCTATATAAAACTCATCAGAAAAAAAAGAAAAAAAACTCATCAGAATTTTAAAGGATCACAGAAAGGCCTCTAGTAGAAATTCTTTCCCATGCCTCTTGCACATGTTAATGTTCAAAAATAATACCAATAATAATTGGAGTTTGGGTTTGCTTACAGGGGAAATTTTTTTCTAAATAAATTAACTTAAAACAGAATAGAAAGTCCATTTTGTAGACTTTCTGTTAATGATTTATTTCATAATTACTGTAAATACATATTTTAAAAAAAGATATCTTAGTCCTGCTACTCCCGTAAGTCCTGTGCCTCATTTGTGTACAAAGGTAGGGGGTAAGTGCACTGAAATATATTTCTGTGTGTGTAACTTTAAATGTTAACTTTTTAAAAACTTAAAATGAGGTAAAGATTCTATTCCACTCTCTTCCGAAAGTCCTTAAAGATCAGTGAATATGCAAAGATGTGATCAGTAATACAATTTGAAAATACAAAAATTATTAATAATTGAAACAATAAGTTAACTTTTATAAATTATAATCTATTTAGAGATTATTTAGATGCTGGAAGAAAATATGGCTTTGGTGCTCATCTTTAGGTAAGCTAGAAAGTAGGTAGTAGTTCATCTTCCCCTTTCAGGTAAAGATTAAAGAGGAACTTCTCAAATTTCAGAAAGTGCTGTCATTATTATGGATTAAAATGTGAACAAAGAGTTGTATGGGAAGTGCCCTGGCCCAGCCCTTTTGATAAAGCTGAGGATGCCTACGTGATTTGCCGTGTGAGCCATTTATGGCTGTGTCCTATTAACTCTGGGTTTACTGTGATATTATGTGTATTATGTATATTTGTGTATATGTGTAATAATGATATTATGTGATATTATGTGTATTTGTCTTGGGACAAACAGCTTGTTTGCCTCAAATCAAAGTCTAAAAGAGAATTTTTTTCTCTTTCTATGGGCTTAAAATAGTTTTTGTTTGAGTTAATGTTACTGCTATAGGTGAATTATCCCTTCATTGGCTCTTTTTATTCCCCATATTCTGATATATAATTTTGGTTAAGCAATTGTATAATCTTTTCTTTTCTTTTTTAAAATATTTTATTTATTTATTTGACAGACAGAGATCACAAGTAGGCAGAGAGGCAATCAGAGTGAGAGAGGGAAAAGCAGGCTCCCTGCTGAGCAGATAGCCCAATGCGGGGCTCGAACCCAGGACCCTGGGACCATGACCTGAGCTGAAGGCAGAAGCTTTAACCTACTGAGCCACCCAGGTGCCCCTGTATAATCTTTTCTATAGCATTATTCTGGGCTCTGCATAAAAGTTTTAAAATGTGTCCCACAAATGAAATGCTTATGTTTGCATATTCAATATCTTCCCTATTGGACTTTGTATACAGTCCTGTGTAATGGAACTCATTTATAATGAAATCTTTTTCTTTTGTACATATTATGTTTAAAACAGTTATTTGAGTTTGATACTATATTTTTTCCATGATAAAATTAGAATAGTTTTGTTTTTTTTTTTTACTTCAAAGAATGCTTTTAATTTTGAGTTTTCTATGAACAGGTTTTGTCAAATATTTATAAATATATATGTTTATATGTATATTTAAAAGCACTTTGCTCTAAGTTTCATACTCTTTTACATCTTAAGGCACATTTTTCATGATTTGCAAAATATTTGCTTTTTCTTTCTACTGTGACTATAAAATTTGGAAACTCATTTTCAAAAATATCAGGAATATTTTAATAACGATAACCGTGTTAATTTTTGTTCTTTATTTCTTATTCAATATAGTCGAGATGGCTTGAAATTTCTCTGTTTTTTAAAAGAGAGTTCATGATTTCAACCTGTTTTAAACTGGTGTAGATGAGTTTCTTTGAATCCTACCTGGTTGGGTAATACTAATAACCATTAAATACAACTGACCCCGCAACTCAAAACACAACATTTAAGTGTCCGAAATGATAAATGGTATATAAACATTTTATTCAACTGTATTTTATACAGAAAATTTAAAACTTGAATCTTTCATATAGTCCTTATCTCAAGTGCTCATGCAAAATTAATTTATGTAATACATCATCTGCATGGGACTGACATAGTTGGCTGAGGAAAGGAGCCTATAGGAAATACCAACTCATTAGCAAACATCTGATGAAGATTTTTCACTGTGATGGAAGAAACGATTTTTTTACACGGAGATAGATTCCACGGAACATCAATAAAATATCACTATAAACTTTGCTTCGCCACCCCCCCCTCCGCCGTGGAATTTTTCTTTGTGATAGTTAGACCGACCTTTGCCAAAAACAAATTACATTCACACACAGAAACACAATTAGCCTGTACTTGCACCGGCCCTCCCTACCCCCCAATCCAGATGCTAGGTGCCACGCTGGGCTCTCGAAGGATATGGATACATAGAACGGCCCGAATGCATGGCTAGGTCACGTGGTGCGACCACCCTGCCAACTACTGTTCAGTATTTATTTGAAAACTTCCAGAGATGAGCAACTTATTGTAGCCTCTGCCTTCAAAGAATTTCAGATCAAGTGTAAAAGATTAGAAAGTATAAATCTGTCTGTATTCTGTAGTACTGAATACTGGGTCCACACAACACTGTAAAAGTAACTAAGGTGTTTAGAGATGACCCACTGCATTTCACAAAGCGCTCTCATCCAAAGGAAGGGCCAGTCGGTAGGTTGAGAGCGCCCTGGCTATCCAGAAGAGGGTGAAATCCAACTTGGGCCGCGGGTGAGGGCACCTGGAAAAAATTCGTGGTGGAGATGCCATCTGAGAAAGGCCTCGGAGCACTCACACGGTTGCGAATGCGGGCGCGGCCGCTCCAGATGGCCCCCCCACCTTGCTCCAAAGCCAGTTAAACCGCGGGACCCCCCCCACCCCCCCGCTAACCAGGCGCGGTTTTAGAAGACCCCGTAGGCACGCAAGGGTCCCACCTAGGAGGCACTTCCGCTGTGCAGTTTGCTCAATTTGGATACTGGGAGTGCACGCAGGGGCTCCGGCTCTCGCAGGTGGGAGCGTCTCCCCTCCTCAACCCGGACTCTCTGCGAGACGCTCCCGCCCGCAAAAGGCTGCGGTGGCCGGAGAGGCCGTCGTGCCTGCCGCTTCCCCCACCAAATCCCGGCGTTCGGGAGCCGAGCGGCACTGGAGAGACCTGAGTCCCGCCCCAGCCCGAGGGAAAAAAGCGCAGCGCTCCGCCGCGCCGAGGAGTCTCTTTCCTCCGCCTTTTTCCCGCGGCGGCCGCGGAGGTGGCGGAGGCGGTGGCGGCGGCAATGGGGCGGGGCGCGGGCGCGGGGCGGAGCTTGGGGAGGAGTCGCGGCCAAAGCGGCCCGGCAGCGGCAGGTGTGGATGGGGCGGAGGTGCGGCTGAGGCGGAGGTGCGGGATGTCCCCTGCCGCCCGCGCCCGCAGGGGCCGGAGCTCCGAGGCCAGGCCATCTCCCCCGAGGAGCTGAGGGAGCCGCTTCCATCCGCGCACAACTTGGGGCGCGCGGGTTCCACGTCCCGCTCCCAGAGGAGAAAGGCGCGCGTCCCCGACCGCGGCGCCCGCGCGGACCCCAACGGTGAGGCGGCGGCCGGCTTGGGGCAGGGGGGTGGGCGGCCGGAGGGAGGGCGGCGAGTCTGCAGACCCGCGCGTCCGCGGGGAACGCGAGCGCCGCGGGGCTGCGGCGCGTCCCTTACCGAGTTGCGAGGGGGCCCCGGGGCCCCGCACTCGGCAGTCTGCGCCGCGGGCCCCCGGGCGGGGATGCTGCGGCCGGCCGCGGCGGCCCTGGCTCTGCGCAGAGCCTTCTCCTCCTCTAGCTCCGCTAGCAGGTTGTTTCTCCGGCCTGACCTCGGAAGTCGCGGGTCCGGCTCTTTTCCCCCACGCGGCGAGGGAGGAGCCGTAGGTGTCCGGCAGCGCGCGGGGGGCGACGCGCTCAGCCCGCGCTGAGGAGAGCCCGCTCGCGGGTTAAAATTCCTGTCACTTTGCAACTTCCTCCGCTTGCTTCCCTCCTCGGGGGAGGGGGACCTCAGGGGACGTTTAAATCCCCACCTGGTAGGATTACAGTTTATTTTCTCCGTACATGGGTGGGGGGAAATGATGCTCTGTAAAATCGTGATTTTTTCCAACAGTGACTTTCTTAAAAGAGCCCGGACAATGGCAGCCGTGAAAAACACGACCGAAGTGGCACCTAGCGCCGCGGTGGCAGGGGGAGAAGTTAAGGAAAACTTACGCACAAGTGACCCCAGAATAGGCTTCTGGCGGGGCCGTTTTTTGCTCCTGCACAAGTGGGATTAGGTCTGAGAATGACAGCTCAAGACCTGCGCTAGGGCTGGAGTCCTGGCTCTGGCCCGAGACCCCCTCAGCGCCCCGCGACTCCCGGTTCTGGAATTGGGCCTCTGCTTCCTTCACTGAAGTCATGGCAGCTTGAAGTGCAGTTAGGAGAATTATCCTCTCTTTTTTCCTCTGGAGATTATGACCTCTGCATTAAAATGTGTCTCTCGTGAAATTTAAACAATATTCTGGTGTATACTTTGTTTTAAAGAAGTTGTGCTTGAATTGGTTAAAAAGAAAAGGGGATTTAAAATCGACAGCCAAGTTTAGGTTTATTTGTTGTGGAGTTTTGTGTTTGGTTGAGGCAAGGAGTGAGTTTTAAGTAAAATTTTCAAGTGTACTACTAATTTATTTATTTATTTTTCATTGTTTGCAGACGTTAATCTTTCAGTGAAGACCTTTTAAGGAATACATGCAAAAATAACAGTGGTTTAAGCCCACCCATAAGGACTATAGCCTGCCCCCCGCCTTTTTTCTTAACTTGTGACAGAGCCTCGGGAAAGTTTCATTAATCTTGGGATGTAAAAAACATGTTAAGTTGAATTCTAGGCCTCCAAATGAAAAAATGTTTGTGTTTATCTTAATAGAATTATCGGACTTTATGGAATTATCAGCTTATGATGAGGTTTATTTTTTATTTATATCACATTGGGACTTACCTTATCGATATTGCTTACCTCATTGGCAGATGTGGGGAAAACTCAAGAATCTCCTTTGAAAGATACAGAGTTATTCTCCAGGTGAAATTTTATAGTTCTGAAAAGCATGTATCAGAGACAAAGCTCTGGAATGATAACATTAGCTGTTGGATCTTTCTAAAATTTTACATAGACGATTGAGAAGGGGGGAATAAAATGCTTTATACTTGAGCATAGTTATTTAAAATGCAAGTGAGGAAAAAAGCTAAGGATATCATTTTTGTACAGTGTAATAACTAGGTAGCTATTCTAGAACCTATGAAAATGCTTGAGGATGTAAAATAAAAAGGTAGCATAAAATCACATATTGTAGTGTTAGAATTTTAAGGAGAATGCATACCTATAAATCTCAAATACTCAGAATTTTCTTGCATATAATTTTTTCCTAGAATAAAAAAATACATATTTATTTTGGTTCATCTTATCCAAGTTATAGTTAAATTTCTTGGTACCTATATGGGATAATTTGGAAGTTACTAAGATGTCTTTTGCTTGGGATATTGACATTTAGTGACAGGTGTCCTTAAATTTTTCATGTAATTGCCAAAGCTTTTCTTCACTTGATGTATCTAGCTTTTTTTTTGTTTTTTTTTGATGTATCTAGGTATTTTTAACACATAAACACCATACAGTCTCTTAACAAACTTAAAACTAAAAAAGCAATAGATCAGATTTCTGATTATTAACATTTCAGGGATGAAATCTAACTTTAAGATAAAAATGGCTTTTTGAAGACATTTTAGAATGCATATAATGGTATGATTCTGGGAGAAGTTTTTGATAGTTCTTTTCCTATTCTTTGAAGTTATATAGTAAAATAAAAAAAATCCATAATTATGTTTTAACAAGTTCTTGATATATTTAACACTGTTTCCTTAATAGCAATCTCCCAATTGTTTCAAAAATTTTGTAGGATCAAGAGTTTATTTTCTGCTAAAATATAGTTCTGTAGGCTAGAAAAAAGACTTTTAAATTTAGGGTAGGCCAGTCTTAAAGAAGAAATAATGAAATTTGATCTTTGTATTGTAAAATGTCTTTCACTAAGGACTTTTTAAATCTGTCCTGTTTTTAAACACATAAGTGTATAGAAAATAAATCAGATATTTTACTGGTAAAATATAAGTGCCCTAATGTGCTTGCTTTGTTAATAACTATTGGAACTTTTTTTTCCACATCGATTTGAGCAGTGGAGTCCAGAAAATTACCAAAATAATTTTGAAGAAGGGGCGCCTGGGTGGCTCAGTGGGTTAAGCCTCTGCCTTCGGCTCAGGTCATGATCCCGGTGTCTTGGGATCGAGCCCCGCGTCGGGCTCTCTGCTCAGCGGGGAGCCTGCTTCCTCCTCTCTCTCTCTGCTTGCCTCTCTGCCTACTGTGATCTCTCTCTGTCTGTCAAATAAATAAATAAAATCTTAAAAAAAATTTTTTTGAAGAAGATTGAGGTGAGGTGAAAAAAATCCAAGCATGATTGTGGTATATACCTGTGTTGGTTTGCAGCAGGGAAAGGTGAGAAGTTAAGATCAAAATTTATCCACATTAGTCAGATTCCCTAGTACTTTCTACTTGATTCTAATAATTGACTTTTCAGCCAGTATGTAGTTATTGAGTGTTTTAATATAGCAGACAGCAGACAAAAATAAATTTCATTTGAAAATCTTTTATCATGGCTTTCTCGAATATACAGCCTACTCTGTATTGTCTAAATACCAACATTGAAGCTATTCAATATTTGAGACCAGCTTATAAATTATATATATTATAAAAGTTAATTAAATAACTAGTTCTCATTTTAACATTACAAATAGCACTGTCTTTTAAGTAAAATAAGAATGATTGTATTAATTACAAATTATACTTTTAGCAAGGGGAAAATGCAATTTTTATTGGCCTGGGAGGCATTTATGCTAAGTGGTTTGTGGCCCAGTTTCCATTTCTGTATGTGTGTTGCCTCTGACAAAGGATTGAGTACGAGGGATGAAAAACCATGAGGAGAAAATTAATATGAAAGCTACGTGGGTTGATCCAAGTTCTGCTCAGAAGCCCGTGTCCACATGAATTCAGAACCAGAAGAGAAATTCTGACAGTCTGATTCCCCACAGCCCTTTTCCACTGAGTCCTTGAGTTAGCAGTGGCAGAGGAAGGAGGAGTCCTCTCATTTGCAAAGCTGACTACATGATCCACAGCAAATCAAACCCAGGAAATCTTTTTAGTCTTGTCCAGTTCAGCTCCACTTCCTTGCCAGGGGCATAACAGCTGAAGTTAAAAGACTTCTACCCAAATGGGAAAATTAGTGCCATTTGTGTAGAGGCAGTAGCCTTATTCAAACTGCTTTCAACCTAATTGGAAAAAAAAAAAAAAGACTGACTATGACTTGATTATATGTCCTCCAGGGTAAGTAGCATGACTTTGGCTCAAGAATGCCTTTAGGTTTTTCACTTTTTTTTAAGTAGTTAGAGTTTTCATTGTGTTCTTAGGTTCCTGCGCCCGCGCGTGTGTATGTGTGTGTGTTTACTTCAATTTTTACAATTTGGAATAGGTGAAAAGTACAATGAAATGGTGAACTTTAAGGTGACCAAGATGGGATAGTGTTGGACATGTAAAAGTTCTTCCACTCCTTCCAGTACTTCCATTTCTGAGGTAATTCTTTAGTGGATTTTCTTCTGTATTATAAATCTCAGTTTTCTTGCTTAGAAGTAACCCTGATTTTGAGAAGGGGAGCAGAAAAGGAAAAGAACTTTGTCTAAAAACTGATGCCATCTGCAAACCTATGTCTTAAGATAGCTCTGTCAAATTTCAGGTGAACTTTGGCCCTATTAGTAAATTGGATATGTATTAAAGAAGGTTAAAAAAAATCCGCTCAGGAAGGCCTGCTCCAGAAACCTGTGGTATGTGTGCTTTTCTAACTGATCTGAATGTAACAGGCAATTACTAATCGAGACCAATATTCTTATGCATTTGAGGTGAAACTATTCTGGAGTCCAAATGTTAATGCAGGAAAAAGATTGGTCCCCAAAAAGCCCTGATAAGATCTTACTAAAATAACCTGAGATTTTTGAATTGCAGCCCATGCTCAAGTGGAAATTCAAGTCATAAAGTCATTATTGAATAACCCCATGGGGTAATTTTTTCCTTCTTTAAACCTGACCTTTTACCTGTTATCTCAACTTCATTAACTTAATTTAAAAAGAAAGTCTCAAATAAGAAACAATAGACTAATGGGATAAAGTATGAGATCTTTGTGGTAAAATCTACATATAGTGCATGAAGTCTTCTAAATTAGGATTTAACTGGCTTTTAACTCGAGTGGGCTTTTCAGTAACTAATTGGTAATATTGTCACTTGACATTTCCTTTTCATGTTCTGTGCCATAACTCAAAACTGATTTCCTTTTTATGGGTAAGAGTGGGACTATGTTAAATTAAAAAACAGCAGCAACTTACAGTTACAGCCTGACTTTAATATAGAACATGGCTGTGTGTTTACCAGCACCTAAAAGGATTCTAGTGTGCTTCATTATTTTTGGTCTTGGACTTAGAATTAGGGTTTTTTTGTTTTTTTTTTTTTTAATGAAAAGAGTAGCTTTAATTTCCTTTTTAGATGAGTATATGTGTATTAACTATTAGTTATGACAAACAGTCATTTGACTTTTACTTCTAAGTAAAAAAATTACAAGTTAGTACCTGAACTGATGTCTGGTAAGGAACATTCTAATTGCTCTTAATAATTAAACACTTGAGGGACGCCTGGGTGGCTCATTCGGTTGAGTGTCTGCCTTTGGCTCATGTCACATAATTGTAGGATCCTGGGATCAAGTCCCGCATAAGGCTCCTAGCTCAGCGGGAAGCCGGATTCTCCCTCTGCCGCTCCCCCTGCTTGTGTGCTCTTGCTCCCCCCTTCCCTCTCTCTCTGACAAATAAATAAATCTTTAACAAAATTATAACTAAACACTTGAAATTTTATGATAGCTTTTTTAATATCTGAAAAATTTTCTAAATTCATGTAAAAGAGGAAAATACAGAATGATATCTTAATCTTGTTAAATATTAAGTCAGATTAGCCAAAAGATATTTTCTTTCAGTGATTTGTGGTTTTCAGCCAGAGGTACTGAAAATACCTTTATAGACAAAAGAAGAATATATGAAAAGAAATATAAAGTAAAAGACTAATAAACTAGTCTTTTTTTTTTTTTATTTTATTTATTTGTCAGAGAGAGGGGGAGAGAGTGAGCACAGGCAGACAGAATGACAGGCAGAGGCAGAGGGAGAAGCAGGCTCCCTGCCGAGCACAGAACCCGATGTGGGACTCGATCCCAAGACGCTGGGATCATGACTTGAGCCGAAGGCAGCTGCTTAACCAACTGAGCCACCCAGGCATCCCGGTTTGTTTATTTTTTAAAGAACTGAATCTTTGATATAATTTTTATCCTTGTGGCCTATAGTTTTTCAAATTCTGGAGAAATGACAGTAAATGATATTTTATGACAAAGATGATCAAAAGATTTGCCAAAATCCAGTTTCCCTTTAAAATGAATGTATTTAGTAGTTGGTAAAAGCTAATGTTTTATATTTCCTTTTATTAATTAACACATTGTCACAAAGAAACCAGTGAAATTGGAAAGCTAATTATGCATCAGTTAAGAATAATTTGAAAAACAGATTTGTTTGAAAATAATCTTCCTTCTGAAGGTGGAGTTGATTGTGCCAGTCATAAATGTCAGTGGAATTTTCTTTTGCAAAATTTATTAAAGGGGAAATGATAATATAGCTTCACATTTCAGAATAGTAGGTAGGTTACTATGTGTTAGATAGTTCCATTAGCTAACCTAAAATCACAATTCATACTAGTAGTACTGATATGTAAATGGAACAGTGTAACTTATTATTGTCCACTTATATTCAGAACACATGTCCAAATTATTATCTAGACCAACACAAACCATTGTCCTAAATTCCTAGGTTTCAGTGTCATCGAGATCTTCTTTTTCAAGAGCAAATATTAAAATAAAATGTATCCAACTCTATTAATTGCCAGAGGAATAATAATGAGATTTATAACTCTATTGATTATTTCCTCTGTGCCTGTGCCTTGTTCCGCATGTTTTATCTGCATTACCTCCAGTAATCTTCATGGCAACAGTCTTGGCGCCATGATTAACTCTTTCACAGATAGCACGACTGTGGCCTGGGGAGATTAAAGAGGTCAGATGGCTAGTAAATGGTGTGGGTCCTAGACTCAAACCTAAGTTTTTCCTGTTCCCACCTCTCTATTCTTGCTTGCTCTATTTCCCGGTAGTTTAGTAGAGTGTCTGTGAAACTCCTCTAAAAAGCCGTTTGTCACTGGTTCTCAGTTATAGCACATCTCTGTCTTTGGCTTTTAGAACCAGCTCAAAAGTCCAAGTCTGGCAAAAGACATAGATGATCCAGGTCATAATGTTTGTGAAGAAAAGAAATAGGCAATGTCTTCAAAGTACCAAGCCTGATCATTCAGAGCGGCTTGTAAATTTTCTCTGGAGATCATTCCAGAAGAATCATGGAGACAGTTTGTTCTGTTTTTTGGAACCATGACCCTGGAATTGAAATTCAGTTAAAGCTTTCAGGACACCTGGCCTATAGTAGGTGTTCAGTGAAAATTTTTTAAAACAATGAGGGAATGGATAAAAAGCATTTCTTTGCCCGAAATCACTAATACACATTGTGCCTTCACATATGAGTACCAGGTGTGGGTCGATTGCCACTGACTATGCAGCGTTGGACAAGTTACTGCACCTTCTGGAACCTCAGTTTCCTCTTTTGTGAAGTGAGAATAATTACATCTTCCTCACTTAGTTGTGAAGATTAAATAAATGATAATTGCCTTTCCTTTGTTACCACACCTGACCTTTTGTGTGGGTCTGAAGCCTGTTGCAGTAGTGAGGTTTGAGGGGAAACTTCCAGAGCCAGTCATAATGAGGCTGTGAGTTGAGATAAAAGTTCGTGTAACTAAACCCACCAGAAAAAGAGTCAAGACCAAAGAACAAGATGAAAATGGTGCTTTGCTGGTTCAGAGTAGGGTACAAGCCCAGGCAGAGAGGAGCAGATCCAGAGCTGGATCTCTGCCGTTGACTGTGGCTTTAGACGAGCGGCCTGGGCTGTTGATCTGTAAACTGAGAGCACACTTCAGGGCTACCCAAGAGTCTCTCAAGTGTGGTCCATCTTAAAGCCCTGCCTACAAGGTTTCAAGTGCCTGCGGTCACTGTACCTCTTTTAGAGGACTTAAGGGAACTCCCCAGATGAGGACGTTAGCATTCCAGACACACACGTACACACACCCCCCACTTCCAGATCCTGGCTAGCACTTCTTACCCCTTACCACTCTCTTTCCTGCCCCCCAGATTCTCTCACTGCTCTCTCTGATAGCAGAGGAGGTAGGGAGTAGTTTTTATTTTGTAGAGGTTAAAGACTCATCTCGCCTGTGCAGGAAAATTGCAAAGGCCCCCTTCGGGGCTACCATTTTGCAGTGTCTAGAAATTCTGTGCAGGTACATAGTGAAAGAACAAAAGTGGAAGGCTAAAGAGTAAACTGAGTCAGTTTTGCTGGCTGTACAAAACAAAGATTAAAACAGAGAAATGCAAGGAACTTTAATAGCAAAAAAATATATATAGGGGGAGTGTTGAGTGTGAAGGTCAAAGCAAAAATGTTAAAGACGAAATTAGACAAATTTACATGAGAAGAAAATAAAACTGTAAAAAACATTTTGTAGTGGAAAATGACTTAAAAAGCAAAAGCAGTGCAAGCTTAAGGCTTTTCTTCATAAGAGTCTCTCTTTTGAGGCCCATTGGAGCAGAGTGGTTGTATTCCAGGGAAGCAGAGCTTTTATGTGCGTGGGGAAAGCGATGTTAGGAGGAAGATGATGGGTAACAACATTCTGGGACACCACCACATCCAAATCTAAGCATTTTGAAAGAGAGATATTTGACAAAAGAATATCCTAAAGTTACTTGAAAATAGGAAGCCGTTCTCTCTTTTTGTGCCTGAAATGGAAAACAGGGATGACACAGATTGAAAGGCACCTGAAGTTTAAAGCATTTAAAGAAACAGCCAGAAGAATTTGTCATCAGAAATGTTTCAAAAAAAAAATCATTGGAATCTGGGCACCTGGCTGGCTCAGTTGGTTAAGTGTCTGCCTTCAGCTCAGGTCATGATCTCAGGGTCCTGGGATCCAGCCCTGCATCAGGCTTCTTGCTCAGCAGGCAGCCTGCTTCTCCCTCTGCCTGCTGCCCCCCCTGCTTGTGCATTCCCCCACCCCCTCTCTGACAAATAAAATCCTTAAAACAAACAAAATCATTGGAATAAAAAAGCTAATAAATAGAGACAACATGATGAATAGAAAAGAAAGTTCCAGAAATAATAGCAAATTCTGCATTCCATTTAGGTCAGAGGGACCTGATATAGTTGCTGGAACCTGTGGCATTCTAGAAAATGACACTAGTTTATGCACAATCGTATGTGAGAGTGCAGCAGGGAGAAATGAGCTAACATTGTGTACCAGTTGTCAGGGTCTGCTCAGTCTAGCAGAAACTAGGTTAAGTAGGTTGCTGTGGATAGACGTCTTAACGTACACTTTTGTTGTCTTCCTCCCTGACCCCAACATTCTAGGTGCCACACAAGAGTTATAGACTAGGTATGGACTTGAGTGTTGGAAGCTCTGTGTCTAAGGCCTAGCTCAGCGCTTGACCACATGGCATGGACACCATCACTTTCCACATTTGCTAGATGGGGTTAATGCTAATCTAGTACCTTCCTCACAAGGCTGTTAGGAGAATCAAATGAGCTCACATATGCAAGTATTCTGTAAGTGTACCTGAATGTTTTTACTGTGACAGGTCTTTTTCGAATTATTTCCAAAGAGAAGAAGAAAAATGAGGTGAATTCATTTTTGTTCTCTTCAATCACTGAAGCTCTTGAACCTTCATGACCTCACCTAAATGCAGGGCTTCCTAATCTGGAGTCCGTGGATCACAAGGGGCCTGGGGTTAGAATTCAGGTGATCATGTACTTGGATGCAAAATAAAAATGTGTTTGCACTCTATTTGTACTATCTCTGATTGAGATTTAGCGTTTCCTTCCATTAGTGGAGTAGAGGCAGCAAGCTGCAGTAATATTTTAGCAGGGCCTATGAATTTCGTCACCAGTGAAAGTCACAGGTAACATCGTATTACAGTTGTTGCTGACATCTAGAAATGTCATCTACATGTGGCACAGCTTTGACATGTTAGTTATTAGACACACTTTTAGATCTTGTTATTTAATATGTTGGGTCACATATTAAAATGTGCATTTTACTATTTAGATATTTCAGTGTAATTGGTTTCCTTTGTAACCTAGTTTATTTTATGCATTTCATGTGAGAAGGGATCCACAGATAGGAAAAAAAGTTTGGTTTGTGGGTTGTTTTTTTTTTTAAGATTTTATTTATTTATTTGATAGAGGGATAGGCAGGGGGAATGGGAGAGCAAGAAGCAGGCTCCCCGCCAAGCAGAGAGCCCGATATGGGGCTTGATCCCAGGATCTTGGGATCATGACCAGAGCCAAAGGCAGATGCTTAATGACTGAGCCACCCAGGTGCCCCAGTTTGCTTGTTTGTTTGTTTGTTTGTTGAAGTTGTTCTTCTGACTGAGGGCCTACTGACATCCCCAGATAATGATGATAAAAGAAGGATTACTGGTACAATGGCTACCCAAACAGCCAGAGCTGATAGTGTACTTTAGAGTGAGAAAGTCCATTATACAAGTTAAAATAGCTTCAAGTTATAATATAATGAAACAGTGCGCTGGACAATCGGAAGCACAGATCTCTTCATCCAGTGCCATCTCTGTCGTGCATGGTAGATTCAGGCCAGAATGTGCAGTGCACCCAGAGGGGTGAAAATGACAGTGCATGCCAAACCACATACTCACCCTGCAGTTAGGTGCTGACACTTGCAGATGAGGTCTGCATGGCACACAGTAAGAACGTGCAGTTAGAAATCCAAATAAGAAGGTAGATGTTTCTGTTTCATTTTTAAATTTTATTTTGTGTTCTTCCATTGTACATTCGACTTCTAAAAAAATGGCAACGCCTGCGATTATTCTGCTCCCGTGGGTTTTTGTTTAAACATCTGTCAGACACCCATGGGGTGTCTTAGGTATTTACATCTTCCTCCTCAGATGGAATTCGAGTTCCTTGAGATAGCAATCCTGTCTTGTCATATCCTCTGCTGATTTTATTTAGCATCTAATAAGAGTTGTAGAGTAAATTATACTTTGAGGGGTTGAGATCTTTTTTTTATTGCATCCATATTCATCTTTGCCAGCTCTGCTTTCTGCTTAAAAAATTAGGCTTTGTTCACCTATTCATCTTGATTTCTGTATTGGGTATTTGAGCTTCAAGCAAGGATTTGTAGACCCCATTTTCCTGGGTTTTGTCACAGCTCATGATTTTGACTGTGATGTCCTAGCCATCTGATAAGGCATGACTTTGAAATCTACTAGTGATATTCATCATGTAGCTACCTCTGAATCAGAGCCTTTCAGAACTGGAGGTGCCCAAATTCTCTTTTGTATTGGTGATCACAGAGGCCAAGAAAGCTCAAGGGACTTACCTAAGCTTCACAGTGGGTATGTGGCAAACTCAAGAGCTAAGCCCAGTCTCAATCGATTGCCCTTTTACCACACTGACCTTTCCCTAAAGGCCAGTTTGATCTTGCGAGGTTCTGCGTAGGATTCTTTAGTCGGTTAGTTGTGAAAATACTGCATGACAAACATTTTTATCAGTAAAGATTCTGAGAAGTTCTGCAATAAAGAAACTTGTTTGATGTTAATCTACTATTTTTAAGTTTCTTTGACCACAGAATCCTTTTTCTTGCCTGTCCCCAGAGCCCCCAGAATACTCGGGGAAATGTTCCCCTACACAGTGATGAGCTTTGGTGGCGGTGATGGTAACAACAGCATTTACTGAGCCCTTAGCACTATGTCACAGGTATTGTTCTAAGTGCTTTATGTAATAAGACTCACTTAATCCTCATAACCCCCCAGAGAAACAGGTAATATAATCATCACTATTTTGCAGATGAGGAGACTGAGGCCAGAGAGGAAGCTGGAGTAAGGAAGGTGTATCACTGAGGCAGCTGCATCACACTGTAAACCGGGGCTTCTCAGCCTTGTCACTGTTGACATTCTGGCCATCTAGTTTGTCCTGGGCAGGGAGGCTGCCCTGGGCATCGTACCATGTTTAGCCACATCATTGGCCCATACCAAGTTGTGTCAACTAAAAATGTCTCAGACATTGCGGGATGTCCTCTAAATTGCTCCTAGTTGAAAACAACTGCTGTAAACTTGCAGCAGAAATACACTTTCCCAGCCGACCTTCTTAATAGCTTTTACAGTGACTCACGATCGTGATTGGGCAGATTACACATAGCAGGTTCTGGGACTGTGTCAGGTTGCATATACTTGTATGGAGGTGAATGTGAGTTGAACTTGACCCACGTTGTTCTCTTTCACTCCATTTCCATACACTGCTTCCAGTGAGAGACAGAGCCAGGAGGCCAGTATTGTTGCTTCTGCCTGCAACTGCTTGTACACACTGCCTGTACTAACTGCCCTGTACACACACCTAATTTATATATTGTTTCCATTTTATACTTCCCCTTGGAAGTGACCCCCATAAACACACACACACACACACACACACACACAGTCTTTTTTTTCTCCATGTAGTAGAGGACTTAATGCATTTGAATTACTCTACAGAAGAAGTTATGTCTGAGCCAAGATTAACTGCTGCCAAGGAAAACATACCCAACAGTGAATAACTCACAAAAATTTGGTGAAGAAAAAATAAAGTTGTATGATGAAGTATGCTACTAAGGTATTGGGTTTTATTTTTCCAGTGTGATAACCTGTTAAATTCACACACCACGAATAGATTTAAGGTTTCTGGCCATTGTTTCTTTGTAATTTAATATGCCATTTTTGGGAGCAGCTGAAGTATAATAAAAACAACAGTGAAATACCTAGGTTTAAATCCTGGCTCTGCCAAACATTTACTAACTGAGTGACCTCACCTCTTTATTTCTAAGGGTTTAGTTCCTCACCAATAAGATGGGGTAATGATATGAAACATTATATTGTTGAAAGGTTGAAAGGAGAAAATATATGCCCAATATCCAGAGCAGGTCCTTCCAGGACCAGTTTTTCAAGGAACTCTACCACGGTTTGAGCTTCATGATCCTTTTTGGTAATTCTTTACGTGTAAACCAATTGTCTTTGAAAGTAACAGAGATATTATCAAGTAGCACAGTGCAGATAACTCTTATTACAAGATGGGGTTTGGAAGGCAGGAAGAGTACATACAGTACTCAGAGCCATTGAATCTTGAAAGCTTTGCATTTAAAGACAGCAACAGAGTGAAGGGTGGGAGAGAAGGGATTGACAGAGGAACTCTGGGAGCCAAAGCTTATCCTCTGCTCTTGGTGGCCATTTAGTGATTCAGCCTTCCAATGGATATGTGTGTGCTGGACACTAAGCAATCAGTAGGGATAGAAAGAGAGCAAGTAACAAAAATAGCAGCTCTAGCTCTCTATCTGTCCCCTTGGAACTTAGATAGTGACTGTGTCATGTCTTTGTCCCAGCTCCTGGGACATAGTTGCTACCTAGAGTGCTGGTTTGATGAGGGTGTTCAGTGTTGGCCAAACGCATAGAAAGAATGCTGTGATCCATTAATATTGTCTGCCTTGGACAAGAGATAAAGGTGATGACTGCACAGAATCTGACAGTCCTTAGGAAATGTGGGTCTCACCAATTAGTATGTCATGAAACCAATTTTGTGGATCATTATGAGCATCATTTAAGAAAAGAAATAGAAAAACAAAAGACTGCTTTGCACATAGTGATAAACATTGCTTTGTGAAATTTCTGTTTTAGTTATATACATCTTGTGTAATAGGTCGTGATGTAAAATGGATTTCCTACAATAGGTCCTGTAACAAATGTGATTCTGGTGGTTACATGAACTCCTACTCTTTTTTCTCTATGCTCATTCTGTTTTTGTTTTTCTGAAACAACATGGTATGTTTGGTAGTTTGTGCCTAACAAATGAAAAACAGAACAACTCATACATTCTAGGAGTCATTCTTCAATACATGTTGTGTTTATCCTTTGAGTCTACTTCCATTAGAGTCTTTGTATTTTCTTTGGGGTCATTAACAATTTTATTTATAGTCCATTTTGAGGGGAGATGTAGAAGTACCAAGTAGTTAGAAGGCCCTTGAGTGAAGCTGGCTTTATAATACAGACCATGCCACTTTAGAGCTGTGTGACCCAGAGAGGCTACTTAAAACTTGGATTTTGTGGCCACCACACATGTTTATTTTTACACACACACACACACACACACACACACACACAGCAGATCCTGATTCACAATTCTCTGGTTACTCCTTAGAGCAACATGGATATATGTTCTCCTGATGCATTGGTGGATCATACCACATGGCAAGATTTTGTTAAATATGAAACAAAAATGTGGTTATCTATCACATATTGAGAGCATGTCCATCATTAATAATTAGGAGAAACCAACACCCTTTTAGTTCTTGACCCAACATCTGATGGTTCTATTTAATTCCCAAAGTGTCAGGAGAGAAATGAAGCTGTAATAAGAGATATGTCCATAAAAGGAGAAGAGTACTTGGAAACCATGAGGATAGAGAATAGGGAATAAGAGGTAAGAAGTGAGATAATATGAAAGACCACACTTTGCTTTTATTCTGATGGTGGTTTCAGGCAAAAGGTGGTTATTTAAAAATTCTACAGTGATGCTGTGTAATTAGGGAAAATCCTGCTGTATGGCTTGCCTGGCTATTCCTTAGATAAGAATTACATATTTTAAACATCCTTTTAAAACACAATAATGACATGCCTGTGTGACTCAATTGGTTAAGCTTCCAACTCTTGATTTCAGCTCAGATCATGATCTCAGGGTCTTGAGGTCAGGCTCCGTGCTGGGCATGAAGTCTGCTTGAGATTTTCTCTCTCTCCCTTTCTTTTTCCCTCTCCGCCCCCTCCACTCATGCGCCTACAATCTCACTCTCTCTCTCAAAAACTAAAACAAAAAAAGATAAAATGAAAGCACCTTGAGGTGGAGTAAGACAGAACTGGGTTAGAATCCTTGGCAGATCACTTCACCTCTTGGAACCTCAGTGACTTCTCAGGCAAAAGGGATGTAATACTGTATTTCACAGGGCAGGGATCAAGGTAAGCTGAGAGCCGTAGCCCATGATGAATGGCCACAAAAAGTTCTCCCCAATCTCCTACCTTATCGGAGAAAGATTTGGAGCTTATTTTTAAAACATAAGCAGTTTCCACATGGATGCATCTGAAAGCATTATGGACAAGATCAGTGTTTTGAGAGCATAAAGTAAAACTTTCTCAAAGGACCTTTGATTGAAAAGAGTAAGTCTTGCACACTCTTTTTATGTACCTGTGGCTGCCTGCTTTGCCTGGGTGCCAGAAGCAGAGGGAAAGGAGCGTACCAAGGCCACTGCTTACACCAATTCGCTTACCCACTATTGTGTCTCATAGTACATGCCTGATAAATGGTCTATCATACACATTGAATGTGAACTTGGTATTCCTTGTTCTCACAGACAACTTGTATCTACATCTCTGAATTGGGTAAGTAAGGCAATCAGACTAACCCCATTAGTAGTGGTCTAATGGGTCTAATGGTCTAACCCCAACTGGTCTAATGGGGTTCCACTCAAGCCTTCATATCTTAAGATTCTGTGGTTCTTCATCCATTTGAATTGTGATCCACGGTATCGTTGCTGTTTTTCCTACTAGTTTAATATCTTGAAGACTTTTCAGCTTTCACTTGGCTTGGGCAGTATCTATACCTATGATTAGAACATTAGCAAAAGTGACTGTTCTATCCTGACTCTTTCAACCCCTACCTCCTCTAAAAGTCCTTGTTTGTGTATCACAATATTTGCTGAAAGCAGGAACTTCCTTTTCAAGAAGTCATTCACCAAGTGCCAAGTGACAAGCTGTATTTGCATGTGAGCACAAACAGATGGTGTACTTGTCAAAACAGGTACCTGTAATGCATGCCTTTTATAAAATTTCCTGGAAAAATACACTTTGCTGCTCAGTATGGGCACTTTTAAAAGTGGGCATTCACTTGGCTTACTGAGAAGGACAACCCAGAGCTGACCTTGCTCGCCCCGGCAAAATCTGCTGCACCATGATTTCTCCCACCCCTCCAAAAGTTCTCTGCCCTCTATGCGAGTGACTTTGGTATGTACTTTCTTTTCTACTAGCTCCTTGTAGATTGGCACTAATGTATCCAACCACTCATGGCTTTGTGTTTTGTTTCTTAGTTAGGAGTGTCAAACACATAGGAATACTGACTATGGGAAGGTTTTGAAATTGCCACCCATTAAATGATAGAATATTTCATCACCACAGTTAAAATTCTAATAGATACTGACTGAGGAAGAAAACAAATGTTATTCTGGTAACACAGAAGAGAGCTATTTTATCATTTTCCCAGACTTAGAAACATATTAATTAATTTCGAGTCTGCACTGTTTCAAATCATTGAAATTTATGAATTAGCTTAAATTTACCTTTCAAGATTTACTAATTCAGAAGCATGATTTTTAATACAGATGTTATGAAATTTTTAGAGATTTACTGGCAGAATTCTGCAATTATGAACCCTAAAGGAGTAAATACTTTCTAAAACTTTTATTCATTTAGCCAGCTCTGTTCTACCTTTGTACTCTTAATATTATTTACCTCAGATTGTTACAAGATTTTCATTGAATTTTTGAACAATTGGTTATAATTTTAAGAAATGTCTGCTAGATACAGACAAAAACTAAGTCAGTGCATATTAGCACTGAAAAGACCTAAGAATTTAAAATGTTTCAACTTATTTTAAATAAGATGGTCATTCTTTAAAAATCTTTTAAAAAATCTTTTTGACACTCATCATCAAGGTGAGGAAATTTAAACAAATCAGTTTTTGTTTTTGCCAGTAGGCACTTTAAATAAGATGGTCATTCTTTAAAAATCTTTTAAAAAATCTTTTTGACACTCATCATCAAGGTGAGGAAATTTAAACAAATCAGTTTTTGTTTTTGCCAGTAGGCACTTTATGCTAATCATGTTAGTACCTTGGAAAGCTGTCAAGGGTTTGACAAGCCAAATGCAATGAGCCATTAACTCCAGAAGCCAAATTCCCCCCTAAATAATTTTCTAGAGGCAAGTGTTTTCTGATGTGCTCAGACCTAACAGTGCTTCCCACTTCTCTGCAAATGCCACAGACCTTCATAAACCACCACCATGTACTCATTTGATTAATATAATACACACAGGCTGTATGGGAGGCAACACAGTGTGCGGCTTAATAACACAGAGGTACTACTGGCGGGTGGGTGGGCATCTATCCTCAACCTCACCGACGTTTATAATTTCCTACAAGGAAATCACTGGGTTCTTCTTGATTTTAAACAGGTTCTCACTGTTGGATCCACTAGAATTATGCCTTTGAGAGATGATCTCACTGTTGGTTCCACTAGAAGTGCGCCTTTGAGAGGTGATTTTTTTTTTTTTTTTTTTTAAACGTTGTCTCCACACCCAGCCTGGAGCCCAACCTGAGGCTTGAACTTATGACCCTGAGATCAAGATCTGAGCTGAGATCAAGCGCCTGGGTGGCTCAGTGGGTTAAGCCGCTGCCTTCGGCTCGGGTCCTGATCTCGGGGTCCTGGGATCGAGTCCCGCATCGGGCTGTCTGCTCAGCAAGGAGCCTGCTTCCTCCTCTCTCTGTCTGCCTGCCTCTCTGCCTACTTGTGATCTCTCTCTGTCAAGTAAATAAATAAAATCTTTAAAAAATAAATAAATAAATAAATAAATAAATTAAAAAAAAAAAAAAAAAAAAAAAGAGTGGACTCTTAACCGACTGAGCCACCCAGGCACCCCAGCACTCTAAAAGACTTTTAAAAACATCATCTCTTGGGGCACCTGGGTGGC
Source organism: Neogale vison (assembly GCF_020171115.1). Taxonomy (NCBI): domain Eukaryota; kingdom Metazoa; phylum Chordata; class Mammalia; order Carnivora; family Mustelidae; genus Neogale; species Neogale vison. The sequence goes on from NC_058099.1 coordinate 47,540,251, forward strand.
TCAGTTAAGTATCAGACTCTTGAAATCAGCTCAGATTCATGATCTCAGGGTATGGAAGCGAGCCCCACATGGGGCTCCACACTCAGAGTGGACAAGTCTGCTTGTTGCTCTCTATCTCTGTTCTTCCTCCCACTCATGCACTCTCTCCCTCTCTTAAAAAAAAAAAAATTCTTTTAAAGTGTTAATAATTATAGAATTGATAAAGTCTCATAATCAGTCAAAATCATCGTGTTTGATGATTTGATACATAGAATAATTAGGCTGCTTTCCAGTGCTAACTTATTTGGAGTCAGATGCAGTGCTGAGGCTGAGTGGGGGGGGGTTATCTATCTGCAGAGAGTATATAAACCACCTCTCCTGGTTTGGCAGTTTGGCAGTTTGGGAAGTGTGGCCATGATCACAGGGCCTTCAGAATCAGAGTTGGGACAGCTAGTCATTTTCCTTCTCATAGCTTTTTGATACAGTGCTTCTTTCACACTCAGAGTAATGCCTAGTGTGCCTAGTGTCTAACAGTTGTGGAGAGCAAAGTGTGACTTTGCATTAACTTAAAAAAAAATACAGATTATATGCTTATATCTGCAATGCCTCTGACTTCGGGGGATATTGAGGTGTAGATTAAAAAAGATAGTAAAGACGCACAAAAAAATTTATAGAAGAATAGCTCCTTGTGATTTTATTTTTTTTTTTATAATTATTACTCTTGACACATTTTATCTTCAAAGTGCTTGGCAAATATTAATTAACTTTTTAAAACTTTAAAGGAACTCAAGTCAACTTGCTTTTTCATAGAGAATATCCCATTGAAGTTAGGTGGTCTAAGATTGAGCTATAATTGAGCTATAATAGAATTATTAAAAGATTCTTAATAGGGATGCCTGGGCTTCAAAGAACAGAGATCTAAATGGAGTAAAGCAACATCTAAGAAATTAATTTGATTAATGTTATAGAAAAACTGAATTTATTGTCTTGGCCAAATAAATGTCCAAATAAAATCCCTTCGTAGTGAGAAATGGACTGGATTTAATTTGATTTCTGCACTATTTGGGAGGCTATAGAATGACACTTGGTTTGATATTTACACATTCGTAGAATTTGGTCCATGTAGGCATATGATTAAAGAATTACTATTTCCATATTGACAAGTAGGAAAAAAATCAATATATCAGAATTAATCCATTCTAATAAAAATAAGTGGTCTAAAATGGTGATCATTGAAAAATAGTCTCAAAACAATGAATTTCAAAAAATTCAAAACAATGAATTTTTCTATTTATCAATAGTTTTGACAGATTATACCAGGTCCAGAGTTCAGAACATCCTGTAGTTTTAAAATAATTTAATTCCCATATTGGACTTAAAGATTTGCTTTCTTTGAAGGTTTCACCTTTAAGGTGATTATTCCAATATGGCACACATCATTTCCTGACTAGTGGCTCCCCAGACTGCTTACATTTGTGACATGTTCCATTCCTTCTTGCCCCCTCCACACACACACCGGGAACAGGTATCAGCATCAAGTTAATATTTAACTCCAGGGGCGATGAGGAAGTGCTCCGGTGGGTAAATCCAAAACCCTGCACGCCAGCAGTTCTTCATAATCCTTTCCATGTAAGGAGAGCAATTGATAGAATATAAAATATATATTTTTAAAGATTCACATAAACAGAGGAATAATATAAACAAAGTAATTAAGATGTAGTTCCTAAAATATCTAAAGTAGCCCTTACCTACCTGAAACTCTGTTTTCTTGTTTGTAATATAGTTGCAGTTTAAAAAAACCAGAAAACCAGCCCAGTCCCTCTTATAGTATGATTTTGATAAAGGCATACTCCCTGTCCTCAAAGTCAAGGTCCTTGCAAGTTTCTGTTTTAGGAGAAAGAGAGCAGAGCTAATTCTGTTTAGTTCCTGGCTGCTTCATGCCTGAGATCATTTGCATGAACTGTCTCTCCCCTAGCCAAGTTCCATCCTGCCTTATCTGTTTTTTGAACTTCTGTTTAGTCTTCAAAGTCCTGCTCAGTCTTTAGTTCCTCTGCGAAGCTTTCTATGACTTCCTTCCAGACAAAATAATCTATCTTTTCCCTGAGTTTTTGAATCTTTAGATAATTTCTGTTCTTGTCTATATCATAATCATGTGTTATTTTTTCATCATTCCACCTTTTCCACTTGGTTGTTAGCCCATTTAAGTGCTGAACTGCATTGGGTTTGTATCTGTTTTTTATTCCTTGGTATATGAAGATGAAGCAGTAAATCTTTGTTGAGATGAAGTGAAAATGCTCACTGTAAACACGAAAAGGTCTTTGAGATTCAGTTTAAATAAAACAGCTTTTTAAACTCTGCTCCACTTAAAGAAAATGTTATCTTATTTTTGCAATAAAAATTAAATCCGGGGCACCTGGATGGCTCAGTGGGTTAAGCCTCTGCCTTTGGCTCAGGTCATGATCCCAGGGTCCTGGGAATGGAGCCTATCAGGCTCTCTGCTCCGCAGGGATACTTCTCCCCGCCCCCGCCCCCTGCCCTACCTGCCACTCTGTCTACTTGTGGTCTCTGTCAAATAAATAAATAAAATCTTAAAAAAAAATTAAATCCATTCCATTGCAGAAATTTGGAAAACACATGCATTTTACAGTAAAAATTGAAATAATTTATTATTTCACTAGGAGATTAAACATCATTCACATTTTGATATACCTTCTCATTCTTTTTACTTGAAGGTATAAATATATGTATTTAAACAAAATGGGGATGCTATGGTATTGTGTAACTGCTTTGCTTTTTGCTAAGTAGTTTGTAATTAGCTTCACATATTTGTAAGTACTCTCCTAAGACATCGACCTACTATAATTTATTATTGGCAATATAGTTTTTTTCCAATTTTTTGTTTGTGGCTATACTAAAATACTGAAACATTTCTACGCTGATTGAAAATTAGTCACCACCCCAGGTGTCCTGAGTGCCCTCCCTCTACCCCTCCCCCCAGACTCCTGATGACCCAGCAATTAATGGGTTACAAATTAGCACAGTCATAGCCCTCTAGGACACAGGTGGCATCCACTCTGATTAGTTCGGACTATGATAAATCTTTTCAAAATCATTAGTTATACCCTGAATCTTTGCATATATCTCTCATTTTTTTTTTTTTTTTTAAATTTAAGTAGCTTCCATACCTGACATGGGTCTTGAACTCGTGACCTCATGATCAAGAGTCACATGCACTTCTGACTGAGCTGGCCAGGTGCCTCGCATCTCTCATTATTTCTCTAAAGATCTAAAAATGGACATCTTTTGCCAGCAATTATGTGTTAGGAGCCTGTCACGAAACAGATCACTCAAGTTAGGATAATTCATTTATATAGGGTTTAGTAACATTCCTACAGGATTCAGTAAAGGAACTGTTAAAAAGGGAGAGGAGAGAGTAGGAGCAGATCTGGTAAGAGCAGAGATGATTTTCACCCCGGGGCATGCAGATGCGAGCAGGAGTGGTTCGTTATAGGGACCTGCGAGCAGAGACACCTTGAGAAGAGCTGAGACTTTCGGTTGAGCTCCCACAGGGAGCAAAGCAGGGAGTACCCACTCTAGTTTCCCTTTCTCAGATCTCCTATCAGGGCACTTCAACTCCCAAGAGGGTGTCAAAGGATGGGGGAGATCTGGTTTATATAGTCCTTTATAGGCCAGCTTCCCAGGATGGAGAAGGGTAGGGAGTTAATTTGGAGTGGTAAACCCAGAAGAGAGCTAACACACTTACAGCCTCCTTACTCCATAGTGAAAACTTGTCTCCAGAAAAAATGATGTCTTAGATCCTCAAATGTAGGCTATAATGTGGGTGTTGGTTGATTATATTTATAGATAATCTGAATGGATTTATAGGGAGTGCAGCCGCCATCCTCTTGTGTCTATAGAGCCATCTTGGTCACTACTAGTTTATCGTGGAGGCTTCCCCTCATCTTCCCTCCATTCAGCATTCCCCAGCTTGTTAACAAGAATCAGCTGACCATGATGTGACCATCCACGTACCGCAAAGCCTTCTGTCTGTGGTTCTTTGTCCTGGCTGTCCGTTACAGTCAAGTATGGAGCTCTTATAAACATACCGATGCTCAGGCCCTGTCCCTAGAGATTCTGGTTTATTCACTGTGTTCCAAGGGTTCAGGCCTCAGTAGTGTTAAAAAGTTCAGAGGATTCTAGTGAACACCAAGGGCAGAGAACTCCTGTTGTGCTGGAGGCTTCAGCAAGCCCTAGAATTCCCAGGAAGGGGTGGTGGGGGCGGGGGGGGTGTCTGCTCTGCTCCAGCTTCCAGCAACAGCTTGGTCTCCCAGTGCCTCTGCGGGTCGCCCTGGACCCCGATGATGACGTCTGGAGGAAATGAAAAGTCGGCTTCTGATCTGGAAGAAGATTGGAGTCTCGGTTTCTGACATGGCAGTTGGGATTAAGTTGCTCTTAGTTTTACCGCTTTTAAGACATTTTGTAAATCAGAAATAAACCGAGTAATAAGACTTTGGTGAGAAGCAGATATCTGAGCTTATATAATATGGAGACGGAGTTCTATTTTCCCAAGATTCATCCATTGATAGCCCATCATACACTCTAAGTGGTTACTATATATTTTGTGCATATATGAAACGTATATGTTAAGAACAAATGTTCTTAACATTTAAGTTTTGGGGGGAAACACATTTTGAGTAGAGGTGGTCGTAATTTTTGAAGATTTTATTTATTTGAGAGAATGAGTGAGAGAGCGAGTTTGAGCTGGGGTTGAGGAGGGAAGGGGCAGAGGAAGAGGGACAAGCAGACTCCCCACTGAGCGAGGAGCCCAATGAGGGGCTTGAACCCAGCATCCTGAAATCATGACCTGAGCTGTAGGCAGACACTTAACTGACTGAGCCACCTGGGTGCCCTGAGGTGTTTATATTTTTAATGTTTCCAAATGGCTCAGGAGAATTGTCTTAAGTTATAGAGTAAATTTTTAGTAGCATTTCTAGGCAAAAAGAAATAGTATTTCTAAAAATCTGCATTTCTCCCTTGTAATATTATGAAAGTTGAAGTGTAAGACTATAATTTATTATTGACGACATTTACATTACCTGCTACCTAATGTTTTATTTTACTTTTTTTTAAATTTTATTTAGTTAACATACAGTGTAATATTGCTTTCTGGACTAGAATTCAGTCATTCATTATTATGTAATGTTTTAAATGAAGGGGGGTGAGTTGTATTTTTTTTTTATTCACATTTTCTTTTTACCAACAGTTTTATGAAATCCAAGCATCTTTGGTTCTGTTCTACCCCATCCATTGTGTTTGAAAAAGTGCCTTGTCACCTATTTGCTTTTTCCAAGTACAACCCAGGCCACTTCTTTGCTTCAGGTCTTCAAAAAGTCATCATCCTTGTAGTATCAGATATTTTGCAATTTAGTAAATGGAACAGTGTGCATTCTCTTTGGGGTACCAAACATGACAGAACCAGAGTTGAACCTAAAAATATTCTTAAAATATTCTTTAAAATATTCTCCATCCCCCTTTGAGTATTTTTTCTTGCTTAAAGTCCAGCACAAGTTATGACTCTAGAAAACTAATTGCAAATTAATAAGGAAAAAGATTGTTCTTATATCTCTGTCTTAGGAGCATGTATTTGTTTGTCTTGGAATTCCGCATAGTAACTAAATCCATTAATGGCTGTCATCAAGAACTGAAATTATCTTGATTTTTTGCTGCTCAGATTTTAGAGTGAACATTCTCAGGGTGATATCAGTAATCAAGACATCAAGCTTTTAGGAAAAGATAATTCCTGTCAATGCAAGTAGAAACATAATTAAGAATATGTAAATGGATCTTCACTGCAATAAGACATAAACATATTTGTGGTAACCTACTCCTCTAAAAAACAAAAATCCTAAGGGCAGAGACTTCCTCACCATCTGGGGGATGAACACTTTTCCCTTGTGGTTACATCAGATTACCAAATGCTGGTAGAAAAGTAGCATGAAAGGCTAGTGATGACCATTTGAGGATAATGTGCTACTATGGCACAGACCGCAGCCCCTTAGTGCACTGCCAAGTTCTTTTTTGGGTGGACTACCCTCCTCTTCACCCAAGCTGGGCTTGTGTCTTCACTCCTCTAGGTTTTCTTTCAGTCTCCTTGTTTGTGCTCTTCTGTTTCTTGAGTTTATTTGAGATTCTTGCAGGCTTTTACTGGGAAAATGATTTATATACTATTTTTTAAAAAATTATTTATTTATTTTACAGAAATCACAAGTAGGCAGAGAGGCAGGCAGAGAGAGAGGAGGAAACAGCCCGCCCACGGAGCAGAGAGCCCAATTCGGGGCTCGATCCCAGGACACTGGGATCATGACTCGAGTGGAAGGCAGAGGCTTTAACCAACTGAGCCACCCAGGTGCCCCTGATTTATACACTTTTAAGAAGTATTTCTAGAGCACTTCAAGTTGTTTAGAGGAAATAACTAAAAATGCACACATTTACTCTTTTTCTTGTTTACGTCTATTAAGATTTAGCTTTCCTTGGTGAATATTAAAATTAAATGGTTTTAGCCCTAGACAGGACCTTGGTGATCCGTTCAGTGAAAGTGTAGCATAACTGGGAAAAGTGCAAAGGAAAAACATGGTTATTATTTTGTTTTTAAACAAAGTAGATTTCCTCGTGAATCAGATTTGAGTTATAAAGCATCAATCCTGCACATTCTCTACAAAGAGAATAAAACAGGAATGGTGATGCTTACCTTACAGGGAATTGGGAGGATTGGAAATAATCCAATAGCATGTATAAAAGCCTAAAGTAGAAACAAATGACAGCCATTGTTGTCTCTCCTGCTCACTCTCCTCCCCTAAACTCAGGTCACTTGTGCAGCATGACCTTCACGCCAGTCCTTGATGTGGTCAGGCCATATTCCTTCCGAAAGCCTTCTTCTGGGTTCTAGCTCTTCTCGGAGGCCTATAGTCTCTGGATCAGAAAACTGCCCTGTCATCCGGAGTTGCCCAAGGCATTAGATTTTAATTAGGACAAAAGCCTTAGCAAAAGTCTGTAGAGACTGGGCCCAGTTTACCAGTGTGCCTTCAATCAACAGCAATGAAATTACCTGCAAGGGAAAATTTTGAAAAACCAAAACACAGCCTCCAGTAAATATAACTTAGCATGCCTTAGTTTGTTCCTTTGTTAGAATAGAGCATACATCATCATCATCACCATTGTCGTCGTCGTCGTCGTCGTCATCATCATGGCACTGCCTGAGCAGAGTCTTGAAGATGAATTCTGGTTTGCCAGACAGAGCAAGGGGCATGTTAGGAGGGTTATAGGGAGCAACATTGGGAGATCCCCCTGCCGTGTGTGCTTTGTCTGACTTTGGTGGTATTTGGTTTACAGGTAACCATCTACTCTGATAATAAAATGTTTTACATTTTAATTATATGTTCAGACAGTATTCGAAAGATTACTGACAAAGAGGAAAATGGAGTCATTTATAGTTCTGCTGTGAATCAGCATGGTGGGTCATTCCTTTGAGTTCAGGATGCTTCCTTTTGGATGGATCTTTCTAGATTCCTGAAGCAGAATGACCATTTAGAGGGCTATGTGAGGGGCAGGAGAAAAGGTATGAACAAAGTAGAGCTGGGGATATAGCTGACATGCCAGGGGGATGGTGAGGAGATAAATCTAGCCCCAGAGGGAGAGCCTTGTTGGTGAGTAGAAAGTGAGACTGGTGAGATTGTGTTAGTGTGGTGACACAGAGTGCAGACCTCAGGGAAGACATGCTGAATTTTGGCTCTGACATTTACTGGCAGTATAATTATAAATTAATCACTTAACCTTTCTGAAGTTTAGTTTCCTCAGCTATAAAATGGAGATAATTTCCCTCAACAGCCCTTCAGTTCGGAGGTAGGATTTAATAACAAAATAGTTGTGAAGTGCTTGACACTTAATATATTCTAAATTCATTCTCCCTTTGGTTTAGGCTTTGGAGGACCTAGAATATGAAGCCAATGGGAAACTCAATCATTAATATATTTAAGATACTTGTACTTTAAGATATGCACAATACCAGATCTTTAAGGGTGGTGGCTAGCCAGTGATTGAAGGGGTACCCTTGTGCTTAGCTGGGCTTTGGGAGGCACCATATATTACTGATAAGTCAGTCAGCTCCTCCTGTGATTCACAGTAGCCCCACATTCTCTAAATTTTCACACATGAAAGTATTGCTCACCCACCATCAGAGTGCACCAGAGTGCTTAGTTTCTTTGCAGAAGTGTTGACAGGGTTGCACACATCTGTCCCCAGTCTCTCAAAATCCTGGCCCCTATAAGGCCAACAGCACGCATTTTTTTAGGTGACTAGCTAATGATTGAAGAGATGGTCCATGGCCATGAAACCCAGAGAAAGAAGAATGACTCACAAATTAAGTAATGACCCTACTGTAGAATAAACATTTCAGTTTAATAAAGTACATATTTTAAAGGCCTGATTAAGGCTCAAAATCTTTAGGAAAAGATGCCAGTTACCAGTCCACACCAATGCATTGAAAAGATCAATCTTCAAAAGGATAATTGAATCATAACCTAAAACAATTGGATTTTTAGTGAGTAAGAGCATTAAATGAAATTCTGGGAATATGGAGTTTAAGATGAGCATAAGGTAGCAAAGCAAGAGTTCATATTTCATGTGTATGGAATGTTCTAAAGTCTAGTTTAATTTTAGGTCCATAGAAAATTTGTTAAGCAGGAAAGGATCCAACCTTAGTCTCTAAAACTGATTTTAAATGTGGCACGTACACTCTTTTCCTTCTTAAGCTTAATTTTCTTTTAAGTTTAATATAGTTCAAGAAGTCTTCACAGTGGGGCTGTCTTTTGTCCTCTTGCACAGCCTTCCTTCACACCCCTTCAGCCCTATAAAACAAATGAGCTTTTCCGGTGCCACAAGGTACAATTCAGTGTTCAAGGAACATCAATCCTCAAGTAAATTGATGCTACAGATTCTTTAAATTGAAGTTCCAGGTCGTGGCTTCAGATGAGGATTAACTCAAGATCTCTCTAATCAGGAGTCTACATTTTTAAAATATTTGTCCTCTTCCAGAGTTCTCTATTTCTTTGAAAGTCACCTCTGCCTATCCAAGAGCACAGTATGGAAAACTGGGCTTTTTTGTTTTATTTTCTTGGTTCCTCCATTTCCTTAGGCACTCAAGTCCTCAAGCAAGTTTTTTCTGTTCTTCCTTTCTAGTATATCTCAAATCTGTGTGCTTTTCCTTCTTAATCAAACTGACAGCATCTCTGCCTAGACAGCCTTGGTGGCCCCTCATTGGTCTCTGTGCATCTGCTCTGGCCGCTTCTGTCTGTTCACCACAAAAGAGCAGCAAGAACAATCCTGTCAATAGATAAGTTTTAAAAGTAATGTGATATGAAGCGTTGAAATTTAAAACACACACACATAAAACACGTAAGTCTTCTATTGCTTCCTATAAAGCCCTTTGGCAGCTTCCCATCGATCTCCGTAAAATAACACAAAATCTTGATTTTTCTTTCATTTAACAGATACAGATGGACTCTTTTGCTAAAACCCCCTTTTCATCCCATTGTGTCCTAGTCATGCAGAGACAAATCAGCCTTGTCTCCAACCCTCAAGAAACCCATAGTCTAGCCAAATGGTGCTTGTTCAGAGTTTACTTGTTTATTCCTAAATATTCACCAAAATCCTGTAACTTACCAGCACAGTTGGAGAATGAACTTAGGTGTCCTTTGACTTTGTTATGCCTGTTAGTGAAATGGGTGGCTTGAGCAAACATGGCATATGCTACTCTGAGGATAATTTTCACTCAGTCTAAAGCCAGAGCACATAGTCGTTCTTTTTGTTATCATTATGCTAGGTCAGTCTTCTTTCTACAGTAAAACTGCATAGAAAACAACCAGAAAACCTGAAGGAGTTCAGCACCAAGTATTTATTTGCTTTCTCATTGGAGTGGTCAGCTAAGCAGCTCTGTTCATCTTGCCGGCTCACATGCCGGGGTTGGCTGGCTGTTGGCTGACCAACACTGGCCTTGGCTAGGATGACCAGCGAGACTTTGCTTTGCTGTCTTTGTCTTATTTTTATTTTTCAGTAGAGTAGCTGGGATATATTCTCATAGCGATGGCTAAGGCTCAAGAGGGAGCAGGTAAGTTCCGTCTTACAAGTGGTTTCTGAACTCTGCTTGCATCATATCTTGCTGACATCACAAGTTGACTCAAGTGAATTACACAGCTAACTCCGGAGTCAGAAGAGGTACTGCCAAGTTACATGGCCAGGAGGGAATTCAAGGAGAATTGAGGCCATAATTGTAATCCATCATGATGCCATGATTTTGCTTATTATATTTTGTGTGTAACTTGATCATAGCACTTAACCAGATTAAGTGGAAATATATAATGTGTTAATGGTTTACCCTTTCTCCAGTGCCCATCTTGGGGAACCAACTATGGACAAAGACCCTGTCTTCAGTGCAATGTTTGGCATAAAATAGATGCCCAACAGATGTTAAACTAACAATTATTAGTATGTTGGTGACCTTGGGCTGTTGACTTGAGATAATTAAATGTACTCAGCCACAGCTTAATCATTTATAAATAGTAAGTAATAATAATACCAACTGCAACCAATTCTCTAAGGACTAAATAGGGGCAAAAATGTAAAAGTACATACTCTTTTCTCAAAAAAGATGATTGCTTCTTCCCCTCCCCCAACCTTCCTTCCTCACTGGGAAAATAGTAAATGGTTTAATCTTGTTCTACCTTAGGCAAGAATTTATAGGATAGAGAACCACCTATTGAAAATATCTTCCATATCTTCCAACTAAAAAGTACTTTTGTGTAATACCCATATGCTAACGCTAAAGAATTTAGGTCCCCTTGAAGGCTTAAGCCTGTTAACCATTTGCAGTTTGTCTTAAATTCCTATAATGAAAGGGTTGGAGTTTCTTTCTCATTCCCGTAGAAGACATACGCAAAGAGGAAAAAGGAGTTTATGGGTAGTGGGGTGATTTTGGGTAGTGGGGCTCTTTGAGGGAGAACAAATCTGGTAGGTACCACAGTGTATGGGGCAGGGGGGTGCATAGACAGTTGGGATATGAGGCTTTCCAGCAGGAATGACAGGGCCACTGGAGAGGGCAGGAATAAAAACCTCACCCTTTTTGTCATTTCCTCTATACTTTAGTGGCTGTTTCTGATGCCTGATCTAAATATTTGGTTATGCTTTATTAATATTCCTAAGTTAAAATAGATATAATTTTAACTTCTATTTAGTTATATATATTAATTTTTATTTGATTTTTATATTTAGTTTTTATAGTTATATAATTATATATTGTTATATAAATATATATCAATTATGTACAAATAAACATATTAAATTATATCTATAACTTTCCTCTTTCTTAAAACCCCCAGATTTAGGGCAAACATACATCTGGCTTCTATCAGTTAAGGAATAACTTTAAGCACATCCTGTCAAATTGTCTGTTCCCAAAAGCAATACCAACACATTTAGTGGATGTTTTTTTTCCCTGCAGTTATGTTCTTGATTGGACCACAAATTTTTCCATAGTACACTACTTGAAAAATAGAACATTCTAGTTCTTTATACATAATCAGCCCCCTACCTCCAGCCTTTTTTAGAGAACTTTTTTTTTTAAATGAGGCATTATGTAAATTGTATTCCAGCTCTGAAAAACCACTGAGCATTAGTTATACCATCTTTTAAGTTGCTATGATGGGGTTATTCTCAATCTTTATGTCTGTGTACTAATCGGGACCGATACAGCTCACTACCTCCTGTCCCCCACCTGTCTGGGACATGCTGAATTTTCTGCCAGGGTGGTTTTAAATCAGCTATTCACCAATTGAAATCAGATTATTCATCTATAAGGAATTTGAATTAGTTAAAATTCTTCGAAAAATTCTAGATTTAAACTTTATTTTGTTAATTATACTCTTAAAGGTTTGAGATGTTTTAACAGTTTTTTTTTTTTTTTTTAACTTTTAGGAAAAAAATTATAAATAGGCCCTGTGATCTCCAGGACATTTTAACTGAGTGTTTTTCAAAGTTGAACCTTAACTGCTAAAAGCTATAATTTGGTACCTATAATATTTTTCCAGTTGTAACATAATTCATGGATAGGTTGTATTTTTGCAGGAAATTTGCCTGAGGTGTATGTTGTGAGGAGGTGCATTTTATCAGTGACCTGATAAAACCATGATTTACTGGATACATCAGAGAAATTAATGGGAAGAACCCAGGTTTCAGCAGCATGTTTAATAAGGGAAGGCTTTGGTCTTCTAGACTTTTAAATTATACATTGAGAAATTATCTGATAACTTACAAAGTAAGTTTCTTTTTAGAAATATGCAAGTAAATAGCAAGAGGAATGTAATGCATCCTATCTTTTATCCTTTAAGTGATCCCCATATGAAATCGCCCATATAACTTCTCAGGGATCTGCTGGATCTGCTGGATCTGGCTGGTAAATTAGATACTTGCTAGCATTCAGTTCTCTTTTGCATATGCAAAATGAACCTGACAAAGTCACAAGAAAGTATTGTTTTCAAATATGTTGTGTATACATTCTAAAATGATGCAACCTACATCTGCCTCCCAATTATAAGTATTAGGAATATTTTATATTGAACTTTTATATTTTATTTGAAATTTTTTTGAAATTTGAAATTTTATATTGAACTTATATTTATAATGAACTTTTGGCAGAAATTTTGATTCAATGAAGTTTTCTTGATTCAATGATGTATTTTTTTTAAAGATTTTATTTGTTTATTTGATAGAGATCACAAGCAGGCAGAGAGAGAGGAAGGGAAGCAGGCTCCCTGCTGAGCAGAGAGCCTGTGGGGCTCAATCTCAGGATCCTGGGATCATGACCTAAGCTGAAGGCAGAGGCTTTAACCCACTGAGCCACCCAGGCACCCCAGTGATGTATTTTTTTACCTGCATTTTGTAATCTATATTGTATTTACCTTTTATTTTGATTCAGTGTTCTGCTCTTGATGAACCAAAAATCCCTGAATATCTTTACATTAATAGATCGTGTTATGAAGTTGAGCTTATTCTAGGATGTCAGTTTGTACCTGTTCCATCAGATATCTCACCCCAGCACAACTTTTTGTAGGGTCTTGTACAATAGAATCCTCATAAGCTCCCGTCCTTCCACAAGAAATATACATACATATGGCATGTGTGTAAGTGAATGACTGTGTGTGTATATACACAAACATACGGTTTCAGACTTAAGAAACATTGAACTTTTGCTTCTGGTAAACGCAGTTGGTAATTAGCCTTGTTTAAGTGAGTGTGCTTCTTCTTATATGTACCTTGATAGGGCTGTATAACCAAATGTTTTATCTTTATAGGAATATCTTAGGTTCATTTTTGTTTTTAAGTAATATTTACTAGTATTTTTCTCAGAAACATATAAAGAAGAAAACAAAAATAATTTGTAACACTGTCATCCAATTACTTTTAGAATAATAAACCACTGTTTAAAATAATGAATCACTCATGTATCCTACAAGAAAAATTTATATGTACCAGCCAGGATATGTATGTGTATACACATACTTTCGTGCTTACAGCTGACCCTTAAACAATGTGGTCTGGAGGTGCTGACCCCCAGTCAACAATGCACATATAACTCTGACTCCCCAGAAACTTAACTACTGATAGCCTACTGTTGACTGGAAGCATTACCAAGAACATAAACAGTCAATTAGGACATCTTTTGTATATGGTAGTGGCGCCCGACTGGCTCAATGGATGGATCCTGTGACTCTTGATCGGGGTTGTGAGTTTGAGCTCCACATTGGGTGTAGAGATAACTTAAAAATAAAATATTTTTTAAAAACCCATTTTGTGTATGTATTATATATTCAATTATAATAAAATATGCTAGCAAAGAGGAAATGTTATCAAGAAAAAATCGTAAGGAATAGACCTTGACCTTGGCAGCATAATTATGGATCTGTCTCTTCAGGCAAAGGAAACAAAAGCAAAAATAAACTATTGGGACTACACCAAAATAAAAAGTTTTTGTGCAGCAAGGAAATGATCAACAAAACAGAAGGCAACTTACAGAATGAGAGAAGATATTTTCCAAAGATATATCCAGTAAGGAGTTAATATCCAAAATATATGAAGAACTTATACAACTCAACATCAAAAAAATACAAAGCACTTGAAAATATCTGATTAAAAAATGGGCAGACAACCTGAGGAGACATTTTTCCAGAGAAGACATGCAGATACATGAACAGATGCTGAACATCACTAACCATCAGAGAAATGCAAATCAAAACTGCAATGGGATATCACCTCATACCAGCCAGATTGGCTAGTATCAAAAAGATAAGAAATAATGGCTATTGGTGAGGTTGTGGACAAAAGGGAACCCTGGTGCCTATTGGTGGGAATGTAAATTGGTGCAGCTATTATGGAAAACACTATGGAGGTTCCTCAAAAAATTAAAAATAGAAATACCGTATGATTGAATAATTCCACTACTGGGTGTTTACCCAAAGAAAACAAGAACACTAATTCAAAAATATATATGCACCCCTATGTTTATTGCAGCATTATTTACAATAACCAAGATATGGAAGCGGTGTCCATCAATAGAAGAATGGATAAAAAAGATGTGGTATATACGTGTGATGGAATATTGTTCAACCATAAAAAGAATGATATCTTGCCATTCATGATCACAAAGATGGATCTAGAGGGTATTATGCCAAGTGAAATAATTCAGAGAAAGACAGATACCATATGATTTCACTTATATGTGATACCTAAAAAACCAAGGACCAAATAAAACAAAAACCAGACTCTTCAATACAGAGAACAAATTGTGCTGGGCAAAGGTGATAGATTAGATAGATAGATAGATAGATAGATAGATAAAAGGGATTAAGAGGTACAAACTTCCAGTTTTAAAATACATAAAGCATGGGGATGAAAAGTACAAATAGGGAATAGAGTCAGTAATACGGGCTGATGGTGACTACACTTAACCAAAATGAGCATTGAGTAACATAGCATCATTGAATCAGTATGTTGAAACTAATACTAATGTGCTTCAATTTAAAATTTGTTTAAAAGAAAGTTATAATGAAGAGAAGCTACATTGACAATGCTGTATCTATCAGAAAAAATCTACATACAAGTGGATGCGTGCAGCTCAAACCCATGTTGTACATGAGTCAGTTGTACACAGACGTGCACTTACACAGCCTTAATGCCTTGATGCCTTAAGCATTGGTAAGGATGATAAAAGACCCTAACATGAGATTATATCATAATTCATAGTCATAATTTAGCCAGTATCAATCATACTGATGGACACTCAGGTTGTTTCCAGTTCTTTGGCTGTTTAAAAACAAGGTCACAGGGAAAAACCTTGGACATACAACCTAGTGGTGCTCTTGCAAATGTACTTGTGGAATAAGTTCCTTGCTGGGAATTGTCGGTGCAAAAGAGCACTATTTTTAAGGGCCCATAAAGCACGGTGATGGTTTGTTATTCTTCAAGTACATCGGAGTGGCAGAAATTGACCAATGAAGTTATTAGAGGAAAAATGAAACTGTGCTAAGTCATCACTGGATTGTACAATAGGCTGTAAATATGGTGGTAATAGCCCATAATTAACTATCATCAGCTTTAGACTTTACTGATTTAGACTTTATGTCAGAATTTTCTCTGTGTCGTTTGACAAAGCAGTCAGTACACATTCTCAGGCTTCATTTCAGATCAAAGGCCATGAAACAAAGACGCCACGGCCTTCCCAACCACTGTAAGAAGACCTTTGTAATGTTCAGGAAAAAGCTTGAATTTCTAATTAATGAGTATGTTTTCCCTCCCTCAGGTGGAAGGGAAGATTTTGGAAAAGTAAACCACTGAAGAGACATGGTATTGCTCCTGTAACGTAGAACTGGAGAGGAGGCAAGATGCTGGCATAGCTGTTGAACTGAGAACCTGCTATGCCAACATATTGCCATCTTTCTTGTCTGACAGCAGCCATGGCCACTGCCTGCCACCCCTCATGTGTTGCTACGGATGTGTGCCCTTCCTTGGATGTGGGTTTCCATGACCTGGCCCTGCTCAGCTCTCTGACCTCTCTTCTACCATGCTGTGTGTCACTCCATTTTAGCCCCAACTGGCCTCTCTGGAAGTTCCTGCCTCTTTCTCATCATTTGGGTCTCAGTGAGGGCATCAGCTCCTGAGAGAAGGCTTCCTTGGCCACTCTGTCTAAAATAGCTACCCCAGACCCCAGTTGCCCTTCACCCCTGTGTCCCATTTTATATTTTCAAAATATTGGTCATTCCCTGGAATAAACTCTTTGATTTAAGTATCTTTCTCTCTCACATTAGAATGTAAGCCCCTTGAGGGTTAGGGACCTTGTTTTTCTCTTTCAGCCACTGAAATCCCCCGAGCCTGACACACAGGAGGCCCTCAGTAAATACATTTGAAAACTCCATCCTGACTTTCATGGTATAAGAAAGATGTCAAATAATTATATTTTTCCCCATTACGCATGGCTTTGTTGAAACTCTGACTCACAATAACAATATAAAGAACTACACAGTTGTTGGGTTCTGGACCGGCAACCCTCACTCCTTAAAGTAGTCAATATGATATCACCGGTTCCAGATTTTATCAGTATATCATAATGAGAAAAGCAGGAGAGCTTCAAAACCAAGCCTCTGTGAGACTCCCACACTGGCGTTACCTATCTCTGTGTTCTTTGGCAAGTCATTTAAACCTTGAGCCATGATTTTCTTAATTATAAAATGAGGATAGTAGTACTAGTCCCAAAGGATTCTTGAGTCAAAGAGATAAGATATTTTAGCTCAATGATTCTTACTTCATGTCTGAAAAGATAGTGTCTGAAATTCCTGACATACATGTTAGAGTAGGCAACCAACAAATTTTAATTATCTTACTATTAAGGAAAAAAATCTTTCTTCAGTTAGACACAGGTAATCTGACATGAAATGAATAGAAGTACTATGGCAGAACCATAACCCAGGTGGAATTCTGTGTTAAGACTCAAGAGCTCTTGAGAGGCCAAGGACTTAATTGTCCAAGTATCTTGAATTCTTCTCCTCTAGTTAGTTCTCCCTCCTCTATCTTCCTTTATTCCTGGAGTTACTGGTCTTTGGAACTCTTTTCTTTCCTTCATTTCTTTTTTCTTCTCCCTCTCTCCCCCCTTTGGATCTCTTTTAAAAGCAACTTTCAGAGATTCAATTTATAGAGGAAGAATATTTAATAAATACTTACTTGTTCATGTTTTTAAGCATTGAAGCTTTAGTAAAGTGTTTTGCTTTTAATAAACTAAATTCTCTTTTAATTTTGATGCTTTTCCGATAAATAAAATAACTGTTAGTACTCTTGACTCTCATAATTTATTGCTACTCATGGTATTATAACTCTGACGTACAGAAAATGTGCATTATTACTTTTGTGTCATGCCTCTGAGAGTATATTAAACTGAGCTATTAATTTAATAAAAACATGTTGCATGAAAGTATAGCAATTTTAGTCCACAAGTTCTATAAGAATTCTTTTTATAGCTGATGATGAGTTTAGAGACATTTAAAACTTAATATGATAATTAAGGAGCTTATGCTAAAAAGCAGTATTATGCCACTTTTCTAGTCTGAAGTATCTAACAGATTAATGATTTCCATCTTGATGGTCTGTGTGTTCATTACCTTGATTTGTTCTTTTAATTCTTGAAGAAATCAGTACACAGAACACCAGCCCTGGGAGGGTCACTGCATAAACTAATGTTGCCCATGAAGAACCCACTGAAAATTGACATCTGCATTGCCTTATTCATTCCTTGTCTTGCTGGTAAAAACATTGGTGCACAATCAGTAGACCAGGACATCCTGACATACTGCTTGTTTTAAGAACAGTTGTTACAGTTGTTATTTAATACTTATTTTTTTTTAACCTATAACTTTGTTCTAAAAAAACTTCTAAAACTTTGCTTCATTAGCTTGTTTGGGCTTCACTCACCTTTTTCAGAGTTCCATTTACCCTCATCTACATCAGTTGACAGAGATATCCACTACCCCTTGACCTCAATATAAGATGAGCTGGACACAAGTGTGGAAATGAACACGGAGCTTGCTTGGATTAATCCTCCACATATTCATGTGTTTTACTGTAACTTGCCAAACATCTGAACCTTCTTTTTTGATTCCAAGTAGTCATGGGGGCATTGGGTGGGTGCCTGGGGGGCAGCAGAGGGTTGACTTAGACAACTTAGGACTTAGGAAGAGCAAAGTGGAGAACTAAGAAATTACTTTTCTCCTGTATCCTGTAATTTCTTTAAGTCTGTGGTTTTCAACCTTCAGCATTCATTACCAGTTACCTGGAGAGCTTGCGAAGAAATGCAGATCCCAGAGTATCCCCCAGACATTCTGATGTACTGGGTTTTAATTAAGACTCAGGAATCTTCATTAAACAGGCACCTTGCCAATAGTTTGACAATGTACTACTACACTTGCAGGACCCTTGTCTTCAGTCTGAAATGAGAGGGCAAGTTTTTAAAAATCTCACAGAGTTCCCAGTAAGTAACTTGGGCGTGGTCTTGCAGCCTGTTCTCCTGCTCCATCTAAGTGCTTGTGAAAACCCAGAACAGTGTTTTGTGATCATGTTCTCCTTATGCTCTGGGCTTGATTGTATGAACAGCCCACATCACTGCACATAGAAGCACCATGGCCTCTGCGGTGCTTCTGCAGCCTTGTTTATAACTCAGTCATCTTTTCTCCACTGGTTCACATTACAATTTCTGAGATGTTTTATGTTCTTTCTGATTGACTTGATATTGACCCAAATCGCTTGCCTCTATATATTCTTCTTTAGAATTTATGTCACATTATAAATGATATATGAGCTCCTCGAGGCTAGAGACTAGGTTTAATTATGCAGAAGGGGAATTTTCAACATTATTGGACTCCCTCCAGGGACAAACCTTTCTATAAATGGAAGGATCACATCTTAACTGATCTGTTTCTTAAGTTTAGATTTTTGTGGATTTTTTAAAAAATTGGAACATCTTTACATTTTTTCTGTTGTGAGACAGTGTGTATAGTAGAAACAGCTTTAGAATGAAATGCAAAACATCTAGGCTGTAGTCCCAGACTTGTCATTTTCTAACTCTCTACATGAATTTGGGCAGGGTATTTAACCTGTCATCTTATTTGGAATTAATAGCACGAGAAACTATATGATACATTAGAAAGAAAAAAAGGGAAAGCAAAATACAGCTGTGAAAACAGCATGTAGCAAGCTGGGAGGGAATCTACAAAAAGAAAATAGTTGGAGATTTTTAGTGGTCATTTTATTTTAAAGTTTTTACAGTGTTTTACTGCTTTGTATTGTTATTGTCCAATTTAAATATAAGTAAAAAAATAATGAGTTTTGATTACAAGGGAGAACTTTATTCTCATCCAGCCTGAACCTTTTATTTGCTAACTAATCCCAGTCAAAAGAGAAATGTGATATTTTAGTTGTATCTTGAGGAAAGGTCTGTCTTCTCTTATGCTGTTGAAAACATAGATAGAAATAGCTTATTGGCCTTCAAATAATAATGATAATGACTCTGTGACTCATATACCTTTTTTCTATGTCATTGGCTTATTATGAGATTCAAATTATTTAAGTTATATGAAGCTGCTTTGAAAATGATTAGAAGTAGGGATGCCTGGGTGGCTCAATTGATTAAGTGTCTGCCTTCAGCTCAGGTCCTGGAATCAAGTTCCGCATTGGGCTCCTCATTCAGCGGGGTTCCTGATTCTCCCTCTGCCTGTTGCTCTCCTGGCTTGTGTGTCCTCTCTCTCTCTCTGACAAATAAAATCTTTAGAAAAAGAAAAAAGAAAGGAAAATGGTTAGAAGTTTTGTGAAGTCCTGAGATACTGTAATTAAATCCTTCTGACCCTCCCTCTTTTCCTTCACCCCTCCAAATGTTGACTTTTGAAGTGATTGAAATTGAAGTGTTTTGTTCTAAATGGCTATAAAGTTTTAATTCATAAGATTCCAGTCATTTACCATTATACTTGTAGCAGCCAACCTGACAGGAACCGTGGGCCCATCTTCTTTTAGTTCCGCTCATCTGGGAATGCAGAAGCAAAAGAATGGGAGGCCTGGAGCCTCCAGTACCAGACATTGCCTACTCCATCTACATGTAGCTCGAACCACATTCAAACAAAAGTACCACATGTAGATTCACTTAAATTAAGATGTTTTTTATTCCCATATAAATATTTTATGTATTTGTTTAATTTATGTTAGAAAAATATACAGTAGAGTATACTTTTGAAAGTAAAATTTATTTTGGGGCACCTGGATGGCTCAGTCGGTTGAGCAGCTGACTCTTGATTTCAGCTCAGGTCATGATCTCAGGGTCGTGAGATCAAGGCCTTCATTGGGCTCTACCCTCAGCACAGAGTCTGCTTGAGATTCTCTCTCTTCCTCTCCTGTGGTTCCTTTCCCTCTAAAAAATACTAAAATAGCAACTTAAAAAAAGAAAGTACATTTGTCTTAATATTGTAAAAGCTAATTTAAATAAAACGTTCATAAACTTACTGGAAACAAAAACAAGATAAATGTGAAAGTGAGCCCATAGCCAAACTTTGGGAAATAGGAATTTGGGTGAGCAAGATCCTGCTGTGGAGAAGAAGGAAGAACTTTATAGAATGGGATAGTTGTTTCCTTTTTTTTTTTTTAGATTTTATTTATTTTTTTTAGATTTTATTTATTTGACAGAGAGAGACATGGCAAGAGAGGGTGCACAAGCAGAGGGAGTGGGAGAGGGAGAAGCAGGCTTCCTGCTGAGCAAGGAGCCTGATGCAGGACTTGATCCCAGGACCCTGGGATCATAACCTGAGCTGAAGGCAGACACTTAATGACTGAGCCACCCCAGGCGCTCCTGGGTTAGTTGTTTCCTGATGTACAATGTACAGTTCAAATTGAGAAGTTGATATATTCTTGGATAAAGAAAATTTTTAGTTTAAGTGAGAATGAATGGACTTCACCTGTACATTGTATATATGGTCATATATTTAATTACTTTTGAGAGTTACTAATATTTCCCTGATGTAAAGGTCTTGCATCTTCTGTGTTTGAAAGCCAAGCCCAGTTTGTAAATAAGAGAGTTTATTCATAAATGATTAGCCAATCTGAGCAAGTATTTGAGGGTAGATGTGTGACCTTGATAAGAGGGTCCTCAGTGCCAAACTGTAGCAGTTTCCATTGACAGAGCAGGCACAGAATCTGTATATAGACAAGAAAAGCAGATACTCTTTTTTGGATAGTCTAGAGAACTTTCAAAGCCTCATCTTAATATAAGAAAGTAACAGTGGGAGATTTACCTTATAGTGCCTACACAATGCCATGAGAAATGAAAATTAGAAAAATGTCAGCAAAAATAATTTGCTAAATTTGAAATTCAAAATCTAGAAGTCCTAAAAGATCTGTGTGAAGGAGAACCATCAAGCATGCACAAGGAAACAAAACCAGGGTGACATCACAGGAAAGTGACGTAGTAACTGGGAAGCAGGCCACCCTTCATAGTTCGCATACTTTGGAAATATGTTCTATCTAAATGCCTAACTTTCCAGAAAAATGAATAGTTTGACTTGCTGATTCCAAATTAATTATCTGGTCATTGGCATAATTTATAGGAGCACATTCCTGGAATTTGTGTGACCCAAATTACCTGCTCATGTTTGCAGATCTGCCTTTTCACTTGCAAACTTTTCTAAAAGTTTGATTTCTAAAACTGTATGAGGGACCCTCGTACCAGACTTTGAAGACTAGTCACAAAAAATTAGGTTGAGTCTTTTGCTGGACTGTGGAGATTAGGAATGGGTGAGGAGGAAGAGAAAAAGAGAAAGAAGATCATCTTGGGAAGATTAAGGTCAATATATATGGGCGCCACCCAGGCGCCTCTAATATATTTTTTAAAAGATTTATTTCTGGGACACCTGTGTGGCTCAGGTTAAAGCCTCTGCCTTCTGCTCAGGTCATGATCCCAGGGTCTTGGGATCGAGCCCCGCATGGAGCTCTCTGCTCGCGGGGAGCCTGCTTCTCTTCCTCTCTCCCTGCCTGCCTCTCTGCCTACTTGTGATCTCTCTCTGTCAAATAAATAAATAAAAAAATTTTTAAAAAAAAGATTTATTTCTTTGAGAGAGAGGAGGAGGGTGAGTAGTGGGGAGGGGGCAGAGGAAGAGAGAGTCTCAAGCAGATTCCAGGCTGAGCATGGAGCCTGATGCAGGGTTCGTTCTCTCATCCAGGAAATCATAACCTATGCCAAAATCAAGAGTCGGATCTTAACCAACTGTTCCATCCAGATGCCCCAAGGTCTAATATTGAAAGAAAGATGAGCACTTGAGAATGAAAAAAAGGTAAAAACAAAGGAAGCAAATACAACTAGTGACGAGGTCATAGACTGAAAAATAATTGAAATCCCATGTTGTAAAATGCAACCAATTAGAGTCTTTCAATGGATACTTTTCCTAAATTTAATACATTCAAAATAATTGTATAGTGTTTATAATTATTTTGAATGATATGACTGTTTGCATCATTACAGTATACAGATACTATCAGTTTTTTTAGAATTACAGAAGTCCTTTACCCAACTTTCTATGTCATGGCTTAGTTTTTTTGTACTTATTTATTCAACATTCAGTATTTATTAAGCACATTCCATGTTTCAGGAACATTATACCTTCCCATGGCTGTGTCTTAAGAAAAGAGATGAGCTTCTGCAAGTTTGATTATGACAGGGAAGTACTTTTGTGTGTGTGTAAACATAATAAGGCAACCTGATTTAGACAGGAAGTGATGAAGGAAAATCATTCCAAGGAAGAGGTGTTTTAAGTTTAGTTAGATCCTCCTTAGAGTGTTGCAGGGTGGTGGGGGAGGGTAGTTTATGTCTTACTTCTTTGTATATCCTCATGGTACCCAGGACTTAACCATGCACACACATCTGATGACTATGTCATGATTATCAAACATGTCATCAAACAGGGTGTACACGTTTGATGTATAAAGTACTTCAAAGGGATTGGCCTTTATTGGCCTGAGTTCGTTCTCTCTCTCTCTCTCTCTCTCACACACACACACACACACGTATGAAATGCTGCGGTCCCTTTTTCTAAGTGAGGACTTCGTTCCCTACTGAAGCTCTTCAGGAGTGCTTAATTATGAAGCTGCTGCTGCTGTGGTTAAACTCTGTTGATTTCAAGGTCAGAGTCTTGCCCAAGTGACCGCTGGGAGAAGGGTCCAGTGTAAAAATTCACAGCTGGAACTAGATGTCAAGAACCAAAGCAGCTCTAAGGAAATGCTTTTCTCGCTACCTGTTAACTCCCTACACAGCTCCCCTACTCCACCGTGAGAGGCAACTCTGTTTTCTCCTTCAGGTCACTTTTGTATTTTTACTCATTTTCCTCTTTCCCATAGCCTTGGCTTAGAAGGGGCTCTTAAAAGTACCACCACCCACTTTTACGGACTCTGTCCTTGTCTCCGCTTCACCTCTCACCATTAAATTCTCCATGTATCCTAGTTCCAGTTACCAACACTGAGAAACTGATGGGCCCAGCTCTCCTGTGCCAGAACACGTATTAGGGTTCTACCATAGGCAGTCTCTGGGTCATGAACCACCTCTGGCGCAGTTACCTTTGACCTGCTACAGAACATAGTTATCTAGTTTATAGGTATTGTGATCAGGGGCCCCTATTTGAAAAGAGTGTGAGCAGTGTTTACCTAAGCTCGCCACATGTCATCACTGATATCCACATACACTTAGCAAATTTAGAATTATTTTCCTACTCTCATATATCCTAACCAAACTTCCACAAACACTAAAATAATTTCATTAGGAAGAAAAAACCAAAAAACAAAAAAAACACTTCTTGTTTTTCCCTTTGGTTTTCCCTCTTTTTTGTGATGTGCTTTGTTCTTCAAACCATTTATTTATTGGACTTTTTCACACACACGTAAGATTTAAGTATGCTGATGTTCCAGAAAAGAGTAAATCTTAGAGGTTCCTTTTTTTTTTTTTAAGATTTTATTTATTTATTTGACAGAGGAAGAGAACACAGGAGGGGCAAAAGGATAAAGAGAAGCAGGCTCCCCCACAAAAGGAGGGAGCCAGACTCTGGGCTCAATCCCAGGACCCTGGGATCATGACCTGAGATGAAGGCAGACACTTAACCAACTGAGCCACCCAGGCACCCCTAAATCTTAGAGATTATGTGTCTCTCCTCTTTCTAATCTTTTCATGATAGAACCCACATAAATTCCCAATTGTTGGTGTTTGCCCTCTTTTTTCCATCCCTTATCTTATTGCTTCCAAGAATTTTTTTTAAAGATTTTATTTTTATCTGAGAGTGAGAGAGAGAGGGGGAGGGGAGAAGCTGAGCAGGGAGTCTGATGTAGGACTTGATCCCAGGACCCTGAGATCATGACCTGAGCCTAAAGCAGACCCTTTACCAACTGAGCCACCCAGGTGCCCTGCTTCCAAGAATTTTGGGTAAATTCTGTTTGGAGAACACATGAGACTCAGTCTCTTCGTTTCACATTCTACTTTAGGCCAGGTTCTTTTGACATTTACCCCACAAATGAATTCTCTGTTCAGTGATTTGCTGAGTTAGATAAGTCCTGAGAAAAAATAAGCACTTTCTAGATAAAAGGAATCAAGTCTGAGATCTTGTGAAATTTCCAAGATCTTTCAACTTTGATTTAAATGTAATGTAATACAGCAAGTCTCAGTAAAAGACAAGACCATAGCATAAATAGCCCACATTTCTTTTTTTTTTTTAAGAGAATTTTATTTATAAGATTTTTATTTATTTGACAGGGATCACAAGGAGGCAGAGAGGCAGGCAGAGAGAGAGAGAGAGAGAGAGGGAAGCAGGCTCCCTGCTGAGCAGAGAGCCCGATGCGGGGCTTAGATCCCAGGACCCTGGGATCATGACCTGAGCTGAAGGCAGAGGTTTTAACCCACTGAGCCACCCAGGCACCCAAAGAGATCTTTTTTTTTTTTTTTTTAAAGATTTTATTTACTTGTCAGAGAGAGAGAACCCTATAGTGAACACAAGCAGGAAGAGCAGCAGGCAGAGGGAGAAGCAGGCTCCCAGCTGCACAAGGAACCTGATGTGGGACTTAGTCCTAGGACCCTGGGATCATCACCTGAGTCAAAGGCAGACGCTTAACTGACTGAGCCACCCACGCATCCCAAAATGGCCCACATTTCTAATTTACAGTTTTTTTCATGTGCTCTTCAAAACATCAGTTTGTGGTCATAGCAGAATCAGATTAAAGCATCTCTTTTTTTAGCCTTCTTTAATTTTATTATAATGATTTTTTTTTTTTAAGAGAGTGAGGGAGCCAGGGGGAGGGCGGTCAGAGGTAGAGAGCGAATCTCAACCAGCTCTACACCCAGCACATATCCAAATGTGGGGCTTGATCTCACAACCCTGAGATCATGACCTGAGCTGAAATCAAGAGTCAGATGCTTAACCAACTGAGCCACCCAGGTACCCTAGCCTTCTTTAATTTCCTCAAACATTAGTGGACAAGTTTTTTAAAAATAGAAATAAATAGAGATAGAAATAAACACAGCTTTATTTCTATTTATAATGGGCACTCTTCCCTGGCCTCTTACCTTTAGTTAATATTTGTAATTCCTTGTTAATGTGTTTTGGTATGTAGGTTTATTCCCCAGGTCTTCTTACAAGAAACATTAAGAGAGAATCTAAAAGCTAACAACATATTCTTTCCCTTGGAAAGGACAAGAGAAGTGATAATTTAGAAAAAGGTGTAACATAACATTCACAGCCAATCTTTAGGAATCCCATGAGAAGTATCTAGGTTTCACTGCTAGCTTTGGTATGTACTCAGTAAATGTTTGTGAAAATGACCGACAATCTTCCTTTTTAAATCTAAAAAGTTTATGGTCATTTCAAAACCTCATAATCTAGATTTTCAAATATTAGCAAGTACTTAAAAATCAAGTTTACATAAAGAGTAACTAATGACAGTACTGCCTTCCAGAAAAGTCTCAAAATTAACTATGTAGCACTTGCTGAAACTTCATCCTTTGGAAAGACTGACAGAGGTATCCCCCTTGCCTTACATTGAGTGACCGCCTTTTTCACAGTCCATATGCAGGGTCTCCAGTTTCATTTGGGGCTGATAAACATACCTGAACTCCTTTCTCTTTATTTATTCAAGCTTAAATTTGCTTATCTACCCATAGACCAATAGTCTTAGTCTATTGTTTTCTAACATTTTCAAGGGAAAAAACCTCTGGCAGTCATGGTGTTATTAACAGAACACCATGAATTATTGCTATTGTCATTAACTGCTTCAATTGTATGTCATAAGCAAATCAGATACCACCTTGAGAAGTTAAGGTAAATCATTGCCATGTTAATGGTTTAAGACCAGTTCATGAGGACAATGCTTGCAAGGTAGAAGGTTCTTCCATTATTTGTCTTTGAATTGGGAAATGCTTGCTAGAATTTGATTTTAGCAGTAGATCATCTAGCTTCAACTTGGAAAACCTTTGTTCCATTGAGTCTCAGAACCAGTGTCTTAATTACGAATCTCTTAATAAATTAAAACATAACATATCAGTCTAATGTAAAGTCTGATGTAAAATTTTTAGAGTCATAGAATTTAATAAAGCTTCTCTTATTTAAAAAAAAAAGTGGTTTGGGGATGCTTGGGTAGTGCAGCTGATTAAGCCTTTGTGTCTTGGTTTCAGCTCAGGTTGTGATCTCAGGGTTGTGTGATTGAGCCCCTATCAGGCTCAGCTCAGAAACTTCTTGAGATTCTCTCTCTCCTTCTCCCTCTGTCTCTCCCACTCATGCGCTCTCTTTCTCTCCCTAAAAATAAATGTGTTTTGTTTTTTTTTTTTGACAGAGAGAGATCACAAGTAGACAGAGAGGCAGGCAGAGAGAGAGGTAGAGGGAAGCAGGCTCCCTGCTGAGCAAAGAGCCCGATGCGGGACTCGATCCCAGGACCCTGAGATCATGACCTGAGCCGAAGGCAGCGGCTTAACCCAGTGAGCCACCCAGGCGCCCAAAATAAATATGTTTTTTAAAAAGTGGTTGTGTCTGTCCTTATAGCTCAATAAATTACAAAATGCTTTGTTTCTATTGCTCATCTTTTAATGCCCTCAGGTTCCTGCCATCCTCCTTCCCTATCATACATATATGCCCTTTTTCTCTTCACATCTGTGTGTGATCTTCTAATTATGGCTGAATAGACATGAATTAGAGATGGAAAAGTTAAATTTTACTAAAATCTAAAATTAAGCACTATAGTGTTCAGGCTCATACTTTTCTTTAAAAAGAAATCACGGTCCTTAAACTGGCTGGGATGGTAATATGAAAGTACAAAGGATGTGGCTATGAGCTACTATTCAAAATTATCTTATCTTTTTAAAGTCCATGTGATGAATATAAAATGATCTCCTTGGTCTCTGACAACAAATAACCTCAAAGTCTTGTAGTACTACAGTACTTTGTATTCAGCACTCAATCCTGATTAACAGTTGGCCAGCAACATTTCATAGTGCCCATTTTCCTCTTTCGATGATATAAGGTGTTGTCTTTAAAAATATTCTTTTCTTCTTGGTACATGAAGATCATGCCTGCTTATGGTTCAAAAAGAAACACAATTCTGAGAGCTTCAGAAACTGATTTAACTAAACCATCTTGAAAGTGCCAGGATACCACCAGTAAGGCAGTTCATTCATTTCAGGGTGATCTTAATCTTGTTCTGACCTTCAGGAAGGGTGAGATGAATAGGAAGAGGCTCAGTTTATATTCCCAAAGCTAAAGAATGGTTTCATTATATGAACTGACTGTATCTGCTGCCCAGTCGTAGTGACAAAGAGGACATTTGTTTCTGTGTCTA
Organism: Neogale vison; assembly: GCF_020171115.1. Lineage (NCBI taxonomy): Eukaryota > Metazoa > Chordata > Mammalia > Carnivora > Mustelidae > Neogale > Neogale vison. The sequence goes on from NC_058099.1 coordinate 47,568,214, forward strand.
GAGACTTCTTTTAAAAAACTTTTTTTTTTTTGCCCCAAAAAAGAGAACTGTCACCACACAGGATGCTTATCAGGGACACTGTCATAGTTCCAGCTTACTCCACCCATGCCCCAATTGCTACCTGTTTTGGGGTGTGTGTCACTATTTCCAACCCATCTCCTCTTGAGTTTCAAGAGGGGACACTGTGGGCCGCTGTCTCCCAGTTTTGTATCTTTAGAATGACCTTCCTCATCTTGCATTCACACGTGACCCAAGGAACATAACACGCAGATTGGGTTTCCTGGCTTCCGAAGTTAGCCAGAGTAAAGTTTGACACCAATAGATGGGGTCAAACTAAGGCACCCTCAGGAAGTCAATCATGAAGATACATTGACCCAATGAATGTTAGTAAATGTGATTATGCCCCCCAAAATTGAAATTGAATTTAAGTAAATCTGTTAAATACTCCTCTGCCTTTGAGTTCCAGGCAAAGGTGTTTATTCTTTATAAAGAACTTTACAAATCTGCTGTACCTTTAATAAGATTTTTTTTAAAGATTTTATTTATTTATTTGACAGAGAGAGATCACAAGTAGGCAGAGAGGCAGGCAGAGAGAGAGAGAGAGAGAGAGAGGAGGAAGCAGGCTCCCTGCTGAGCAGAGAGCCCGATGCGGGACTCGATCCCAGGACCCTGAGATCATGACCTGAGCCGAAGGCAGCGGCTTAACCCACTGAGCCACCCAGGCGCCCTAATAAGATTTTTTTTAAAGCAATGATATCTTGACTTCATTTTTAGTTTATTTATTTAGAAGAACATCTTGTTTATTTGAGACAGTAATTCCTATCCTAGGTCTGAGAGTATCTTTATCTGGAATTGAGGTGAACTTGAATTCCTGGCATGGTAGTCCATAGATCATTTGCTATTCTCCCATTTCACGGGTCTTTTGATAAAAATATGAGAATTTCCTGGAATCACTTTAGGCCATAGCCTTCGCACTAGCGATCCTTCCAGTCCTGGCTGTTGACTGTGTCAAGAGAAATGAGTGACCAGGTAGTCAGACTAAGTTACTTAGCAAACTCATTAATCTCTAGACCATCTCAGGCACCAGTCTTCATACCTGCTTTCTGGTGGTTACACAAGGTAGCAGTATTGATTTTAAACAACTCTGTCACTTGATAATTGCTTAGAGGCCTGAAAAATGTCTGCTAGATTAAGAAGGCAAAGGGCAAAGTTTACAGCTCTTTAATATTTTATAGTCCTCTGATTTAATTTTCTCTTTGCTCCACCAAGGAGTGAAGCCTGTTGAGTTTGTCTCAAAACTCAGAATCCCCAATGTGAAGAGCCCCATGAGGTTACAGTGGCTTCTCTGTGGTTTGTCTTTTTTGGTCCCTCACATTTTCTTCAGGAAAGGAAGCAGTGACAAATCTAAACTAAGAGAGTTGACATCAGGGAGCAGTGGTATGGAATCCTAGTTCAGTTCCCATATCATGAGGACTTCATGATATCAAATAAAATAAATATGAATTGGAAGGGGGGGGGAAAGGGCTCCAGAAGGATAGGAAATAAATTTTCCCATGACGAGGCAATTTATATTTGTTACTTTATTTAATCCTTATAACTACTCTGCAAGGTTATTATTACACACCTACTTTAGAAAAATGGTAGCTTACTGCCGTTAACTGGCTCTCTAAGAACTGGGTAGCTCATGTGCTACTTCAGAGCCAGTACCACCTCAGTGCACAATATGGACTCTTTCAAATACATCATTTTGTTCCAAGGAAACAAGACAGCATGCATTACAACAATGTAAAGTTCACTGGCACATTTCCTAAAATGTTTATTTTGGCAGATCTTTTTCTGTAATGATTTCCATCTAGAATCCTTATTAGCTTTTTTAGGTCAAAAGAGTAGTATCCATTAAGACATTGTTTAGTGTTCTGGAAGAAATATATTCACTCACATTATCTGGCCCATTAGACTTAAATGTGGCAAAAGTTTGGTACAAAGGACCCAGGACTATCCCCTTAAACACACACACACACACACACACACACACACACACACAGCTTTTTCCTGAGCCTGGTTCAGGCCTTCCAATCAGTTATATTTACTTCTTGAACCTAAGTAAGAATTTCAGCATTCTCACCCACCAGCTGTTGACAAAAGTTATATGCCCTATGTGCCAAGCATATGATAAATAACGTCTAGCGTGTTATCTTTGTTGTTGCTATGTGTTGTTGTATATCAGGCCATCACTCTATCCCAATTTTACAAATGGGGCAATGAGCTCAAAATTTTAGAGATATGTGCAAGTTCACCTAGCTAAATTACAGAGCTAGTATTTGAGCTGTGTCTGTCGTAATTCTAAAATTGTTCTCTTCCTTGTGGCATGTTTACATTTGCCCTTCTACTCACAGTCCCTCTGCTTGGATGATATTTCTACCTTAATTGTTAGCTGTGGTTTTCTTAAGACACTGTAAAATGAGAAGCACCCAGGGAAAATGAGAATACCTTAGAGTCACGTGGAGCTGGATTTTAATTCTACTTGTCCTAACCATCTCTGTTGTGTCTTTGTTGTTTAGTTGTTAATCCCATCTAGTGACATTTTCAAATACTGTATTTTTAAAATCTTGAATGTCTCTTTCATTCAGGTTTTTGTTTTCCATTTCCCTTCACATTGTGTTTATGTTATTTTTCTCTGTGGACCTTATTTATAACAGCTGCTTTAATATCTTTGTCTGCTGATTCCATCATCTCTCAGTCCATTTCTGTTGACCCATTTTTTTCCTGAATATGGGTCACATTTTCCTATAACTCATAGGTATAGTAGTTGTATACTGAATGCTAGACATTGTGATTTTATATTTTAGTATAATGGATTTTGTTGTATTTCTTTAAAGAATTGTGGGTTCTGTAGTGGCAGGCAGTCATTGGTTGTAGATTAGTTGGGTTTTTTCCCAGTCTTGTTTTTAAGCTCTTTCAAAAGACAGGTCTAGATTAGTTTTAGGATTAATTTAGCTTCATATTTAAGAGTGGCTCTTTTGGGTTTCTTTATTGAATGCCCTATGTGTTTAAGAAGGTCTCTTCTAGGTGGCCAGTGGGAACTTGAATTATTTCTATTAGCAATAATCACGCCTCAGATAAACCTCATTGGCTACGATACTGGGAACTTGAATTATTTCTGACCCTGATTGCGCTCTTTGGCTTCAAGCTCCATCATAATTATTTTCTTTCTCTGGATGTTATACTTGTTGGGCCTTGTAGGGCTTCACCTGATTTGTGCACAGACTAGGATTCACCAAAGACTCAAGAGTATCCCTACAAAAATTTCTGGAACTCTTCCTCTGGATAGCTAGCTCCCCCCTTTTGGGTACTCTGCTCTGCAAGTTCTGGCTGTTTGGCCTTCCCAAACTCTGATTTCTGTTTCTTCAACTCAGAGAGACTATCTCAGGAGGCTCCTCCTCCCTGCAGCCTAATCTAGAAATTGCCTCTGATCAGAAAGCTTCATTTGCTTCCCATCTCCCAGGAATCATAGTCTTAATCTGCCGATAATTCAGTGACTACAAATAGTTGTTGCCTATATTTTGTCTGGTTTTCTGTTTACTGCAGGAGGGTAATTCTTGACCCTAATACTCCCTCATGATCAGCAGTGTAAGTCCCTATGGTTAGAAATGTTATTTAACTTCTTAAATCACAGGTGGTTTCTTTCTTTTCATTTTTAAAGTGGAGATAAGACCTATCTCTCAAGCACAATATAAATATTAGAATTAATATTACTGCACATTTGGATTTAATATGTCTGTATCTTGATTTCCTTCTTTGTGCAATGGAGATTGTAATAAGACTTAAATCATAATCATGTGGATGAAATGAACTAATATCTGTAGTTTGCTGAGAGTAATGCCTTGCACATAGTAAAACTTACAAGTGTTCACTAAATAAGTAATTTTAGATAATCATGGGAATGTCTGCTATCAGAAAGAAAATAATCCTACCACTAACCAACAGCAAACACATGTGGAGTTCAGAGGACATACAAGAAATTTCTTAGCTTTTCCCACTGAGATACTATCCAGTTTGGAGAGACCATCTTTCATGGTTGTCCAGGGCTCCATTTCTCTCTTCTCCTGCCCTTCATTTTCCCTCAGTCTTAACCTCTTTTCCCTTCCCTGCCCAATTACCTTGTTCACTCTGGCTGCATGATGAATGTCAGGATGACCAAACTTGCCTGCATCTTTGAAGAGCTTCAGAGTACCTTTTACTGCTGATCTTAGAAAAGCTTAGGTTTTTTTTAATTTTTTTAAATTTTGTCAGAGTGGATCATATATAGCAGAAATCTTTCTCTTGTTATCTGGACCACTTCTTATAACTTTGATGTGTTTGATGTGCTAAGCCACAGAGGTTGCTTTACAGTATTTGACCAAAGAATCCTGCTGAGGGCTGGAGGGTAAAGGAAAGAAGGAGGTAATAAATACCAAATCCACAAAACTTTTTGAGAAAATATGTATGTAGCATATGTAGTATATATTAAGTAAGTGGTGGCTATTACTTGGATATTGTCATGTGAGTGGATACATAAATGGCATTGTTACCCAACCAAGTATTAATATTAAGATTAGAATAAGAAGTCAATTGTAAAATATGATCAGTGAGATTTAGGTGGACTAGATTGCCCTTGAACTTGATCATTTTGGTATAATCCAGACTCATCTGTTATCAGTTCCAGGGTTCAATACTTCCACTGCTCTCTTACTAATATTTTAGATTCCCTTGTTTCATTATCATTCAGAACACCCCCTGACAAAGTCCCAATCCTGGATGAACTGTGGACCTTCTCTGCTTCTATTAAAAGCAAGGTAAATTGATGTTATTATTAACTAGGGTCACCAAGCAACCTAACCATATATACCAGTTAACTTATACACATACATTAAATATGAAATATAATTGTGTATTATTTTGTTGTCTACTTTTTTGTCCATTCTTCCTGCTAAAGACCAAGCCTGCCATGAGTTCCATCTCTTTCTCCTCTCTCTACTGGCTTTTTCCAGTCAACAGGTTGTCTTCCTTACCTTAAAAACAAGCCAAGATTAAAAAACAAAAAACAAAAAACAAGCCCTTCCAAGATTGAATATCCCATTCTTGCTTTCAATTTATTTCTCTCCTCCATGGAGTGATCAAATTTTTGTTGGCATCACCTACATTGTTTTTTTCATTTCATCTTAAAAGCATTGAAATCTGTCTCCCACTCAGACTACTCTGTTGAAAATTCTATTATTTACAAAAACCATGTCATTAGTTCGTATATATGTTTTCAAGTAGTTTCTTCGCTTATCCACTCAGTAGCATTGGACACTGTTAGACTATCCTTCTTTCTTGAAAACTGGTTTCCCTTCTACTGATCTAGACACTCTGTTTCCCTTTGTTGTAGCCTCTTCTCATTCCTGAAATACTGGTGTTCCTCAGGGGTTGATCTTAGGCTACTTGCTTTTTTCACTCTGTATATGGAAGTTCTGCAGCCAGGTTGTCTATAAATGGAAAGAAAAGATGTTCTCGACTGATCTTATTCTGATCCACTTTTATGTTATGTTATGCTGTGTACTTTGTTTATACATTATTGTTTTTCCCTTCTCACCCTACCTAATCCAACTAAGCTCCATTCTAGGCATCTTTATCACTGGCTCAGAGAATAGGGCTAAACAGTGATGGGAAGATAATAGGCAATCAATAAAAATGTGTTGAATGAATTAATGTCATGAGGGCCAGTACATGTTGTGTAAGTGCTTTTAGAACATGCACCCACTTGATCCTCTTTCTTTGGATTAATTAACATTTACTGAAAAAAAAAAAACATTGATGGAAGATAGGCTTCATCTTATTTCCGTCTGTGATTGATTAACATGGGACTGTGCTTGGAGAGCTATGCTGAATGTACTTATCCAGGAGTCAGTGGAAAAAGGTATTACAATCTTTTTTTTTTTTCTTTCCCAATTTATTTATTTTCAGAAAAACAGTATTCATTATTTTTTCACCACACCCAGTGCTCCATGCAAGCTGTGTCCTCTATAATACCCACCACCTGGTACCCCAACCTCCCACCCCCCCGCCACTTCAAACCCCTCAGACTGTTTTTCAGAGTCCATAGTCTCTCATGGTTCACCTCCCCTTCCAATTTACCCAATTTGGGTAATTTGGGTAAAAAGGTATTACAATCTATTAATACTGTTGTGCCTCATGCAAATAACATAATAATATCATTTATTGAGCACGGACCATGTGCCAAACACTGATAAGCACGTTATTTCAATTAGAGGTCACAACAGCTACATGAGATATTGTTATTACCCTTGTCTTTGCATTGATATAACTGAGATAGAAAGATGTTAATAGCTTGCCCAAGACCACACAGCAAACAAATGGCAAAGTTGAGATTTAACTATAGTCTGTCACACTTTAGTCTGTAGTCTGTAGTCTGTCACACTAATGGGTTTAAGCATCACCCTATACTCATAACCTGGAGTGGTGGCCTTTTCTTTCTGTGTATTTTTGCCATTCTTTGCCTAAATTAAACTCTGAAGAGGGGATAGAAGAAGAGTATAGTGATGTTAGTATGGAGAAAGAAGGTTCCTCTGCCCTAGGAGGCCGCAGCTATCACATCTCAAAAATGAATTATCTCTTTAAAAAAATACATGCACACACACACACACACACACACACACTATTTTTTCCTTTTTGAAATAGTCACAAAAATTGCCAATATAGGAGAATCTTGGTTTTAAAACCAGTTCAGGGTAAGCTGCCGGTCTTATGCCCCAATAGTCTCACACACTTTGATGTGTATTGCCTATATAGAGGAACATTTCTCCTGCATAACCACAATGTCATTATCAAAACTAAGAAATTAACATTCTGGGGTACCTGGGTGGCTCAGTAGCCTAAGCGTCTGACTCTTGTTAGGTGTCCGACTCTTGATTTTGGCTCGGGTCATGATTTTATGACCCGAGAGAGTCGTCGTGAGATTGAGCCCCAAGTCAGGCTCCGTGCTGAGTGAGGAGTCTGCTTAAGATTTTTTCTCTCCCTCTCTGTCTTCCCCTCCCCCACATTCAAACTCTCTCTCTAAAAAAAAAAAAATTATTAAAAAGGGAAATTAACATCATTACATTTGAATCATGTAATACTCAACCTTCATGTTTAGATTTGTCCAGTCAAACCAATAATATCCTTAATAGTAAATGGAAACTGTTCAAAATTATACTGTGTGTTCAGGTGACATATTCTTTAGTCTCAAGGAGCCTCCAGCAACCCACCAATTACAGTTCAGCTTTCCTACCCCAACACGGGTTCCTGCAGTGGTTTCCATTTACAAGTCTCAGCTTTGTAAAACTGTTAGTCCCTGGATTCCCTGCCTCTCTCTCCAGTTTAGGGGGCATTGGTTTGCCCTGTGTCTTCCTCTATCTTGTGGATCCAAAGAGTGATTGATTTTTCAGTCTGTTCAGCTTTTTACTTAATAAGCCTGAGTAATGACTTCTAACCTCCTTATATGCAGAAGTGGAAACCAGAAGTCCCTTTGGTCTCCTTTAATCTGGAACCATTCCTGTCTTTCTTTGACTTTCACAACCTGAAACTTACAGGGTAATTATTCTGTAGAATGTTCCTTAATTTTGGTTTAAGTGATGTTTCCTCATAGTTAAATTCAAGTTCTTTACATTGATGGAAATAGCCCAGAAGGCATGTTGTGTTATTTTGAGTTGCATCTTACAAGGTGGTGCATGATTTGATGAGGTTGATGAGGTTCACTTTGATCCTTTGAATAAGGATGGCATCTAGGCATTTTGATGTGACTGCCAGGCTTTTCCACTATTTAACTCATTAAAACTAGTAAGTATTTAGGTGGCTATGTAGGGTAATGGATATATTACTTAGCCTGACTATAATAATCATTTCACAATGTACATGTATATCAAAACATCATGTTCTATACCTTAAATATATAGAGCATAAATAAATAAGTAAATAATAAAATAAATTAAAAATAAGTAATATAAATATAATTTTATAATATATTATTATAATATAAATTTAATTAAATTATGATTAATCATAAAATCATAAAATAATTATAAATTATTAAAACAATCATAAATTATAAAAGAATTATAATTAATAAATTAAAATATAAATATAATTATAATAATTTCTAGGGCAGTACTTTGAAACTTTGTCCACAAGAACTTTGCCTTCCTCACCCCACTTTGGCTGTGACTCTTCACAGAAACTATACCCCCACAAATACTCTGCTCATTCTTCTCAGGCTCTAACACCACATGCCAGGTTCGCTCTCCATATGGACATTTGCCTCATCCTCTTTGAACCCTGGCATCCCGTTCCAGACTACCATACATCCTGCCCCTTTTAGCAGAGTGCTTCCTTTTTTTCTCTCTTTGTTGGCTTTAGAACTGAATTTTTCAGGAAGGGAACAGGAAGCAGAGATTATATGTGATTTAAGATCACTTCTAACTACAGCATTCTAGGACAGATAAATTAATATGGTTAAGTATTTGCTAGTGTGTGCTCAGAAAATGGGAGTAGAGGTGTGTTGAGGTCGCTGGGACAAAGGACCCTGCCTGAAGTAATCACTGAGGCTAGGGAAAGTGAAGCACTGAGTAGCCTGGAAAGGGCTAGATGTGTCAGATGGGGAGTCAGGCCAGAAGCACAGGATCTAAGAGGAGGCAGAGAAGTCAGGCTATGCATACCAGTAACCCTCGAAAAGGGAGACGTGATGACAGTGAATAGCCAGAAAGCAACAAATGTCCACTAAAGCAGTCAAGGCAGGAAAAGGAAGATACTTAACAATACTAACCATCAAGTATCTTAATATGAGTTAGAGTGATTAGTAATCTTATGCATTATCGGAACAAGTCATTTTGTCAAAATAATAATGCGTTGCTCTCACCACATGTCATTAGACCACTAGATGCCGTGTACATTTTTATTTCCCTTGCCAACAGTGCAAAATTGATCCCAGGCTCTAAGTAATTGATGTTATGCTGCCATCCTTTGGCCAAATTTAAAGTGTCTTCCTTACTAATGAACTCTTGGTATGCTTTTAACATACAGAAGTGATCAGAATTTTAATTACAGCATTATACTTTTTAGATTGACAATGTTAAATTTGTGGGGGGGAAGGTGAATAAAAATGTAAGCTTGTGCAGTTATTTTTTTCTATTATTATGTTAGTACTACATCATTAGTTTTTGTAGTGTTCCAATATTCATTGCTTGAGTGTAATTTTAAAAGTCAGTTACAAGTTCATTCTAGTCAGATAGATTGCCACTGTTAGTTTATTCCATTTTCTTCAAAGATTGTCTTTTTTTTTAAGATTTTATTTATTTATTTTTCAGAGAGAGAGGGAGCACATGCAGGGGCAACAGCAGGCAAAGGGAAAAGCAGACTCCCCACTGAGCTGGGAGCCCAATATGGAACTCGAACCCAGGACTCTGAGATCATGACCTGAGCTGAAGGCACATGCTTAACCACTGAGCCACTCAGGCAACCCCAAAGACTTTGTCTTAATCAGTGATGCTTAAGACTTAGCACTTTTTTTTCCACTGTCATGATATTTCCCCATTGTTTTTCTCTAAGTAGTGTAAGTTTGCAGTGGATTGTCTTAATACCATCCACAAACAAAAGGGACCCATGCACCAAGCTTTACTGTCTCATGGGCTCTGAATGTTATTCCTGACCCTCCACATGCACAGACATGTGTACAGGCACACACTTAATTCCATGTAAACACACACATGCACAGACATAACTTTTTAAAAGAATACCTAGTGCCCATGTCACTTAGAGTCTGGAGACCAGGGAAAGAATTCTCAGGAAGGAATGGGCCAACTATCCCCAGGGTGGGCACGGGGCTGGGACTAGTTCATGTTTCCACCACCCAAAGTGCAAAGATTTCATAGAATAGGGACCAGCAAGTAAAGTCCTTATAAGGATAGTCCCTTGGTAGTGAAATGACATTGCCCTAGACTATAAAGTCTGCTCCATCCATGCTAGCAAGGTGTAAAAGCAAGCCCCAAAGGAATCCAAGAGAGTAACTCAACGATGTCCTAAAACAAAGCCCAACCATACACGAAGCACTTCACAGATCCAGTAATGTCAAAATTACAATGTTCTAACTCCAATCAAATGCTATCAGACATACAAAGAAGCAGGACAATAGGACCCCAAAACAGTAGAAAATATAATCAAGAAACAAGGACTAGAAATGACACAAATAACTGAAGTAGCAGACAAGAAGGCTAGAATACCTCTTATAAACGTATCGTATAAGCTCAACAAAATAGGAGAAAAGATGAACGTGATGAGGAGGAAAATGAAAGATATTAGAAAGGAGCAAAGTGGACTTCTAGAGATGAGAAACATACTACCTAAAGTGATAAATATGCTAGATGGATTAACATTCAGGTAAGATACTACAGAAAACAGTATCAGTGAGCTCGAAGACATCACCATAGAAACTATAAAAAATAAAAGAGATAAAGACTAACTGAACATCAATTGCCTGTATGATCATACTAAATGGGTCTAGTATTTCTGTAGTTAGAGTCCCAGAAGGAGATAAAAAACGTTGAAAAAACAAGGTCTGAAACTTTTCTGAATTTAATTAAAATGATGAAACCACAGATTCAAGAAGCATAAGAAACTCCTAATAGAGGTACAAGAAGAAAATCACACCAAGGCACATTATCATCAAATAACTGAAATATAATTACAGAAAGAATACCTTAAAATCATCCAGGGAAAAAAGAAGACTGATGATGCACAGAAAAATAAAATTAAGATGACAGCAGTCTTCTCTTTGGAAATCATGAAAGCCCAAAGACAGTGGAACAGTATCTTTACAGTACTGAAAGAAAAACTATCTCCACCTGGAATTCTGTACTCAGCAACAATATAATCCCAAACTGAGGACAAAATAATTTTTCAGACAAACAGAAAGCCAAGAGAATTCATTGCCAGGAGACCTGTGATACAAGAATAATTAAAGGAAATTTGAATACTGTTTTTCTGAAAATAAATAAATTGAAAAAAAAAAGAATAATTAAAGGAAATTAGTCAAGAGGAAGAAATTATTCAAGAAGAATGATACCAAATAGAAATTTAGATCTACCAAAAGGATTGAACAAGACCAGAAAGGGTAATTATGTGGTTAAATACATGATAATGAGTCAATATAAATGAAATACCTTTCTCATCTTAAAAATCTCTTTGAAATGTAACTGATGATTTAAAATAAATATAAATATTTGTGGGGTTTAAAACATATGAAAATGTATGACAACAAAGGATGAGAGGAAGGAAAAAGAAATATATTGTTGTAATACCCTCCATACTGAACTTTAAGCCATGTGTAATATTATTTGAAAATAAACTGTAATATGCTAAATAAGGACATGTATATTTTAAGCCCTAGAGAAACTACCGTAAGAATAAAATGGCATAGGTAGGGGCACCTGTGTGGCTCAGTGAGTTGGTGTCTGTCTTCAGCTCAGGTCATGATCCCAGGGTCTTGGGGTCGAGTCCCACATTGGACTCCCAACTCTGTGGCAGCCTGCTTCTCACTCTCCCTCTGTCCCTCCTTGTGCTCTTTCTCTCTCTAATAAATAAATAAAATCTTTGGGGGAAAAAAGTGGTATAGCTGATAAACCAGTAGTGGAGATAAAATGGAATCATTTTTTGTAATCAGTCCCAAAAAGGGGAAAACATGAACAATTTAAAAATAAATAGTAACACGGTAGAGGTAAATCCTGCTGTAGTACATTAATTATATTTATTTATGTATATAATCACATTAAATGTAAATGTGACCCAAAAAATAGCCATATATGAGACAGAGCAAGAAAAGCATTTAAAAAAAGATATACGGTACTGTGAGCATCCAGAAGAGAGATTATAGCTTCTTTAAAATAAAATCTAGGCCGTAAAGAAGAAGTAATCCTTGGTCCTTGCACAGACAGGTACAGGGGGTGAAGGAGGCATGGGTGATGTTTCTGAGACACACACACACACACACACACACACACACACGCTGCTAGATATATTAAGGCAGTAGTGAGTCATTAACCTTATCTGGCAATCATTTTCCCTCATAGGACATTTGGAGCAGTAGTGGGAGATAAGATTGGGAATGCAGACTGGAGGCATATTCAGGAGGATTTAGAATGTGGAGCTGGGTATTTGTAATTCGAGAGGCATTACTGATTTAAAGATATTGATGTGAAAGTTTACCATAGTTACAGGTACCCTAAGGAATACATACCAGCCAACTGCCCCCAATCTCTTCACATATAATTTTATCATTTATAATAGTTACATAGTGGGGCACCTGGGTGATCCGGTCGGCTAAGTGTTGGATTGTTGGTTTCAGCTCAGGTCCGATCTCAGGGTTGTGAGACTGAGCCCCGAGTAGGGCTCTGTGCTCAGCACAGAATCTGCTTGGGCTTCTCTCTCCCTCTCCCCACTGTGCACATGCATGCTCTCTCTCTTTCCTTCTCTTTCTCTCAAAAAAATTTAAAATATCGATCGGGATGGAACTAGAGGGTATTATGCTTAGCGAAATAAGCCAGTCAGAGAAAGACAACTATCATATGATCTCCCTGATATGAGGAAGTGGAGATGCAATGTGGGAGGTTGGGGGGCAGGAAAAGAAAAAATGAAAGAAGGTGGGATTGTGAGGGAGACAAACCATAAAAGACTCAATCTCGAAAAACAGACTGAGGGTTGCTGGGGGGAGGGGGCAACTGGAGAGAGTGGTGGGGATATGGACATTGGGGAGGGTATGTGCTATGATGAGTGCTGTGAAGTGTGTAAACCTGGCAATTCACAGACCTGTACCCCTGGGGATAAAAATACGTTATATGTTTATTTAAAAAAATAAATAAAAATTTAAAAATTAAAATATCTTTTTAAAAATGGTTACATAGAATTTTTAAAAAGATTTTATTTATTTGAGAGAGAGATGGTGAGCATGAGCACAAGTGGGGGGAGGCAGAGGGAGGAGTGGACTCCCCACTGAGCAGAGAGCCCAATGTGGGGCTTGATCCCAGGACTCTGGGATCATGACTTGAGAGCTGAAGGCAGCCTCTTACCTGACTGAGCCGCCCAGCTGCCCTTACACAGAATTTAATTAAATGGATTTACCAACATTTATTTAACCATTTCCTTATTGTTGGACCTATAGGCCATTTCTAGTATTCTGCAGATGCAATAATTTTATAACGACCTTCTTTTCCTATTTTTTTTTCTTTTTTGTATTACCTTTTATAGGCCAGGAACTTAGATATTCAACTGCCTCAATAAGATATAAAACAATTTAAGATTGCTCATATGTATTTTAAAGTTAATTTGCTCAAACATTTGTGCAAATTTACAGTTCTACTTGAGGTTTTAAATTTAGTAGTCTGTATAGATTTTAATTATCCCCCCTGAGTGCCCTATAGGTGCTGCTAAACCTCTGATATGTATTTAATATAAATATTAAAAGAGTACTCCTTTAAAAAATACTCTCAATAAAAGAACTTTAATAAACTTGACTAAATATTGAAAAGGCATATTGTGTTGAGTGAAACTTTGTATGGAATAATGAGGGTAATAGAAAATCATATTGGATGACTAGTCTGTAATTATCTCAAGGAACACATACAATGAAACAAGTTCTTTTGGTTACTTCGTCAAACAGCCTACACAATGGGGAAAGAGGAGGAAGTGTTCCATAAACACTATGAAAAGGTAACCAGAAAACCTAATGTCTAATCTTGGAGTTAGGACAGCATTAGAAAACAAAACCCACAAAGGAGGACACTTCCCAGAACAATCTGAGATGCATGAAGAGCAAACATTCACTAGCGCTGGAGCTGGACTAAGTCTGTACAGAGACAAGTGGCGCATTCGACCTTCACCGTGATTAACAAGCATTTCTTTGAAATTGTGTTGGTGCTCTTGGCCTCTTCTACTCTTCTTCTCTCTCGAACTGAAACTGGCTGTCTTCCAACAAAGAGTAAACAGAGAGAGTTTAAAACTGTGGAATAAATTCCCCAAATCACCAGTTCAGCCGTGTCTGCCACACAGGACAAACTTCCTCCTTCCCCAGCAGTCTGTGAATCGTCGCCGGTCCCAGAGTGGACAGTCCCTGGCCATTCTGCATGAGATGCTTCTGCAGACCTTCAACCTCTTCAGGGCAGGTATTTCTCTGGATGGTTGGGAGGAAATCCGCGTGGAGAATTTTCCTCACTGAACTTCAGTCAACAGCTGGAATACCTATGGGCCCTCAGAGGCCTGGGAGCAGAGCAGAACAGCGGTGTCTTGAGTGGTGGGAACCCTAGGTTGCAGGTTAAAAAGTACTTCCGGAGGATCCACAATTGCCTGGAAAACCAGGAGTACAGCAGCTGCGCCTGGACCATTGTTTGAGTAGAAATCAACCGGTGTCTGTTCTTTGCATTCCAGCTAGTAAGAAAGCTAAGTAAACAAGAAACAGATTCCTTCCAAGTGGAGCAAGAGCCATCTCCAGGCTTTAAAAGCATAGGGTAGACAGAGGGGTGGGAGGGCTTTTCCAGACTCTATTATTTCTTTTTGTCATAAACTGGTAGTATTGTTTTGGTTTTATGTGGAAATATATATATATATATTTTTTTTTAATCTGTCCTTTAAGATCATGCATACTGACTATAATCGTCTGTAACTTGTAATGTCACTTTGTACCTTTGATTTGTCTTAAGTTTTATGAGTTAAAGTAATTCATTAATATTTCATAACTGGCTCTTCAAATGGGTATATTTTCATGCAAGTTGACCAGGTAAATAAAACGAAATGTGTCCCCAGTGTAATAATGCTTTTCTTGACACAGAACATCCATTCCAATGATTTCTTTGCCAGAACTTGGTAGACACAATGAGAAATAAGTAGGGATAATGTGCACTGTAAGATTTGATAATATTAATACATAACAAATGCATGAAAAGAGATTCAACCTCACTCATAATAATAAGAAATACAGATTAAAAGTGAGTAACATGCCATTTATACCAGATGGGTGAAGGCCCACACTCTTTGGAGATTTGGGGGAGGGATGCTCTTATAATTTGCCAGAGCACTGGAAATTGGTAAGATCACAATAAAGGCAATTTGGTGATACCTATTAAAATTATAGTTTTTTGATCCATAAATTCTGGGTTTGAAATTTATCTTATAAAAAGCCTTGCACATGTGTATAATGACTTATGTGCAATATTATTCATTACAGCATTATTTATAATATCCCAATACAGGAAATTACACAGACTCTTTTAATTAGAGACAGTTAAATTATGTTCACACAAAGGAGCACTACTTAGCTGGAGAAAAGAATGAGGATGCTCTTCCTACACTGAAAAAAGTTAAAAAAAAAAAAGGCAAGAGGCAGAACAGTGTGTCTAAAATGCTGTATTTAAAATTAAAATGTAAAACAAATTTTACGTTTGGCCTAACTTGTACATGAGCAAATAAGGAATATATAAGAAATAAATTACAATGGTAGCCTGTATTTTGGGAAAGAGAGACTAAGGGAAGAGGACAGGGCAGAGGTGCTTTTACAGCTTATTTTTTGTAGTTCAATTTTTAATCACATGAACATTACAATTTAAAATAATAAATTAAAGTGTATCCAACAAGAGCCAGTTATTAGAAATATGCATGAAGGAGGGATTCCTGAGTGGCTCAGTCTATTAAGCATCTGCCTTCAGCTCAGACTGTAATCTTGGGGCTCTGGGATGGGCCCTGCATGGGACTCCTTGCTCAATGGGGAGTTTGCTTCTCCCTCTGTTCCTCTCCCTGCTCATGCTCATTTTCTCTCTCTCTCTCTCTCTCTCTCAAAAAAATAAATAAAATCTTTAAAAAAGAGGAAGTATGCATGAAGGAGTCTTGCTAGCTAAAGGAAGTGTTAGATGAAGGTTAGAAGAAACAGGACTGCACCAGACTTCCCTTGGTGGGAAGGGGAGTGGCCGGGAGGAAGAAAGCTGGACAGGAGGGCACCCATGCCAACTGAGGGAGAGGGTTTCCACTCTCATCACAGCTGCCGTTGATGAAGGGATTCCAGCTCTTCCAGCCAGGAGCTCTTAGAAATCATTGTGGATCAGATGTGGGACCAGAGAAACTGACGTTCAGTGAGACTTGATGGCTTTCCCACAGTCACAGTGACTTTCGCCCAATGTAAGAACCAGATGCCATGGCCCAGATGTCTGGGGCTAGTTCTACTACTTGACATCGTGTTCTGCTTTAGAGTCATCGCATAATTTGAGATCAAATTGATCACTGATTGTGAAAACTTGCTGAAGAACAAAACATATTTCATCCCGGTTTAATTAATGTAAGTGTGTTAGCTGTTTCGATTTTGGCCATTCTGATAGGTGTGTAGTGATATCTGATTGTGGTTTGAGTTCCCGTTTCCCTAATGGCTCCTGCTGTTGGATATTTTTTCATGTGCTTATTTGGCATCTTTGTAATCTCTTTGGTGAAATGTCTCTTCATGTCCTTGGATTTGGCTTCAAAGGAAGGAGGATGAACTGAACAGGGTCCTGAGCCTGAGGTGGGTCCACTGCCCTAGAGAAAGAGACAGGGAGGCAGAGGCTGGGCAGTCAGGAGGACGTCTTGGCCACACTTCAGCCCTGGTCTTGACCTGTTTACTTTCAGGTTCACCTGGAGGTAGGGAAGTGGAGAGAGGAAAGACACAAGCAAATACAGGTCATTTGCTTCACATGATCAGTAGAATTTTTGTTTTCTTTAAACCAGGAAGTTTTCAGAACAAAATCCTTCATTTAACACATTATACAACTCTCAAATTAACCTAGCAAAGTAGTTTCTGTTACTGTAGTCCTTTCTCAGGTGAGAATGACCAGACTTTCAAGGTGAAGTGATTTGTTCAAAGTAACGTAATAAGCCATAAAGCCAGCCAATGCCACAACAAAGATTCTCAGCCAGATCTGCCTGACTCAGAAGGCTGCCCTGTGTTCCAGACCCCACAAACCCGAACAGCAGGCACTATGAAATATCTCTGCAAAATAATAACAACAAGAATGATGATAACTTGCTCCAGCTTTCCTTATTCAAGTTCACACACTGTCTACAGCCTTGAATTGAAAAAAGAACATTTTCTCTCCCTGGACATTTCTTTCCTGAGAACTGAGGGAAATAGAATGGAGGAAGTGCCAAGTAGAAATTCAGAGCAGATAATATATACTCATATTTAGAAGCTAAAACCGATACTGTGTCTGCTAATGTTTCCCCAAACATTTAGCTTTATTAGTTGACATCATGCTTCTGTAACTGTCTTCACTGCCTTATACAAAATAAAAATTGCTTGCTTTTAAATATATGTGCCGTCTTAAAACTTTAAAACCAGAGTTCTAAACTTGGAGGAAATATTGGGGAAGATAGGCACTTTATAGAGACTAGATGAGAAAAATAAAAAGTTTAAAAAAATAAAGAGACTACATGCCCGGCCATCAGTGCATAGATGGGCTCAGAGTAAAGGTAAGATCATTTGTACTCACAGGCTGGGTCATCTAAGTTATCCTAGGCATACCTATATGTACTGAGCTAAATAGATTATCAAATGAAAAAGCAGTTTACAAAATAACTAGTATCATCATATTTTCTACAAATAAAAATACATGTAAAATGTCTGAAAAGAAATGCACTAAAATATTTGTAATAGTGCTATCTAGGTGATAGAATTTTCATTCTCTTATCCTTTTTGAATTTTAAATATTTTTCCATGAATATAAATTCATTTTAGAATCAGGGAAAAATGATATTATTTGTGAAATTTTGAAAAAGAACAATAATTATGGCTCCTTGTAGAGAGTTGGCTTAGGATACTTATCACCTGCAAGCCCCACCTCCAGTACATATCAGACTCATCTTGGGGGCTTGTTAAAACAGAGATGGCATGGCGTCACCCCCAGTGTTTCTGGTCCAGTAAGTCTGTAATGGAGCCTAAGTGTTTGCATTTCTAGCAATTTCTAGATGATGCCGATGCTGTTGGCCCTAACACTCCACATTATAAACCATTCCTCTATTTCTTGATAGCCTTGATAGACGTTTAACAGATAAAGGCCTGGTCTCCTTGAAGTTACTGATCTCATATTTTCCCATAATCCCACCCCAGGTAGGAGACAGCTGATGAGGAAAGGTTTTTTTGTGTGTTTTTTGGGGTTTTTTTTCCTATCACTACCTTTTCATAGCAGCAGATTTAGTGGTCCTTCTCCTTCTTAAAGAAGCAGGATATAGAGACTGTGATACTCCAGGTACATTCCATGACAGAAACTGTCTTCTCAGGAAAATGATCCAAACTAAGTTTTTGTCTGGAACGTTCTGTTCCTCATGCCTGTGACTGTATAAAATCAAACCTGCAACCATAACCTGACCAGATGAGGAATAGGATGTGAACACAAAGGAAATCAAACCTCTGAAAGATAGAGGATTCCAAGGTAAGAGACAGCAAACTGGTTCAGTAACTGAGAAGTATAGATGTTTAGTAAATACAGAGATTTGGGGGGCATTCTTGGAATTGCCTTTGGCTGAAATGAGTCATGTAGCCCATTTTCTCCCCTGTATCCAATGACTGGATGTAGGGGGATGAAGGCTCAGACCCCTCACTCTGCCTCTGAAAGGTCATTGCCACTTCAGAGCCCCCTCCCCAACCCAGGTTTTGACTGAAGCCACGTTGTGACTGGCCGGCCCCTCAGCTTTTCCTCTCCTCCATCTGCGGCCTTCTCTTCTCACATGTGTTGAGCCTACAACCCTCCCTAATAAACTCCTTGCATGGTAATTTTGTCTCAGAGTCTGCTTTCTCAGCACCTAACTTCCGAAAGCAAACCCCACAGACCTTCCATCTGGGGCCATAGGAAACCCAAACTCACATATTGCCTTGGTCAAATACATATTAGCACCCTAATATGTGTTACTATCTCATTCTTGCTATTTATGACTCCTTAAGTTTTCATTTCTCAGAAAACCCTTAGAGTCTGATTTGTCTAAATCTGTTTACTCTTCCAGAGCACAACACCAATCACATCACAAACCACGCTGTACGATGCTGGATCACTTCTCTTTCAACAAAAGTATGACCTACTTCAGGGTGGGGAAATAGCTTCTTAACTCTTTGCTTAGCACATTCTTGAACACATAAAGGGACAATCTAAACACTGAATGAATAAAGACATTTAAAATGCAGTGTTAACAGAAAGAAGAGATATATACGGTGCCTAGGTGGCTTAGTCAGTTAAGCATCTGCTTTCGGTTCAGACCATGATTCTGGGGTCCTGGGATTGAGACCCGTGTCGGGTTCCCTGCTCAGCAGGGAATCTGCTTCTCCTTCTCCGTCTGCTGCTCCCTCTGTTTGTGCTCTCTTACTCTCTCTCTGTCAAATAAATAAATAAAATCTTAAAAAAATAAAAGAAAAAAAGAGATATATAAATACCATATCATCGTCGTCAGTTGTATGTGTAAGAAGACACTCTACCTAGAGATGAGGAAGTCTTGTTTATGAGCCTGCTAAGAGGTTAATTCTTATTTTTGTTTTTCATTTTCTCTACTTTTCCTGGATGGACAGTTTGGATAAGCTATGTCTTGCACTAAAAAGTAAAGTGTCTCTCATTCTCTAATGAATCCTTGGTTGGTAAAGGTACAATAAGACAATGACATAACATATAGATGAGAAGTGCTGGTGGGATCCCTTCTTCTGACTAATTGTTCTACTCATCTGAGAAAATCCTTTCCTGAACCCACTCATCATGGGCCTTTGGTCCCTGTCTGCTCTTGATGGTTAGTCACGCTTTCAACAGCCAATTAATATAGAAACCACTGACAACAACTTGAATGTTTCCTATTTTGGGTTCAGTTAAAAAAAAACAAAAAAAAAGTAATAGAAAAATATAAAACAATTCATGTAAATAGTGTAAATGGCTCACTTTTACAGTTGTATAAAGTGTAACACTCCTCCCATTGTTCTGTTGGAAAGACCACTTGTCCTGTTATTGTCCAAAGTTGGGTGGATGTTGAATCAGTTTTTGCACCTGCTATCAGTAGAGATTTTATGACAAATTTCTTTATTTCTTTGGCTTGTATACTTGAAACATTATGAGTAAGCAGAAGATAGCCAGCATGTAGTATCTGGAGACTAGTAGCCAGAGTCACATTACAAGGATGCAGGGAAGTGATCATAACACAAAAATGGTCCCATGGTTTTACCGTCAATGTAAGAAGAATCCATCTTCTTAGAAACCTGTTCAGATAAGTTTTAGTCATTAAAGGTGAAGATGTGTACCTCTTGGGAAGGGTGAAGCAAGGTTCAAGGAGAACAAAGAACAGTGTTGCCCTTGACCTATAAATCATGTGACTCTTTTCTACCTAAGACAGCTAAGTGCATATTGTTTTAGTGAAACTTATTCCAAGTTTCAACATAAGCCTTTTCATTAATAAGGTATTTCCCTAAGAGAAAATTTAATTATTCCAAATAACAGTAATTCATGTGGGTTCTTGTCAGATAAACAAGGTAGTTATCAATGTGGATAAAAATATTTATGATCAGGCAAACCATAAGAGACTGTTAATCTCACAAAACAAACTGAGGGTTGCCAGGGGCAGGGGGGTAGGGAGGGGGAGCGGGGTTATAGACACTGGGAAAGGTATGTGCTATGGTGAGTGCTGTGAAGTGTGTAAACCTGGCGATTCACAGACTTGTACCCCTGGGGCTACTAATGCATTATATGTTAATTAAAAATTATAAAAATATTTATGATAAAAATGGAGTTAATTTGAGAGCATTGAAATTGGAATTTTTAGCTGGTATATTATTCAGTATAGTGGACTTATTTTAGTAACAGCTCCTAATCTAGTGTCAGTCCTTGGGAGGAAAGTTTGAGTGGAAGAGAAAGAGACTCAATGAAACTGGGAAGGAAATAAGCATATTTCCAGGGCAAATTATGGGGTTACATGAGAAATACCTTGAAGGACCTAATTGTGCCCACTAGAGGGGGAAGAAAAAGAGGATGCACTCTCTGTGGGTGAGACAGGGCTCAGGAGCTGAAACAAAAATGTCCTCAAAATCCCTCTGGCTAAGTAGATTTCTACTATGGGTTGACATTAGAAGAGCAAAGAGAGTTGTTTGGGCATTTCAGGGTTTCAGCTGTAACCCCCTGTAGGGAAACTGTACCAGAAGACACACAAAGGAGGGTCCTATGTAGAAAGGATGTTAGAAATTTCACCAACAATCCATCTCTAAGTTCTGGGCAAAAGTTTCCTGGAACACTTGGGCCCATATCTGAGGGGTTAGACATCAGAAACCACATGTGGCATTATACATATGTGGGGTAGAGCACAAGGTTCCAGAGGAAAGATTTCTTCCCTAAAGCATCTCTCTCAGATTGTTGTGTGCAACGAATGCCTAACATATTAAAAATAATCAAAACAAAAACAAAAAAACACCTAAAGTGCTCACCACTCTGAGATCAGACCTGAGCTGAAACCAAGAGCTGGTTGCTTAACCCACTACACCATCAATGTGCCCAAAATGTAAATTTTTTTAAAAGTCTGTCCAGTAAAGAACTATCAAGAGAATAAAAAAGATATATAAAAATGTATGTCATATATAAATCTATGAGATATAGAAAAAATATCAAAATATATCATTGATATTAATATTATTAATATAAAAAACTCAAAAATGTTTAACAATACAATAGCAATATCAGCAAGAAATACAGAAGCCGGGGCGCCTGGGTGGCTCAGTGGGTTAAAGTCTCTGCCTTCGGCTAAGCTCATGATCCCAGGGTCCTGGGATCGAGTCCCACATCAGGCTCCCAGCTCAGCGGAGAGCCTGCTTCTCCCTCTCCCTCTGCTTGCTGGTTTGCCTCCTTGTGTTCTCTCTCTGTCTGTATCTCTCTGTCAAATAAATACATAAAATCTTAAAAAAAAAAAAAAGAAACACAGAAGCAATTTACAAAAGCAGACATAGCTACAAGTAGATAATATACTTATATAGCCTTCCTAGTGATCATTTATATAAATGTAAAATCTGATAAACAGCAAGATGGTTTGGAGATAGCTGGGTTAAGAGCACACATCTGTACATAGTAGAAGTGTTAAATTTTTAAATATAGGTGGTTATTTTGGTAAAATTGACAAAAATTTTTTAAAGATTTTATTTATTTATTTGACAAAGACATGGTGAGAGAGGGAACACAAGCAGGGGGGAGTGGGAGAGAGAGAAGCAGACTTTCTGCTGAGCAAGGAGACAAATGTGGGGGTCGATCCCAGGACCCTGGGATCATGACTTGAGCTGAAGGCTGATGCTTAATGACTGAGCCACCCAGGTGCCCCAATCTACCAAAATTTTTAAATGCAAATGCATTTCTGGATATTTATATTACAGAAAGACTGTTCATACACCTGCCTAAATGTGTGCCCAAATTTATTTATTGCAGCATTATTTTTATAAAAGATAATTGCAGGGGCGCCTGGGTGGCTCAGTGGGTTAAGCCGCTGCCTTCGGCTCAGGTCATGATCTCGGGGTCCCAGGATTGAGTCGCACGTCGGGCTCTCTGCTCAGCGGGGAGCCTGCTTACTCCTCCTCTCTCTCTCTCTCTGCCTCTCTGCCTACTTGTGATCTCTGTCTGTCAAATAAATAAATAAGATCTTTTAAATAAATAAATAAAAGATAATTGCAGCCAAGTTAATGTGCTCCTATAAAAGATTAGGTGAGTAAACAGTGGGCATGCCATGTTATAGAATACTATACAGCCATTAAATTCATTTACACAAAGCCTGCCTCCAGGTTCATGTTAAATACTGATGAATAGATTGTTTTGAATTTCTCCCAGTAGTTTGTTAAACTTAAAAAAATAAAACTGCCTGTTATTTACCAACAATAGTTAGCTTTATTCAGGAATACCACAAAATTGCAATCAGGCACAGCAAGGTATACAAAACAGTAGGCAAATTTGGAATAAAAAGAAGGAATGTAGGGGCATCTGGCTGGCTCAATAGGTTAAGCATCTTCCTTCAGCTCAGGTCATGATCTCGAGTTTGGGGATTGAGCCCTGAGTTGCGCTTACTGCTCATTGGGGAGTCTGCTTCTCCCTCTCCCTCTGCTCCTGCTTGCGCTCTCTTTCTCTCATTCGCTCTCGCGCGCGCACTCTCTCTCTCTTTCTTTCTCTCTCTCTCTCAAATAAATAAAATCTTCCAAAAAAAAAAAAAAAAAGAATGTACTTTTAAAAAGAGAAAAGTGGTGGAGGGCTTTGGGGGTGGGTGGGGGGTGGGTAGAGCTGTTATAAACAAAAAGTCCATCGGGAAAAAACTAGGGATGCAAAGTATAGTGGTTTCTCATTGGCTGAATTGGGATTTATCTCTCATTGGCTGGGCTTTTGCCCAGAGAGGAAGAAAACTTCCTCCTGCTGAAATAGTAAATTAGTATTCGATTGCAAGGTCCATCTCTTCCTCTGGGATTTGCAATTGACTTTGAGTGGTAGCAGTGGTAAGGCATGAGAGTTCCCTGTGTCCAACTTCCCAACTCCATTTTGGTAAGGTTTCTGTTTATTAATTTTCACATGTTGTATAGAAAATCTATGTTACACATAGATTACACATATAGAAAATTTAGATTTTCCATAGAAAATCTAATGACCACATTACTGATTGTGATAACTAGCTTAAAAACAATGTGTATAAAAGTGTTCTGTCATTTTATTTAAACAGCAAACATATTTATGGGAATCTAGAATAAATACATAATGCAAAATAAAGGGGAAAGTCAGGCTTTAAAATGGTGATGTCAGGCTAATACCAGTTTTGTGTAGTTATTTACTATCTAATCTGACTACATCACACCATCCAATATAATTGGTTTTTAAGGGAATTTGGGGATTTTTTTTCCATCCCGATTTTAATAACTTTGTTCTCTGGTGTCTCTTTGCTAAGAAGTGTATCAGAATGGCTTAGTGCTGGTAAAGAAAGAAAGAAAGGAAGGAAGGAAGAAAGAAAGAAAAAAAAAATTTTAGCTGTCTTCATTAAGGATAAACAGAACATGGTGCTATGTTAATGGTGCCTATGAATACCTAGAGTTACTTTATTTCACAATGTTGAAACTCTGAGCAAACCATTCTACTGACTGATGTTATTCTGCCCTCTAGTGGTTCGAATTAAAAATTCCTGTTTGACTACATTTCAGGAAAATAGCTTTGAGGCAGGATCTTTATGAAATTTTCCCTTTAAAAGGACAACAAACCAAAAATGAAAAACACCATGGAAAACTTGATGTATATACATCATCAAATAATCTCAGCAGAAATATTTTGATCTCAACGTATTTCAGATTTGCATTGTTTTGCCCATTACATCATTAAAAGTTTTTAAGACTGCAATATTTCAACTCGATTTTAAGCATTCTCAACCAACAGTGGAGTTCTACAGAGGCTTCCCCAGGCCATTTTTTGAACAGAGTGCCATCGCTTCAAGCCTTAAGAGAACAAGGTTTTTCGAAGGCAGAAAAAGGGGACCACACAACATATCCAAACATAAATAAAGCTGACCAAGTTTTAGTATTCTAAGTGCTTTTTTATACACTATTTCCTTGAAGGCACTAGGATCTTTGCTGCTTTGCTTCAGTAGCTTTCGTCCACTTCCAGCAAACACACACACACACGCCCACGTGTATGAATGACGCAGAATGGCTTCTAGACCAGCTAACCCAGATTATCCCAGTGCTCACACATGTTTCAGCCAAGGTTATTTATTGACCTTCTACATAGCCAAGTGGCATTGACTACGTCCCCCATTCTCCAGCCCATTGTCTTGGCATTATGTTCTCCTATACTAAGCATTGCCTCCCTTAGGATAGATGTGCCTATAAACATGTGTGCTATTTCACAGTGCTTCCTAAACCTCGGCTTGCCTGGACATAATTCCATCTTTCCTTTGTTGATATGATGGAAGGAACAGTTGAAATAAGAAGCAGTATCAGAATGAGAGTGATACGTATCAGTTGACAGCTTCCCAGATGTATGACTCAAGCTATACAGTTTTATTATGCACAGTCTCCTTTTCTAGCTCTTGTCTATAAAAGCATGACCAGCTCTTTACTGGTCCATTTTCCCAAACTGTTACAATAAAAATGAAGGCTTATTATTCTATAATTCAGCCAGGAACCAGTCAAAGGCTCTGCCTGCTACTCCCCCTGCTTGTGCGCTCTCTCTCTCTCTCTGACAATTAAATATATAAAACCTTAAAATCTTAAAAAATACATAAAATATTAAAATATATTATATATAATATTATATAATTATTGTTTTATTATACTATTATAAATAATACTATAATTTATAATAATATGAAATATATTATAATATATAAATATATATTATTATAAATTATATAAAATCTTAAAAGAATAAATAAAATAAACTTTAGTAACATTTTGAGGTCTCTGTCCTTGTGAGACTAAGTTTCAATACAGTAGGAAATACATGTGCCTTATTTACCTGTAGGCTTTTCTTTTTATTATTTTTTTAAAAAGATTTATTTATTTATTTGAATGGAATGCACGGGGTGGGGGGGAAATTTCAAGCAGACTCTCTGCTGAGCAGGGAGCCGGACCTGGGGATTGATCTCACAACCCTGAGATTATGACCTCAGCCAAAATGAAGAGTCTGACGTTTACCCACTAAGTCACTCAGATGCCCCTTATTTTGGTTTCTTTTTAATATTTTATTTTTAAGTAATCTCTACTCCCACTGTGGGGACAGAACTCACAACCCTGAGATCAAGAGTTGCTGATCCACACTGTCCATGAAGTCACTGAGAAAAAATCATATGGCATAAAAGGGTAAACTATGCACAGAAAAACTAACCCACATTATTCCCAGATCCCATGCAATATTCTTCTCCAAGTCAGATGCACTGACTTCTCTTATTCATGCTCCCACCCGCTCCAGGGTGGTCTCTGCTTATGCATTCCACCAAACCGACTCTCAGGAAGGTCAGCAAAGGCATCTGTGTTTCTGACATCACAGGCAGTTTCAATCTGCATCTTCCAGGAATCTGCTGATGGTATTCAAAGCACATTTACTTCCTTAAAGACACTCACCAGCATCCTCTCTTACCCTGTGCTATATGGCCGAGTCCACCGTCTCCTTTGTGGCTCTTCTCTTCTGTCCCTTCAACGGCTGAAGAGCCTCAGAATCAAGTTTATGTCTGTTTCTCACATGACACCGTCTCCTGCATGACCACCTCTGTTTCTGGTTTTGCCTGCTAGATGTGGACCTCAGGCATGGCGGTTCTTGTCAACTGCCAGCTCACCTGCCCCTGACACCGGACACACGTGTCTCCATGTCTGCCAGTGACCTGTTGAGGGGTCTGCAGATTTTCTGTGTGCACTTCCTGTGTGCTTCTACCTCTCTGCTCAGGCAGCAGGTGAGAGAAGTCACTTCCTTTCCTTCTTCATTAAAACATTAAATAGGAGGATTGTTTTTAGATCCCATCCCTACAGCAACCATATTTATATGTCCCTACAACCAAAGATGTAGACATCAGGATCTGTACTTATTATGTCCTATAGCCTAAGGTCAACGTGCAAGTGTCTTAGAGAAAGTTAGTTGTCATTTCCAACATTAATGCAGTATGATGGTAAAAGCATTCTGCTGTCCAATTTCCAACGGAGTTACACAATCAGATCTGGTGTTCCTCTTTGAAACCCTTTTGTCCTTAAAGTTCCATAAAGAAGAAAATGATAAACTGATTACATATTATAAATATATTTTGTTATATTCTGCTATGTAAAGGTGCACATCATGTTATATGAAAACTGAATCTTATCAATATTTACATAAATAAATATTTAAATAGATAAATAGACACAAACAAGGTCATCTGTAAGCAACTACTGCTTGTAGAGTTGACATGTTCTGAAAACACTTGACAAACTGACTGTGTTCATGTCTTCACGACAGCAGAAATGAGAGTTTCTGACACGGCAGAACTCCAGAATGTGTGATGTTACAATTAGAGGGAATCATTTCCATGTTGAAACAGGTCTCACTTCTTGCTCCTTAATTCCTTTCGCAAGGCAGTTGATGCATACAAGGGTTTCATGATCTCTGCTCGGACCATCTCCCAGGCACAAGGGCTGTATTGCTTCTCTTGCAGATAGAGGGAGATTCTCTGGAAGTAGTTCCTCAGGATGGAGTCCCCATTCACCAGGGGCAGCTCTCCCACCCCTACCTCCTGCGGGGGACAGGCTTCCAGGTGGCTCAGCTGCTCAGAAAGTCCTGAGCACAATTCCTCCAGGAGGGTCGTGTTCCAGGGAGCAGGTGACGCCTCTGTGCAGAAGAGGTGGAAGGTCTTCTGGTTCGTCACATGGATGTCAGAGAGGGCTTGAGCCTTCTGTAGCTGCATGCCATCAAACACCTCCTGGGGAAAGCCAAAGTCGTTTGTGTAGTTGTCACAGGAGCTAGCAGACAGTCTCCTCATTTGTCGCAGGAGCATCAGGGCCCTCCAGTGCAGCAGGCCGTGGTCCTGAGGCAGGTCACATCCCAGAGAGCCAAGGGAGTGGCAGCTGAGCACCACCAGGGCCACCAAGAAGGAGCAGGGCAGGACCATCGGGGATCCTGCAGGTGCCGTTGGCCTGGCTGGGGTGGGCACGTCTGGGACCCATGGCTCTAGCCCCTCTGAACATCTTCTCTTGTGCGTGAGGCTTAAGTAGGGGACATAGGAGTTTTCAATTTCTGAACGATTCCCTTACTTTATACTTCTCTTTTTGCTTTCCTTTCTACACTTTCTACTTGGGTTTGGAGCATGGGTTTCTTTTTCTTTAAAGATTTTATTTATCTATTTGACAGAGAGGGAGAGATCACAAGTAGTCAGAGAGGCAGGCAGAGAGAGAGAGAGAGAGAGAGGAGGAAGCAGGCTGCCTGCTGAGCAGAGATCCCGATGCAAGGCTCGATCCCAGGACTCTGGGATCATGACCTGAGCCGAAGGCAGAGGCTTAACCCACTGAACCACCTAGGCTCCCTGGAGCATGGGTTTCTCAACCATGTTTTATTTTCTTTAAGTATTATCCTTGCCTCCAGAATCTTTTTGGATGTTTTTTAATTGCAACTTTGAAGAAAACTTAATAGCAGGAAGACACAGTATATATTGTAATATATTGTGTTTTTGTCTGTGCTTTAAGATGAAGAAAAGTGTAACATTTATCCAATTCAGGGTCCAGAATGACTAAAAATTTTAAGCTAAGTGTTATATTTTAAGCTATCGATGTTTAAGTATATAAGTAAACTTGATGAGTGACTTACAATTTCTTTACATGTATACAGTGTAGTATATGGAGTACGTATGCAAATTAACAATTTCTAAAAGGACATAATGATTTCGGTGTACCTGAACATTTCAAATCAATCCAGTTTGCTAAATGCAACTGAAAAGTGGAATTATTTACTTAACATGTGTTTTTTGTGTACGAAATTTGAATGTTGCCTCAGATGACAAAAATCATTTTTTAAAGATTTTTATTTATTTATTTGACAGAGAGATAGATACAGAGAGAGTACAAGTAGACAGAGCAATGGGCAGACAGTGAGGGAGAAGCAGGCTCCCAACGAGCAGGGAGCCTGATGCGAGGCTCCATCCCAGCACCCTGGGATCATGACCTGAGCTGTAAGCGGCCGCCCAGCTGACTGAGTCCCCCAGGCACCACGACAACCTCATCTTTAACTTCACCTGCTACTACGTACTCTTTTTTCTGTTTAACACTAGATAACTACTGAGGTGTTGAATGAGTTTTGTAGAGCTAAATCATAAAATTTAATGTATTTGTGTTTTCATTTCCAAAGCCTGCATCACAACAAGCCTCAGACATCAGCAATGGCCACAAGACACCACTGGCAGCTCACCAGTAAGAAAGATCACCTGTCCAGGTAAGACTCTGAGACCCAGGAAATGATGAAGAGAAACTCCTCCAATCTTAAAGGATTCCTGTTATTCCTAGATTTGTCACACTGACCTTACAGACAGTTTGTGTTCTCCACGAATTCTGTGCCATTGCTTATGTAATATCCAAAAAACCCAATGAACAACAATAAATACCAAGGTTTTGTTAGAGTGCTCCAAGGCATTGCCAAGTGCCCCCAGCAGTAAGCCTGGTTCTTGTCTGGGAATAGGAGGTGTCAAGGTTCTAATTCCAGATGACGGATTTCCCAGCAGCACCTCACTGACAAGGTAGTTATCACCTCTACTAACCTCATTCCTCTGCAGTGACTGAGTGTCCTCCATCCAGGCTCTCGTGGACTCACTCCTGAGGACAGCCTCATCATGTCTGGAGGATTCTAGATTCTGCTACTGTGCAGGGGCTGGTTTCCTTGTTAGCAAAGCACTTACTGCCCCTAGATCCTTGCCCTTGCCCCTGGAGTCTTTGTATTGGGGACCGTCTCAGTGCTGACCTCCTTCTCTCCTGACCAGAAGAAGGTGTCAACTTCTCAGATGCTGAGGGCAAATGTTTGTTTTCTCCAAGTAGAGGAAAGAATGATTATCATCCTTTCACCTTGAATAACGGAATACATTTATTGTGCCATCACAGCTCTTAATTTTCCCATTTTTCATTTTTTAAAGTAAGCTCCACACACAGGGTGGACCCTGACGTGGGACTTGAACTCACAGTCTGACATCAAGACCTGAAGTTAGAGTAAGAATCATATCCTCCACCAATTGAGCCACCCAGGATCCCCAATGGTTCAAATTTTCCTGAAACTAGAGAACACTTGTTAGGTTCAAATTTCTCAGTTGAGCACAGGGGAATTCACTGGGTGTCTCACCAGAAACTTCCATCAAAGAAAGTAATGACTTTCACTAGCTCATTCAGACTATGTTTCCAGTAGGCAGCTTCATCTGGCCATCTGTCTGGTGCTCAGAATGCAGGGGGTGAGGCCCAGGCTACGGTATCAGGGACACACTTCCTTGTTGCTTTTCCTTATTCATGGTGCTGCATCTTCAACTTAAGTAACAACAGCAAAGAGAATGTGAATAACTTAATATTTCCACATGCTTTACTGGACATACTCTGACTTGCTTGTCCTGATCATGTTCTACGTCATCGTGAGGATCACACAGAGGGAAGGAAGGAGAGGGCCAAGGGGCTGCCCCGGGTTTCTCTTTCATTTTTAAGACATCACTTTCTCTGTTTCTCATGTCACCTTTCCTCGAAAGCAAAACATGACAGCTGTGTGTGGGGGAGGGGGAAGACAACTGTTCTGTCTGAATGTGACAAAATTGAAAGAATGGCCTGTCCGCTGAGAAAATGGCAGAGTGACTCCAGCAAAATTTGATGTAGCAATACTGGGGATGAGCTGCTCCGGCAGACGGGGGGATGAAGGCTGGACTGAGTAATTGCAAGTCAGGAAAGTATCTGCCTTGGCCAGAGGATCCCACAAGACCAACTCTTGGGTCCCCACGAGGCCCTCAGCTCTACAAGGGGAGCCACCTCATTTTCCTTTCGTTCAATCCACAGGTACTCGGCTCTGAGGAGAGATGAGAGGAGTCACACCAACCAGCTCTCAAGAGACTGGCAACCAGGACTCACCTGCTCACCTCCTCTGGAAGGAGACAGGATCCTCGCCCTGCCTGAGAGCTCTACCTACCTGATAAGTCCACTCAGGTCCGGAAAAGTTTGCCTGAGAAATCCAATAGGAAGACGAGGGGAACTGAAGGATCCTACATGATTCTGCTCTGGACCTGGATTAGAATAATGATGAAGATCTTTTAAGATGATAACACTAAAGGTGATTGCAGTCTAACCTTCTGAGATCCTTGAAACCATTACATCTGTTTTCTCAGTAACCCCATTTGCATTCTGCTTATTTATCCAGCTGTTTGGAGAGAAACAGAAACCCAGAAGGAGAATATGCAGATCGAACCAATATCCAGGGTGGAACACAAAGGAGTTGTGAGATAACTGCTTGTCTGGAAGCAGCTGTTAAACGATGTGAAGAATAGAGATGGACAGAGGTTTTGAGACCTAGGAGAGGCCATGGCATGAATTCAGTCAGGTGGAGGGGGTGAGGGATCAAGGATTCTAGATCTCACTGTAGATGCCAAAGGCTTGTTGACTGTGGTGGTGTATGGTGACAGGAGGTGTGGGAGGAGACACCTCCATGACTTTGGAACTTTGAAGTTCCAAAGACAGGTTGTCAGGATCCCTTTTAAACACTCATGAGAGTGGGGAGGAGTCAAGATGGTGGAGAAGTAGTGGGCTGACTTTACATCAGGTAGCAGAAGATCAGCTAGGTAGTTTATCAAACCAATCCAAACACCTACCAATCCAACAGGAGATTGAAGAGAAGAAGAACAGCAATTCTAGAAACAGAAAATTGACCACTTTCTGAAAGGTGGGACCTGCGGAGAAGTGAATCCAAAGCAATGGGAAGATAGACCTCATGGGGAGGGTCCCGCTCCCGGCAAGCAGTGAAGCAATGGAGCACGAAATCAGAACTTTTAAAAGTCTGTTCCACTGAGGGAAATCGCTCCAGAGGCTATGCCGGGGTGAAGCCCATGCACGGATAGTGTGGTCATATGTCCTGTGGGGAGACAGAAGGGTTGGGGGTGTTTGAGCATTGCAGAGCTCCCAGGTATAAGAGCAGGGAGTCCAGAAGTGAGCTCTCAACTCAGGCCTACCTTAAACTGTGATCCATGGCTTAGGCAGGCCATGGCTCTGTGAGCAGGGACCCCACAAGATCCTGGAAGACCCCCTCAGAAGAGAGCAGGGATCTGCTGGGTTTGGAGACTCCAGGTGGGGCTGTGTGCCAGCAATGCTTGGTCGCAGGCTGGGGGAGCTTGGAGTGCGGCCAGAGGCCTGGGAGATGGGAGTGATTGAGCGCTTTTCTCCAAAGGCACGCTCTGGAGTGGGGCCCCGAGCTCTCTCGGCTTCTCCCGGCCAGAGATTGGGAGGCCACCATTTTCATTCTATCCTACAGAACTCTATGGAAACCCTTCAGGGAACAAAAGCTCCCGACAGTGAACCCAAACAAATTACTTAGCCCGGCCTCTGGTAAGGGCGGTGCAATTCTGCCTCAGGCAAGGACACTTGAGAATCACTACAACAGGCCCCTCCCCCAGAAGATCAGCAAGAAATTCAGCCAAGACCAAGTTCACTTCCAAGGAGAACAGTGGAATTCCAGAGGAGGAGCAAGCAAAGCATGAATTTCATGACTCTCTCCCCATGTTCTTTAGTCTGGCAAAATTAATTAATTTTTTTAAATTTTATTTTTCTCTTAAGCTAAAATTTTTTTGACTTTTGCTCTTTCCTCCTTTAACATTTTTAAACTAGCTTGTCTTAACAATACCTTTTTTAAAAAAAATCTTTTTTGAACCTTCATTATTATACTCATATATTATCCTTCAGTGTATCTAACTTTACTTTTGTATACACATAGGGTTTTTTCTTCTAAACAATTTGGGATACAACTTCTTCTAATAGGTCAAAATATACCCTAAATCTACACAGGTCTTTATTCTAGTCTCTAGCCTGAGCAAATAATCTCCACTTATCTTATCAACTCCTTTTTTAAAAATTGTTTTTTAAAACATCCATCTTTATAGTCATATTCCATCCCTTCATCTTGTTTATTACCCTTAGTGTGTGTATGTATGTCTGTGTGTGTGTATTTTTCATTCTTTAAAATTTTGGGAGATAGTTTATTTTAAGAGACCAAAGTACTCCCAAAATTAGGTTTGTGACTCTGTTCTAGTCATCAATCCAATATATATATTTTCTTTTTTATATTTTTTTATTTAATTTTTTTTTGCTGAACTCCTGTTTTCCCTGTACCTTCCCCCAATGATTTGGGGTCTCCTCTGATTTGGTTAGAGCACATTTTCCTGGGGTCCTAGCCACCCTTTTAGTATTTTATTCACTCCTTCATATATTCTTATCTGGATAAAATGACAAGGTAGAAAAATGCACTGCAAAAAAAAAAAAAAGAAAGAAAGAAAGAAAGAAAGAAAAAGAGGCAGTACCAAAGGCTAGGGACCTAATCAATATGGACTTTCTTTCATAATATCGCAGTCTAGAGTTCAGAATGATGTTCCTCAAGGTGCTAGCTGGGCTCAAAAAAAGGCATGGAAGATATTAGAGAAACCATGTCTGGAGAAATAAAAGCCCTTTCTGGAGAAATAAAAGAAATAAAATCTAACCAAGTTGAAATAAGAAAAGCTATTAATGAGGTACAATCAAAACTAGAGGCTCTTACTGCTAGGATAAATGAGGCAGAAGAGAGAATTAGTGATATAGAAAACCAGATGACACAGAATAAAGAAGCTGAGCAAAAGAGAGACAAACAACTACTGGACCTTGAGGGGAGAATTCAAGAGATAAGTGATACCATAAGACAAAACAACATTAGAGTAATTGGGATTCCAGAAGAAGAAGAGAGAGATTGGGGAGCAGAAGGTATATTGGAGAGAATTATTATAGAGAATTTCCCTAATATGGCAAAGGGAACAAGCATCCAAGTCCAGGAGGCACAGAGAAACCCCCTCAAAATCAATAAGAATAGGTCCACACCCCATCAGCTAATAGTAAAATTTACAAGTCTGAGTGACAAAGAGAAAATCCTGAAAGAAGCCTGGGACAAGAAATCTGTAACTACAATGGTAAAAATGTTAGATTGGCAACAGACTTATCCACAGAGAACTGGCAGGCCAGAAAGAACTGGTGTGATATATTCAGAGCACTAAGAGAGAGAAACATGTAGCCAAGAATACTATATCCAGCTAGGCTATCATTGAAAATAGAAGGAGAGATAAAAAGCTTCCAGGAAAAACAAAAACAAAAACAATTTGTAAATATGAAACCAGCTCTACAAGAAATATTGAAAGGGGTCCTCTAAGCAAAGAGAGAGCCCAAAAGTAGTAGACCAGAAAGGAACAGAGACAATATAAAGTAAGAGTCACCTTACAGGCAATACAATGGCACTAAATTCATATCTTTCAATACTTACTTACCCTGAATGTACATGGGGTAAAAACCCCAAGCAAAAGACACAGGGTATCAGAATGGATTAAAAAAAAACAAAACCCATCAATATGCTGCCTATAAGAAACTCATTTTAGACCCGAAGACACCTCCAGATATAAAGGGGGTGGAAAAAATTTACCATGCTAATGGACATGAAAAGAAAGCTGGGGTGGCAATCCTTATATCAGCTCAATTAGATTTCAAGACAAAGACTCTAATAAGAGATGAGGAGGACACTATATCATACTCAAAAGGTTTGTCCAACAAGAAGATCTAACAATTTTAAGTATCTATGCCCCTAACAGGGGAGCAGCCAATTTTATAAATCAATTAATAACAAAATCAAAGAAACACAGCGACAAGAATACAATAATAGTAGGGGACTTAACACTCCCCTCACTGAAATGGACAGATCATCCAAGCAAAAGATCAACAAGGAAATAAAGGCCTTAAGTGACACACTAGACCAGAGGGACATAACAGATAGATTCAAACACTCCATCCCAAAGCAACAGAAAACACATTCTTCTCCAGTGCAACTGGAACATTCTCCAGAATACATCACATCCTGGGTCCTAAATCAGGTCTCAACCAGTATCAAAAGATTGGGATCATTCCCTGTACACTTCAAACCACAATGCTCTGAAGCTAGAACTCCATCACAAGATGAAATTTGGAAAGAACCCAAATACATGGAAACTAAACAGCATCCCTCTAAAGAATGAATGGGTCAACCAGGAAATTAAAGAAGAATTGAAAAATTAATGGAAACAAATGATGATGAAAACACAACAATTCAAAATCTGTGGGACACAGCAAAGGCAGTCCTGAGAGGAAAATATACAACAATACAAGCCTTTCTCAAGAAACAAGAAAGGTCTCACATACATGACCTAACCCTACACATAAAGGACCTGGAGAAAGAACAAGGAAAGCCTAAACCCAGCAGGAGAAGAGAAATAATAAAGATCAGAGCAGAAATCAATGAAATAGAAACCAAAAAAACAATAGAACAAATCAATGAAACTAGGAGATGGTTCTTTGAAAGAATGAATAAGAGTGATAAACCCCTGGGCCAGACTTATCAAAAAGAAAAGAGAAAGGACCCAAATAAATAAAAGAATGAATGAAAGAGGAGAGATTACAACCAACACCAAAGAAATACAAACATTTATAAGTACATATTATGAGCAACTATCCGCCAGCAAATTTGACAATCTGGAAGAAATGGAAGCATTCCTAGAGACATATTAACTACCACAACTGAACCAGGAAAAAAGAGAAAACCTGAACAGACCCATAACCAGTAAGGAGATTGAAGCAGTCATCAAAAACTCTCCAAACAAACAAGAGCCCAGGGCCAGACGGCTTCCCAGGGGAATTCTAGAAACATTTAAAGAAGAATTAATACCTATTCCCCTGAAATTGTTCCAAAAAATGGAAATGGAGGGAAAACTTCCAAACTCATTTTATGAGGTCAGCATTACTTTGATCTCAAACCAGACAAGGATCCCATCAAAAAAGAGAATTACAGACCAATATCCTTGAAGAACATAGATGTGAAAATTCTCACCAAAATACTAGCCAATAGGATCCAACAGTACTTTAAAAGGATGATTTACCATGACCAAGTGGGATTTAATCCTGAGCTGCAAGGTTGGTTCAACATCCTCAAATCAATCAATGTGATACAATACATTATGTGATACAATACATTACTAAAAGAAAGAACAAGAACCATATGATACTCTCAATAGATGCTGAAAAAGCATTGAACAAAGTAAAGCATCCATTCCTGTTCAAAATTCGACAAAGTGTAGGGATAGAGGGTACATACCTCAATATCATCAAAGCCATCTATGGAAAACCCACTCCAAATATCATTCACAGTGGAGAAAAATGGAGAGTTTTTCGCCTAAGGTCAGGAACACGGCAGGGATGTCCATTACCACCACTGCTATTGAACATAGTAGTAGAAGTCCTAGCCTCAGCAATCAGGCAACAAAAAGAAATTAAAGGCATCCAAACTGGCAAAGAAGAACTCAAACTATCACTCTTTGCAGATGATATGATACTATATGTGGAAAACCCAAAAGACACTAGTCCAAATCTGCTAGAATTTGTATAGGAATTCAGTAAAGTGTCAGGATATAAAATCAATGCGCAGAAATCACTTGCATTTCTTTACACTGAAACAAGACAGAAGAAAGAGAAATTAAGGAATCAATCCCATTTACAATTGCACCCAAAAACACAAGATACCTAGGAATATACTAATCCAAGGAGTCAAAGAATTCATCTTGACTACTATAAAGTACTCATGAAAGAAACTGAAGAAGACACAAGGAAATGGAAAAATGTTCCACGCTCATGTGAGGCGAACGTGATAACCACTACACTACGGAAACTGTTCCACGCTCATGGATTGGAAGAACAAATATTGTGAAAATGTCTATGCTACCTAAAGCAATTTACACATTCGAAGCAATCCCTATCAAAAGCCCATCCAGTTTTTTCAAAGAAATGAAACAAAGAATCTTACAATTTATATGGAACCAGAAAAGACCTCGAATAGCCAGAGGAATACTGAAAAAGAAAACCAAAGTTGGTGGCATCACAATTACAGACTTCAAGACATCACAGACTTCAAAAGACATTAGATTTTTCTGCCAATGAGATAGATGTTTGCATCTGGCACTGGACTGACCCTCCTTCTTCGAACACATTCTGGGCTCTTGTCCTGTCAGGGTCACCCATGGTGGGTACACTACCATGAGCCACATCCGCCTAGAAGATCTCTGTGCTCCCAGCGTCCACTTGAAGCATCTCAGTCTGGGGAAGGACACAGAGAGACCGTTGACTTGATGCTGCCCTACTGTCCTACTATTCCATGTCCTGAGGATAAGTCACTAAACCAGTGGACACTTCCCCATTTCCACTCTCCTTCCAGGTTCCCACACTGCTGCTGACTTTCAACACTTTCATATTTCCAGACGTCAGCTGTGGTTTTCTGAGCAAAGGAGTGTCCAACTCCTGGTGTAACAAGAACTTACGGAGTGCTCCAACCCAGGCACAGTTGAGCTCCAGGATTCCTTGCTCAGGGGCCCTGGAATTAGCATGTTTCTGTGTGGGACCGGATTTCTGGGGGCCTTGAGCTCCACAGCACAGTAGTCAGCTGACAGGGAAGGTGAGGGAGGGCAAGTGGGCACTGTGGTTCCTGAAGCTGCCAAACCTTGGCTGTGTGTGGCCAGTAGTGCAGGGTGATGTCTCCTAGCCTGTCCCTGGGCACCCAACCCTGAGCCCTGCCTCCTCTACTTCCCCTGGCAGGCTGAATAGCAATGCCTGGGGATGGAAAGTTGGTTGGGGTTGGGGCGCCTGGCTGGCTCAATCCTTTAAGCATCTGCCTTGAGCTCAGGTCATCATCTCATGGTCCTCGGATCGAGTCCTACATTAGGCTATCTGCTTAGTGGGGAGTGTGCTGCTCCATCTAACCTCCCCTCCTCCCATGCTCTGCCTCTCTGTCTCTCTCAAATAAAGAAATAAAACCTTTTTTTTTTTACTTGTTTTTTTTTAATTTTTTTTATTTTTTATAAACATATATTTTTATCCCCAGGGGTACAGGTCTGTGAATCGCCAGGTTTACACGCTTCACAGCACTCACCAAAGCACATACCCTCCCCAATGTCCATAACCTCACCCCCCCCAAGAAATAAAATCTTTTAAAAAATGTTGGCAGGGATGCTCACTCCCCTTGCCCCTGCATTTGGCCTTTGCTGCTTGGTTCTCCAATACTTTCCAGTATTTAATATTCAAGAACATTGGGATTGAAACCAACTATGGCTATGTGTATTTTCAAGACAAGACTTACTCGTTGTCATAGACAGAATAAGGAAACAGGTTTATGACAGCATTAGAATCTCTGGGTGTCCACAAGTAGGCTTTTTGTAGCTGGAAGGGACATCCTCAGGAAGGGGTCCCATTTTGGTCACCACCTTTGTCACATTTGGCCACCAGGGGGCGATCACCCCTGACGGAGCTTCACTAGGCCACCCTTCAACCTGTTGTGCTTTCTGTTTCCTTTCAGCCACAGCTGCTGTTCCATCATATTGGATGGAAATCCGAGCAAAGCCTCTCTAGCAGGTGGTTCTGCAAAACCCAGAGATTTCATTGCATTTTTGTCTTCTACTTGCTTTCTTCTGCTGCTCCTTTGGAAAACCTTTAAGCTGAGATGACAGCAAAACAGAAAGCTGTTGTGTGAACAGGCTGTGAGGTCAAGAGAGTGAATGCCAAGTGTGCTGTGGGGACTTCTGCCTTGTCGAAGAAGGAAACTGTTAGGACACGGGAATGCGTTCTGGAATGAGGGTTGGGGGTGGGTAGAAGGAGGTGGGTGCCAGAAGGTTAAGGAAATTGCATGTTCTTCTGCACTTCCAACTAGATGTTTATTCTCAACTCTCAGATGCTCGTAGAAGCCACTGGTGGAAAATAGAAACCCTTCTTGGCAATGAGGGTTGAATGGGTCAGCCTTTTCTAGAATTCATAACAGAATTCCAGTTTGGGAAGCTGCCTCCTTTGCAAGTCAGGTACTGAAGTGAAGGACACACTGTTCCCCCGAATTTTGTAGGAGGAGACAAACAATATTCTCATATATAGCTGTCAGAATTAAGACAAGACGATTGCTACCATATTTATACCGTTCCCTACAGAAGATGCACTGCTAGGTGCCTTCAGTGCATGAGTTCAGTGAATATTCACGCTCTTCTGTCCTAATTGTTAAATCTGTTTAACTCCGGAATTACGCACAACTTACTTTTGCTCCATGGATTTCCATGATTCATGTATTTTCAGCTGATTTGACCAATGATTTTTCATTGCTCTAAATATTAGGAGAGAGAATGCCTAACCAGGCTTCCCACCTTTATTTTTTAAGAAAGTCTGTTGGTGATTATGTGCATGAGAATCTCGTGATGTGGATATCCACCAAACATAGTGGTATTCCGAAAATGAGGAAATACTAGTGGAGAGCAACAAAGAAGTATTCTTACCATACCAAACTCTCTAGAAAACAGCAATGGGGTATTATGACTCAGTAGTAAACAGTGTCACAAGGAGGACTTAGGGAACCTAAAAATGAAGCTGATAATTACGGGAAACGTGATTTTATCTGTAGTAATAGATAATTTGTTGAAGGATTGAATGAGTTATCCATTCCTGCCAAGTGAATTTTTAAAGTTGAGCAGCTCACTGATATGCAAGGTAGTAAGAAGGAGGACAGGATAAACCACCGTCAGTAGTTCAGTCATGATGAAAAATAAATATGACATTAAACATATTAACATGATTTGCAGAACATCGATTCCAAGAAATCACTCGGGGGAAAAGAAATGACATAAAAGGGCAAACTATGCCCAGAATAATGAACCCCATTATTCCCAGATCCCATGCAATATTCTTCTCCAAGTCAGACGCACTGACTTCTTTTATTCATGCTCCCACCCACTCCAGGGTGGTCTCTGCTTATGCATTCCACCAAACTGACTCTCAGGAAGGTCAGCAAAGGCATCTGTGTTTCTGACATCGCAGGCAGTTTCAATCCACATCTTCCAGGAATCCACTGATGGTCTTCGAAGCGCATTTACTTCCTTAAAGACACTCACCAGCATCCTCCCTTATCCCTGTGCTGTATGGCCAAGAGTCCACCGTCTCCTTTGTGGCTCTTCTCTCCCGTCCCTTCAATGGTTGAAGAGCCTCAGGATCAAGTTTTGTCTGTTTCTCACATGACACCGTCTCCCTGCATGACCACCTCTGTTTCTGGCTTTGCCTGCTAGATGTGGACCTCAGCCGTGGCGTTTCTTGTCAACTGCCAGCTCACCTGCCCCCGACACCGGACATACGTGTCTCCATGTCTGCCAGTGACCTGTCGAGGGGTCCACAGCTTTTCTGTATACTTCCTGTGTGCTTAAACCTCTTCATTCTAGCAACAGGTGAGAGAAGTCACTTCCTTTCCTTCTTCTTTAGAACACTAGGTAGAAGTATTGTTTTTAGATTCCCATCCCTACAGCAACCATATTTATATATCCCTACAACCAAAATGTAGACATCAGGATCTGTATTTATTATGTCCTATAGCCTAAGGTCAACATGCAAGTTGTCTTAGAGAAAGTCAGTTGTCATTTCCAACATTAATGCAGCATGACAGTAAATGCATTCTGCTGTCCAATTTCCAAGGAAGGTACACAATCAGACTGGTGTTCCTCTTTGAAAACCCTTTGTCCTTAAAGTTCCATAAAGAAGAAAATGATAAACTGATTACATATTATACGTATATTTTATTATATTCTGCTATGTAAAGGTGCACATAATATTATTTGAAAAAACTGAATCTTATCTATATTTACATAAATAAATATTTAAATAGATAAATAGACATGAGCAAGGTCATCTGTAAGCAACTACTGCTTGTAGAGTTCACATGTTCTAAAAACACTTGACAAATTGACTGTGTTCGTGTCTTCACGACAGCAGAAATGAGTGAGTGTCTCTGACATGGCAGAACTCCGGAATATGTGATGTTATCAGTCAGAGGGAATCATTGCCATGTTGAAAGGGGTGTCATTTCTTTCTCCTGAATCTTTCTTGCAAGGCTGTTGATGCATACAAGGGTTTCATGATCTCTGCTCGGACCATCTCCCAGGCACAAGGGCTGTATTGCTTCTCTTGCAGATAGAGGGAGATTCTCTGGAAGTAGTTCCTCAGGATGGAGTCCCCATTCACCAGGGGCATCTCTCCCACCCCTGCCTCTTGCAGGGGACAGGCTTCCAGGTGGCCCAGCTGCTCAGAAAGTCCGGAGCACAATTCCTCCAGGAGGGTCTTGTTCCAAGGAGCAGGTGAGGCCTCTGTGCAGAAGAGGTGGAAGGTCTTCTGGTTCGTCACATGGAGGACAGAGAGGGCGTGAACCTTCTGCAGCGCCTTGCCATCAAACACCTCCTGGGGAAAGCCAAAGTCGTTTGTGTAGTTGTCACAGGAGCTAGCAGACAGACTCCTCATTTGTTGCAGGAGCATCAGGGCCCTCCAGTGCAGCAGGCTGTGGTCCTGAGGCAGTTCA
This sequence comes from Neogale vison, assembly GCF_020171115.1. Classification (NCBI taxonomy): domain Eukaryota; kingdom Metazoa; phylum Chordata; class Mammalia; order Carnivora; family Mustelidae; genus Neogale; species Neogale vison. The sequence goes on from NC_058099.1 coordinate 47,609,388, forward strand.
CATCCCAGAGAACCGAGGGAGTGGCAGCTGAGCACCACCAGGGCCACCAAAAAGGAGTAGGGCAGGGCCATCGGGGATCCTGCAGATGCCGTTGTCCTGGCTGTGGTGGGCACGTCTGGGACCCGTGGCTCTAGCTCCTCTGAACATCTTCTCTTGTGCATGAGGCTTAAGTAGGGGACATAGGAGTTTTCGATTTCTGAACGTTTCCCTTACTTTCTACTTCTCCTTTTGCTTTCCTTTCTACACTTTCTCCTGGGTTGTAGAGCACGGGTTTCTCAACCATTTCTTTTTCCTATTGCCATCTCCTGATACTGACTTTTGAATATTTATGTAATTGAACCTTCCAGCAAAACTTGGGAACACATATCTACAGTATATACAGTTATGTATGTATATCTCTGCTTTATAGATTAAAAAGGAGATCATTTTACTCCGTTTATTTAATTCAGGGTTAAGATTGACTAAATATTCCAACTGAAAGCTATATTTTAAAACTATTTATAATTTATTGGATATCTAATTATGATAACTGATGTCTACATTTTCTGACTTAAATGGAAATATAAAGGTACAATGCAAATTAAGTATTTCTAGTAGGACATAATAATATCGGTGTCCCTGGATACTGAGAATTATTCCAAATTGCTAACAGCCAATTATTTATTCAATTATTTTTGTATGTTTGTTTTTAGTTTACTGTATTTTAGTATGGCCTCAATGAGAAAATGATTTTAACTTCACTTGCTGCTAGATACTCATCCAGTTATTCCCATAATGTTTTTTCTATTTAGTACCAGATAATATTCCTGATACAATGAATTAGTATTGAAGAATTAATTGATTATGTAGAATCTATTAGTATTTTATTTCCAAAGCCCCACATCAAAACAAGGCTCAAACACCGGCAACGTCCACAAGACTGCCCTTGGCACGTTAAAGCATTGTTCCCAACCCTAACAACTACTTGTTACATTGTTGGAAGCAACTGGAACAAGTGTTCTCTCAGGTGGGGGGATGCTGAAATGGGGAGAGACCTTGTAGCTCCAGAGCAGGAAGGGTGGGGAAAAACTCAGGATCTTCTGCTCACTGTAACTAGGAACCTATCTGCTCTTTTATTTAAAAAGGGCATTTTTGTTGAAGTTCATGGCTTATAACGCTAGCAGAGTCTGTTCATTCCAGGAAAGTTTTTGTTTCTGTGTGTTTGTGTTACTTTCCTTGCTCTGGAGGAAAATCTCCCACCAGGGGACAGACTTCTGCATACAAGATGAGCCCGTGTGCACACCTGGTCACTGTCTAGCCCACCTTGCCCCCTCGCTGGCAGCCTCCCCTGTAAAGACTGTGACGGGCCACAGAACAGCAGCCTCCTGCTCCTATCTCCTCTCTGCTCCTGCCACTGTGACATCACTGCAGTGGGGACATTCCCTCAGGTCAGCAATAGTCACCAGGAGAAAAGAAAACAACTTTTCTTTTGACTTCTGCTAGGAGAGTTTCGAAAAACCTGGAAATTTCAAACAACTTTTGTTCTTCTTTGTGGCTTTGTCATTGGAAGTAAAAGGGCCAGACAGAAACCACAAAGGAAAAGGAAGCAGCTGTGTGAATGGGCAGGAGAGGCTCCTGAGGAGGGAGGGTGGACAGGAGCTCACAGGAGGTTACTACACTGGGGGAGAGGGAAACTCTGTGATTGGAGAGTGAAAAGATGGGATCTTGGAGGGCGTGGAGGAAGGGGAAATGTGCTGTACAAGAACATATGGAGTATGCGGACATAGGTACAGTGTATATGTATACATATTACATTATTGTGATATGTAACTAACATATTATTATTGTGTAACTAACAACATTCAGTGGATAGGTCACCGGTTTCCAATGGGTATTTTATTTTTTTCCACAACAGTATTTTGGAGGATCCGCCCTTTGTTGTCAGATACAAGGGAAAGGCTACGAGAAGATCAATATTAGGGAAAACATAAATTAATAGTCCCCATCTCTTACACTCTCCCTCAGTGGAAGATACTAGATACTAGTGGAAGATACTAAATGTGCCACTTCATTATATCAACAGCTCTAGGAATATTTCCACCTCACTTTACATCCGGGGAAACTGAGCTATAGAGTGTTCAAGTGAGGTTTTCATGATCAAACAACAAGGTGGAAGCAGAATCCAGATGCAGGGCACAGTCCTCTAGCCCATGTCATAAATTCCTGCCTGAAGTTCTTCTTGGAAAATTCTGAAACTTGCCTTCTTCCATACTTCCTGGAGATCATTCTTCCCTGGTTGTGTCCCACCTGCACTGGCTTCCCCATCGCTGTGCCCCTCACAGGCTCCACTTCTCCTTCTCAGCCTTAAATGTTCAAGATTCTCTGAGCTTTAGGGCATCTTCTCATTTCACTCATGTGAGACAGAAGGACTTTCAGTACAGTGCCTCGATTTCCAAATACGCAAAGGAAATTGCGATTTAATATCTCCAGGACATGCATTGTTGGAGAGTCCAGACTCACCCTTGCATCTCCAGTGGGAAGTCTGCTGTCCCCTCTTCCTGACTTTCCTCCTTCAGGCTCCTGGTCACAGATCCTCTTGGCCTCTAGCACTGTGAAGAGGTAGCCTCAGACTACTCTAGAATGATTGCTTTCCCTCTCCCTCTGCTGGCAAAGCCAGCAGATTTCCCTCTGCTCCTCACAGGGGCAGCCAAGCGGTGATTCCTAAGGTACAACTCACAAACCAGTGGGCTGCACCAACTAGGGAGGACTGGACATTGTAACTACCCAGTGGAAACACACAGAGCCTCGAGCCATGCTTCCGTAACAGCTCAAGTTCCTACCATTGCCTGCTCCTGGCGAGTGTGATTGTCTGCGTGCTCCTTTTTCTCCGGGTAACAGCGCTGAGACTGGCCCTGGGACCTCAGCTGTGAGTGGATCTAAGAAGAGTTGTTGTCTTCCGTCTTCTTGTAATTGGTGGTTGTTGGTTTTGGTCTTGTTGCTGCAGCTGTGAGGTCATGAAAACTGTTCCAACAGGTTCAGTGTTGATCCAGAAACCAGAGGATCCTGCAATACGTGAACACATGAACAACTTCAGGCTAGCTCTGTCCTGCGATGGAAGCCCTTAGGGACAGTCCTGTCACAGACACATTTTACCCACAATGCTGAGTAACTTAACTCAACACATTGTATGGCTGAAGCAGAAAGAGGAGTCCTTAGAAAGCTGGAACTCATGGCTATGTGACTTAGTGTTGTAGGTCAAGAGTATCATTTGCAGGTCCCTTTCTTGCTTTCTTCCTTTTTATCATTTCCCTTTCCTTATGTCTTCATTAGAACATGAAGAGATGGGTCGCCCGATTTTGACTCAGACTCCTTCCCAGGTAGTCACTCTGTTTCTTCTGTCTCAGATGGAGATGGATTCTCTGGAAGCAAGTCTTCAAGGCTAGGGCAGGGCACTCAAACCCAGGGACGGCTCCCCCACTCCCATCGCAGGTACCACACAGGTTTCCAGGGTTCTGGCTGCGCCAGCTGGGCCGGGTTCAAGCTGCAAACGGCAGAGCCCAGTGAGGAAGAGGGTGAAGGTCAGCTGAAGCATCTCAAGGAGGACAGACTTGGTGTGGACCTCCTGGAAGTGGCAGCCACGCTCCCTGTCCCAGTGGAGGTGTCCCTGGTTCAGAAGAAGGGACTGATGCTCCTCCTCTGTTCAGAAGCAACAGGTCCACCTGTGAAGCTGCCCGGGGCCAGGAGGCAGCTCACAGCCCAGAGCTGAGATGCTGCCACGGGGATCCAGGAGGAGCCTAGCCGAGGGGATGGGCGCTGCACCTGAGAGCTTCTGGTGGCCTGGCGGACCAGTGCGGGGTTCCCTGGCCCCTCATTCATCTTCAGTTCTTTCTATTCATGAGTCTTCAATAGAACAGGGTAGTTTTCATTTGCAGAATGTTCCTGTACACTTTTCATGCCTTTTCATTTTTGTTTGCTTTTCTTTATATATGCTTTACATAGCTTAGAAGACATTTGAAGATTCGCCCATTTCAATTATTAGTTTAATTTTTCATGGAAGTTTAATTAGCCCAAAGAAGGTAAATCTCCCAATCTATATTCTATCTATAGTCACTAGCTTCTGTTCTGTTCCTCGCCTTTCCTCTGCCGCCAGTATGGTTTCTGGTGAGTAATTCCGTCAACACAGGTGGTCCCCGTGGTCACAACCCTTCTACTTCCCGGCTTCATGGACCCTTTCCATGCACCCTTTGCTATGATGTAATTCCTTGAAGCTTTTCTCGGCTTTGAAATAGACTCTTAACCAATATTTGCTCTTATGCTACTGCCTGAGGGACATTCCACCTTTGTCTGCAGTGCGGCTCTTTTCTCCCTTACCCAGGGGAGGCTTGAGGCACCATTTCTCAGTCTACGCTCTCCTTCAGGCAACCGCTTCCCTCCCTGGGCTTTATGTGAATGGAATGGCTTGTAAATGGCAGGATCAAGGATCCATTTGTTTGTTTTCTTTTGTTTTGTTTTGTGTTTTTAAAAGATTTTATTGATTTATATGACACACAGAGAGACAGGGAGCACAAGCAGGGGGATGTGAGAGGGAGAAGCAGACTCCCAGCTGAACAGGGAGCTCGACACAAGGCTTGATCCCACGCCCCAGCATCATGACTGAAGCCTAAGGCAGACACTTAAACAACTCAACCACGGGTGCCCCTGAACGATCCGTTTTGTAAAGAATATTCATACTTGGGCATCTACCAGTGTGATGTAGAACATATCCGGTGCTTCTCATTTTTTCCTCACAGGTCTGCTTCCTTTTCTACTTACAGAATTCATATTATCCCTTCTTCTACTCTTCCCTTTAACATAACTGATATTAGTTCACTTCAATTATTATTCCAAGGTTAGTTTTTCTACAAAATCCAAGATACCAACACAGCATTGGACTTGTGAAGTCTGCCTTTCCCGTGACGACAGCATGCAAAGTGACTTCCAGGAAGTCGATGCGATTACTTCTAATGTGAAAACGAAATAACGAGTGAGAGAGTGGTACAATCCGTTCCTTCATCAGGTTGTAATCAGACTTGTTTCCTGCTTCAAAATGAAACAAATGCAAGAAGTTTTCTATAGAAACATTTAATGAACAGAAAATAAAGAATTTAATATACATAAAACATATACAATTCTCTTAACCACAAAGGGTAGGTACAACTAATATAATACAATAAAAAACTTAAACTTATAAATAGTGAAATAAATAGCGATATAAATAGTGAAATAAATAGGCAGATCAGCATGGTCATCTGAAGGCGACAGGTGTTTGTAACATTGACTTCAAGTAGCTTAATACTCCTGAATACATGTGACAAAGTGATTCAGTTCATGTCATGATGACAGCAGAAATGAGAGTCTTTGACACTACAGGACACATGGGAGTGTGATAGTATTCTTCAGAGAGAATCATTCCCATCTTGAAAGGGGTGTCACTTCCTGCTCCGCAATCTCTTATGCAAGACTGTTGACGCATACAAGGGTTTCATGATCTCTGCTCGGACCATCTCCCAGGCACAAGGGCTGTATTGCTTCTCTTGCAGATACAGGGAGATTCTCTGGAAGTAGTTCCTCAGGATGGAGTCCCCATTCACCAGGGGCACCTCTCCCACCCCTGCCTCCTGCAGGGGACAGGCTTCCAGGCGGCCCAGCTGCTCAGAAAGTCCCGAGCACAATTCCTCCAGGAGGGTCGTGTTCCAAGGAGCAGGTGAGGCCTCTGTGCAGAAGAGGTGGAAGGTCTTCCGGTTCGTCACATGGAGGACAGAGAGGGCTTGAGCCTTCTGCAGCGCCTTGCCGTCAAACACCTCCTGGGGGAAGCCAAAGTCGTTTGTGTAGTTGTCACAGGAGCTAGCAGACAGTCTCCTCATTTGTCCCAGGAGCATCAGGGCCCTCCAGTGCAGCAGGCTGTGGTCCTGAGGCAGGTCACATCCCAAAGAGCCAAGGGAGTGGCTGCTGAGCACCATCAGGGCCATCAAGAAGGAGTAGGGCAGGGCCATTGGGGATCCTGCAGATGCTGTTGTCCTGGCTGTGGTGGGCACGTTTGGGACCCCTGGCTCTAGCTCCTCTGAACATCTTCTCTTGTGCATGAGGCTTAAGTAGGGGACATAGGAGTTTTCGATTTCTGAACGTTTCCCTTACTTTCTACTTCTCCTTTTGCTTTCCTTTCTACACTTTCTCCTGGGTTGTAGAGCACGGGTTTCTCAACCGTTTCTTTTTCCTATTGCCATCTCCTGATACTGACTTTTGAATATTTATGTAATTGAACCTTCCAGCAAAACTTGGGAACACATATCTACAGTATATACAGTTATGTATGTATATCTCTGATTTATAGATAAAAAAGAGATCATTTTATTCCATTTATTTAATTCAGGGTTAATATTGACTAAATACTTCAACTGAAAGCTATATTTTAAAGATATTTATCCTTTATTGGATATCGAATTATGATAACTGATGTCTACTTAAATGGAAATATAAAGGTACAAAGCAAATTAAGTATTTCTAGTAGGACATAATAATTTCGGTGTCCCTAGATACTGAGAATTATTCCAAATTGCTAACAGCCAATTATTTATTCAATTATTATTGTATGTTTGTTTTTAGTTTACTGTATTTTAATATGGCCTCAATGAGAAAAGGATTTTTAACTTCACTTGCTGCTAGATACTCATCCAGTTATTCCCATAATGTTTTTTCTATTTAGTACCAGATAATATTCCTGATACAATGAATTAGTATTGAAGAATTAATTGATTATGTAGAATCTATTAGTATTTTATTTCCAAAGCCCCACATCAAAACAAGGCTCAAACACCAGCAACATCCACAAGACTGCCCATGGCACATTAAAGCATTGTTCCCAACCCTAACAACTACTTGTTACATTGTTGGAAGCAACTGGAACAAGTGTTCTCTCAGGTGGGGGGATGCTGAAATGGGGAGAGACCTTGTAGCTCCAGAGCAGGAAGGGTGGGGAAAAACTCAGGATCTTCTGCTCACTGTAACTTGGAACCTATCGGCTCTTTTTTTAAAAAAGGGCATTTTTGTTGAAGTTCATGGCTTAAACGCTAGCAGAGTCTGTTCATTCCAGGAAAGTTTTTGTTTCTGTGTGTTTGTGTTATTTTGCTTGCTCTGGAGGAATATCTCCCACCAGGCGACCGACTTCTGCATACAAGATGAGCCCGTGTGCACACCTGGTCACTGTCTAGCCCACCTTGCCCCCTCGCTGGCAGCCTCCCCTGTAAAGACTGTGACGGGCCACAGAACAGCAGCCTCCTGCTCCTATCTCCTCTCTGCTCCTGCCACTGTGACATCACTGCAGTGGGGACATTCCCTCAGGTCAACAATAGTCACCAGGAGAAAAAAAACAAAAAGGATTCTGCTAGGAGAGTTTCGAAAAACCTGGAAATTACAAACAACTTGAGTTCTTCTTTGTGGCTTTGTCATTGGAAGTAAAAGGGCCAGACAGAAACCACAAAGGAAAAGGAAGCAGCTGTGTGAATGGGCAGGAGAGGCTCCTGTGGAGGGAGGGTGGAGGGGAGCTCACAAGAGGTTACTACACTGGGGGAGAGGGAAACTCTGTGATTGGAGAGTGAAAGGATGGGATCTCGGAGGGCGTGAGCGAAGGGGAAATGTGCTGTACCAGAACATATGGAGTATGGGGACATAGGTACAGTGTATATGTATACATATAACATTACTGTGTATCTAATTACATTCAATGGATAGGACACCCATTCCCAATGGGTATTTTCTTTTTTTCCACAACAGTATTTTGGAGGATCCGCCCTTTATAGTCAGATACAGGGGTAAGGCTACGAGAAGATCAATATTAGGGAAAACATAAATTAATAGTCCCCATCTATTACACTCTCCCTCAGTGGAAGATACTAGATACTAGTGGAAGATACTAAATGTGCCACTTCATTATCACAACAGCTCTAGGAATATTTCCACCTCACTTTACATCCGGGGAAACTGAGCTATAGAGTGTTCAAGTGAGGTTTTCATGATCAAACAACAAGGTGGAAGCAGAATCCAGATGCAGGGCACAGTCCTCTAGCCCATGTCATAAATTCCTGCCTGAGGTCCTTCTTGGAAAATTCTGAAACTTGCCTTCTTCCATACTTCCTGGAGATCATTCTTCCCTGGTTGTGTCCCACCTGCACTGGCTTCCCCATCGCTGTGCCCCTCACAGGCTCCACTTCTCCTTCTCAGCCTTAAATGTTCAAGATTCTCTGAGCTTTAGGGCATCTTCTCATTTCACTCATGTGAGACAGAAGGACTTTCAGTACAGTGCCTCGATTTCCAAATACGCAAAGGAAATTGCGATTTAATATCTCCAGGACATGCATTGTTGGAGAGTCCAGACTCACCCTTGCATCTCCAGTGGGAAGTCTGCTGTCCCCTCTTCCTGACTTTCCTCCTTCAGGCTCCTGGTCACAGATCCTCTTGGCCTCTAGCACTGTGAAGAGGTAGCCTCAGACTACTCTAGAATGATTGCTTTCCCTCTCCCTCTGCTGGCAAAGCCAGCAGATTTCCCTCTGCTCCTCACAGGGGCAGCCAAGCGGTGATTCCTAAGGTACAACTCACAAACCAGTGGGCTGCACCAACTAGGGAGGACTGGACATTGTAACTACCCAGTGGAAACACACAGAGCCTCGAGCCATGCTTCCGTAACAGCTCAAGTTCCTACCATTGCCTGCTCCTGGCGAGTGTGATTGTCTGCGTGCTCCTTTTTCTCCGGGTAACAGCGCTGAGACTGGCCCTGGGACCTCAGCTGTGAGTGGATCTAAGAAGAGTTGTTGTCTTCCGTCTTCTTGTAATTGGTGGTTGTTGGTTTTGGTCTTGTTGCTGCAGCTGTGAGGTCATGAAAACTGTTCCAACAGGTTCAGTGTTGATCCAGAAACCAGAGGATCCTGCAATACGTGAACACATGAACAACTTCAGGCTAGCTCTGTCCTGCGATGGAAGCCCTTAGGGACAGTCCTGTCACAGACACATTTTACCCACAATGCTGAGTAACTTAACTCAACACATTGTATGGCTGAAGGAGAAAGAGGAGTCCTTAGAAAGCTGGAACTCATGGCTATGTGACTTAGTGTTGTAGGTCAAGAGTATCATTTGCAGGTCCCTTTCTTGCTTTCTTCCTTTTTATCATTTCCCTTTCCTTATGTCTTCATTTGAATATGAAGAGATGGGTCGCCAGATTTTGACTAGACTCCTTCCCAGGTAGTCACTCTGTTTCTTCTGTCTCAGATGGAGATGGATTCTCTGGAAGCAAGTCTTCAAGGCTAGGGCAGGGCACTCAAACCCAGGGACGGCTCCCCCACTCCCATCGCAGGTACCACACAGGTTTCCAGGGTTCTGGCTGCGCCAGCTGGGCCGGGTTCAAGCTGCAAACGGCAGAGCCCAGTGAGGAAGAGGGTGAAGGTCAGCTGAAGCATCTCAAGGAGGACAGACTTGGTGTGGACCTCCTGGAAGTGGCAGCCACGCTCCCTGTCCCAGTGGAGGTGTCCCTGGTTCAGAAGAAGGGACTGATGCTCCTCCTCTGTTCAGAAGCAACAGGTCCACCTGTGAAGCTGCCCGGGGCCAGGAGGCAGCTCACAGCCCAGAGCTGAGATGCTGCCACGGAGATCCAGGAGGAGCCTAGCCGAGGGGATGGGCGCTGCACCTGAGAGCTTCTGGTGGCCTGGCGGACCAGTGGGGGGTTCCCTGGCCCCTCATTCATCTTCAGTTCTTTCTATTCATGAGTCTTCAATAGACCAGGGTAGTTTTCATTTGCAGAATGTTCCTGTACACTTTTCATGCCTTTTCATTTTTGTTTGCTTTTCTTTATATATGCTTTACATAGCTTAGAAGACATTTGAAGATTCGCCCATTTCAATTATTAGTTTAATTTTTCATGGAAGTTTAATTAGCCCAAAGAAGGTAAATCTCCCAATCTATATTCTATCTATAGTCACTAGCTTCTGTTCTGTTCCTCGCCTTTCCTCTGCCGCCATTATGGTTTCTGGTGAGTAATTCCGTCAACACAGGTGGTCCCCGTGGTCACAACCCTTCTACTTCCCGGCTTCATGGACCCTTTTCATGCACCCTTTGCTATGATGTAATTCCTTGAAGCATTTCTCGGCTTTGAAATAGACTCTTAACCAATATTTGCTCTTATGCTACTGCCTGAGGGACATTCCACCTTTGTCTGCAGTGCGGCTCTTTTCTCCCTTACCCAGGGGAGGCTTGAGGCACCATTTCTCAGTCTACGCTCTCCTTCAGGCAACCGCTTCCCTCCCTGGGCTTTATGTGAATGGAATGGCTTGTAAATGGCAGGATCAAGGATCCATTTGTTTGTTTTCTTTTGTTTTGTTTTGTGTTTTTTAAAGATTTTATTGATTTATATGACACACAGAGAGACAGGGAGCACAAGCAGGGGGATGTGAGAGGGAGAAGCAGACTCCCAGCTGAACAGGGAGCTCTACACAAGGCTTGATCCCACGCCCCAGCATCATGACTGAAGCCTAAGGCAGACACTTAAACAACTCAACCACGGGTGCCCCTGAACGATCCGTTTTGTAAAGAATATTCATACTTGGGCATCTACCAGTGTGATTTAGAACATATCCGGTGCTTCTCATTTTTTCCTCACAGGTCTGCTTCCTTTTCTACTTACTGAATTCATATTATCCCTTCTTCTACTCTTCCCTTTAACATAACTGATATTAGTTCACTTCAATTATTATTCCAAGGTTAGTTTTTCTACAAAATCCAAGATACCAACACAGCATTGGACTTGTGAAGTCTGCCTTTCCCGTGACGACAGCATGCAAAGTGACTTCCAGGAAGTCGATGCGATTACTTCTAATGTGAAAACGAAATAACGAGTGAGAGAGTGGTACAATCCGTTCCTTCATCAGGTTGTAATCAGACTTGTTTCCTGCTTCAAAATGAAACAAATGCAAGAAGTTTTCTATAGAAACATTTAATGAACAGAAAATAAAGAATTTAATATACATAAAACATATACAATTCTCTTAACCACAAAGGGTAGGTACAACTAATATAATACAATAAAAAACTTAAACTTATAAATAGTGAAATAAATAGCGATATAAATAGTGAAATAAATAGGCAGATCAGCATGGTCATCTGAAGGCGACAGGTGTTTGTAACATTGACTTCAAGTAGCTTAATACTACTGAATACATGTGACAAAGTGATTCAGTTCATGTCATGATGACAGCAGAAATGAGAGTCTTTGACACTACAGGACACATGGGAGTGTGATAGTATTCTTCAGAGAGAATCATTCCCATCTTGAAAGGGGTGTCACTTCCTGCTCCGCAATCTCTTATGCAAGACTGTTGACGCATACAAGGGTTTCATGATCTCTGCTCGGACCATCTCCCAGGCACAAGGGCTGTATTGCTTGTCTTGCAGATAGAGGGAGATTCTCTGGAAGTAGTTCCTCAGGATGGAGTCCCCATTCACCAGGGGCATCTCTCCCACCCCTGCCTCCTGCAGGGGACAGGCTTCCAGGCGGCCCAGCTGCTCAGAAAGTCCCGAGCACAATTCCTCCAGGAGGGTCGTGTTCCAAGGAGCAGGTGAGGCCTCTGTGCAGAAGAGGTGGAAGGTCTTCCGGTTCGTCACATGGAGGACAGAGAGGGCTTGAGCCTTCTGCAGCGCCTTGCCGTCAAACACCTCCTGGGGGAAGCCAAAGTCGTTTGTGTAGTTGTCACAGGAGCTAGCAGACAGTCTCCTCATTTGTCCCAGGAGCATCAGGGCCCTCCAGTGCAGCAGGCTGTGGTCCTGAGGCAGGTCACATCCCAAAGAGCCAAGGGAGTGGCTGCTGAGCACCATCAGGGCCATCAAGAAGGAGTAGGGCAGGGCCATCGGGGATCCTGCAGATGCTGTTGTCCTGGCTGTGGTGGGCACGTTTGGGACCCCTGGCTCTAGCTCCTCTGAACATCTTCTCTTGTGCATGAGGCTTAAGTAGGTGACATAGGAGTTTTCGATTTCTGAACGTTTCCCTTACTTTCTACTTCTCCTTTTGCTTTCCTTTCTACACTTTCTCCTGGGTTGTAGAGCACGGGTTTCTCAACCGTTTCTTTTTCCTATTGCCATCTCCTGATACTGACTTTTGAATATTTATGTAATTGAACCTTCCAGCAAAACTTGGGAACACATATCTACAGTATATACAGTTATGTATGTATATCTCTGATTTATAGATTAAAAAAGAGATCATTTTATTCCATTTATTTAATTCAGGGTTAATATTGACTAAATACTTCAACTGAAAGCTATATTTTAAAGATATTTATCCTTATTGGATATCTAATTATGATAACTGATGTCTACTTAAATGGAAATATAAAGGTACAATGCAAATTAAGTATTTCTAGTAGGACATAATAATATCGGTGTCCCTAGATACTGAGAATTATTCCAAATTGCTAACAGCCAATTATTTATTCAATTATTATTGTATGTTTGTTTTTAGTTTACTGTATTTTAATATGGCCTCAATGAGAAAAGGATTTTTAACTTCACTTGCTGCTAGATACTCATCCAGTTATTCCCATAATGTTTTTTCTATTTAGTACCAGATAATATTCCTGATACAATGAATTAGTATTGAAGAATTAATTGATTATGTAGAATCTATTAGTATTTTATTTCCAAAGCCCCACATCAAAACAAGGCTCAAACACCAGCAACATCCACAAGACTGCCCATGGCACATTAAAGCATTGTTCCCAACCCTAACAACTACTTGTTACATTGTTGGAAGCAACTGGAACAAGTGTTCTCTCAGGTGGGGGGATGCTGAAATGGGGAGAGACCTTGTAGCTCCAGAGCAGGAAGGGTGGGGAAAAACTCAGGATCTTCTGCTCACTGTAACTTGGAACCTATCGGCTCTTTTTTTAAAAAAGGGCATTTTTGTTGAAGTTCATGGCTTAAACGCTAGCAGAGTCTGTTCATTCCAGGAAAGTTCTTGTTTCTGTGTGTTTGTGTTATTTTGCCTGCTCTGGAGGAATATCTCTCCCACCAGGCGACCGACTTCTGCATACAAGATGAGCCCGTGTGCACACCTGGTCACTGTCTAGCCCACCTTGCCCCCTCGCTGGCAGCCTCCCCTGTAAAGACTATGACGGGCCACAGAACAGCAGCCTCCTGTTCCTATCTCCTCTCTGCTCCTGCCACTGTGACATCATGCAGTGGGGACATTCCCTCAGGTCAACAATAGTCACCAGGAGAAAAAAAACAAAAAGGATTCTGCTAGGAGAGTTTCGAAAAACCTGGAAATTACAAACAACTTGAGTTCTTCTTTGTGGCTTTGTCATTGGAAGTAAAAGGGCCAGACAGAAACCACAAAGGAAAAGGAAGCAGCTGTGTGAATGGGCAGGAGAGGCTCCTGTGGAGGGAGGGTGGAGGGGAGCTCACAGGAGGTTACTACACTGGGGGAGAGGGAAACTCTGTGATTGGAGAGTGAAAGGATGGGATCTCGGAGGGCGTGAGGGAAGGGGAAATGTGCTGTACCAGAACATATGGAGAATGGGGACATAGGTACAGTGTATATGTATACATATAACATTACTGTGTATCTAATTACATTCAATGGATAGGACACCCATTCCCAATGGGTATTTTCTTTTTTTCCACAACAGTATTTTGGAGGATCTGCCCTTTATAGTCAGATACAGGGGTAAGGCTACGAGAAGATCAATATTAGGGAAAACATAAATTAATAGTCCCCATCTCTTACACTCTCCCTCAGTGGAAGATACTAGATACTAGTGGAAGATACTAAATGTGCCACTTCATTATCACAACAGCTCTGGAATATTTCCACCTCACTTTACATCCGGGGAAACTGAGCTATAGAGTGTTCAAGTGAGGTTTTCATGATCAAACAACAAGGTGGAAGCAGAATCCAGATGCAGGGCACAGTCCTCTAGCCCATGTCATAAATTCCTGCCTGAGGTCCTTCTTGGAAAATTCTGAAACTTGCCTTCTTCCATACTTCCTGGAGATCATTCTTCCCTGGTTGTGTCCCACCTGCACTGGCTTCCCCATCGCTGTGCCCCTCACAGGGTCCCCTTCTCCTTCGCAGCCTTAAATGTTCAAGATTCTCTGAGCTTTAGGGCATCTTCTCATTTCACTCATGTGAGACAGAAGGACTTTTAGTACAGTGCCTCGATTTCCAAATACGCAAAAGAAATTGCGATTTAATATCTCCAGGACATGCATTGTTGGAGAGTCCAGAATCACCCTTGCATCTCCAGTGGGAAGTCTGCTGTCCCCTCTTCCTGACTTTCCTCCTTCAGGCTCCTGGTCACAGATCCTCTTGGCCTCTAGCACTGTGAAGAGGTAGCCTCAGACTACTCTAGAATGATTGCTTTCCCTCTCCCTCTGCTGGCAAAGCCAGCAGATTTCCCTCTGCTCCTCACAGGGGCAGCCAAGCGGTGATTCCTAAGGTACAACTCACAAACCAGTGGGCTGCACCAACTAGGGAGGACTGGACATTGTAACTACCCAGTGGAAACATACAGAGCCTCGAGCCATGCTTCCGTAACAGCTCAAGTTCCTACCATTGCCTGCTCCTGGTGAGTGTGATTGTCTGCGTGCTCCTTTTTCTCCAGGTACCAGCGCTGAGACTGGCCCTGGGACCTCAGCTGTGAGTGGATCTAAGAAGAGTTGTTGTCTTCCGTCTTCTTGTAATTGGTGGTTGTTGGTTTTGGTCTTGTTGCTGCAGCTGTGAGGTCATGAAAACTGTTCCAACAGGTTCAGTGTTGATCCAGAAACCAGAGGATCCTGCAATACGTGAACACATGAACAACTTCAGGCTAGCTCTGTCCTGCGATGGAAGCCCTTAGGGACAGTCCTGTCACAGACACATTTTACCCACAATGCTGAGTAACTTAACTCAACACATTGTATGGCTGAGGCAGAAAGAGGAGTCCTTAGAAAGCTGGAACTCATGGCTATGTGACTTAGTGTTGTAGGTCAAGAGTATCATTTGCAGGTCCCTTTCTTGCTTTCTTCCTTTTTATCATTTCCCTTTCCTTATGTCTTCATTTGAATATGAAGAGATGGGTCGCCCAATTTTGACTCAGACTCCTTCCCAGGTAGTCACTCCATTTCTTCTGTCTCAGATGGAGATGGATTCTCTGGAAGCAAGTCTTCAAGGCTAGGGCAGGGCCCTCAACCCAGGGGCGGCTCCCCCACTCCCATCGCAGGTACCACACAGGTTTCCAGGGTTCTGGCTGCCCCAGCAGGGACGGGTTCAGGCAGCAAATGGCAGTGCCCAGTGAGGAAGAGGGTGAAGGTCAGCTGAAGCATCTCAAGGAGGACAGACTTGGTGTGGACCTCCTAGAAGTGGGAGCCACGCATCTTGTCCCAGTGGAGGTGTCCCTGGTTCAGAAGAAGGGACTGATGCTCCTCCTCTGTTCAGAAGCAACAGGTCCACCTGTGAAGCTGCCCGGGGCCAGGAGGCAGCTCACAGCCTAGAGCTGAGATGCTGCCACGGGGATCCAGGAGGAGCCCAGCCGAGGGGCTGGCGGCTGCGTCTGAGGGCTTCTGGTGCCCTGGCCCCCAATTCATCTTCAGTTCTTTCTATTCATGAGTCTTCAATAGAACAGGGTAGTTTACATTTGCAGAATGTTCCTGTACACTTTTCATGCCTTTTCATTTTTGTTTGCTTTTCTTTATATATTTGAAGACATCGCCCATTTTAATTATTAGTATATTTTTTCATGGAATTTAATTAGCCCAAGGAAGGTAAATCTCCCAATCTATATTCTATCTATAGTCACTAGCTTCTGTTCTGTTCCTCGCCTTTCCTCTGCCGCCATTATGGTTTCTGGTGAGTAATTCCGTCAACACAGGTGGTCCCTGTGGTCACAACCCTTCTACTTCCCGGCTTCATGGACCCTTTTCATGCACCCTTTGCTATGATGCAATTCCTTGAAATGTTTCTCAGCTTTGAAATAGACTCTTAACCAATATTCGCTCTTATACTACTGCCTGAGGGACATTCCACCTTTGTCTGCAGTGCGGCTCTTTTCTCCCTTAACCAGGGGAGGCTTGAGGCACCATTTCTCAGTCTACGCTCTCCTCCCAGGCAACTGCTTCCTTCCCTGGGCTTTATGTGAATGGAATGGCTTGTAAATGGCAGGATCAAGGATCCATTTGTTTGTTTTCTTTTGTTTTGTGTTTTTTAAAGATTTTATTGATTTATATGACACACAGAGAGACAGGGAGCACAAGCAGGGGGATGTGAGAGGGAGAAGCAGACTCCCAGCTGAACAGGGAGCTCGACACAGGCCTTGATCCCACACCCCAGCATCATGACTGAAGCCTAAGGCAGACACTTAACCAACTCAACCACGGGTGCCTCTGAACGATCCGTATTGTAAAGAATATTCATACTTGGGCATCTACCAGTGTGATTTAGAACATATCCGGTGCTTTTCATTTTTTACCTCACAGGTCTGCTTCCTTTTCTACTTACTGAATTCATATTATCCCTTCTTCTACTCTTCCCTTTAACATAACTGATATTAGTTCACTTCAATTATTATTCCAAGGTTAGTTTTTCTACAAAATCCAAGATACCAACACAGCATTGGACTTGTGAAGTCTGTCTTTCCCGTGACAACAGTATGCAAAGTGACTTCCAGGAAGTCGATGCGATTACTTCTAATGTGAAAACAAAATAACGAGTGAGAGAGTGGTACAATCCATTCCTTCATCAGGTTGTAATCAGACTTGTTTCCTGCTTCAAAATGAAACAAATGCAAGAAGTTTTCTATAGAAACATTTAATGAACAGAAAATAAAGAATTTAATATACGTAAAACATATACAATTCTCTTAATCACAAAGGGTAGGTACAACTAATATAATACAATAAAAAAATAACTTAAATCTTATAAATAGTGAAATAAATAGGCAGATCAGCATGGTCATCTGAAGACGACAAGTGTTTGTAACGTTGACTTCAAGTTGCTTAATACTCCTGAATACATGTAACAAATTGATTCAGTTCATGTCATGATGAAAGCAGAAATGAGAGTCTTTGACACTACAGGACACATGGGAGTGTGATAGTATTCTTCAGAGAGAATCATTTCCATCTTGAAATGCTCCGCAATCTCTTATGCAAGACTGTTGATGCATACAAGGGTTTCATGATCTCTGCTCGGACCATCTCCCAGGCACAAGGGCTGTATTGCTTGTCTTGCAGATAGAGGGAGATTCTCTGGAAGTAGTTCCTCAGGATGGAGTCCCCATTCACCAGGGGCGGCTCTCCCACCCCTACCTCCTGCGGGGGACAGGCTTCCAGGCGGCCCAGCTGCTCAGAAAGTCCCGAGCACAATTCCTCCAGGAGGGTCGTGTTCCAAGGAGCAGGTGAGGCCTCTGTGCAGAAGAGGTGGAAGGTCTTCCGGTTCGTCACATGGAGGACAGAGAGGGCTTGAGCCTTCTGCAGCGCCTAGCCGTCAAACACCTCCTGGGGGAAGCCAAAGTCGTTTGTGTAGTTGTCACAGGAGCTAGCAGACAGTCTCCTCATTTGTCCCAGGAGCATCAGGGCCCTCCAGTGCAGCAGGCTGTGGTCCTGAGGCAGGTCACATCCCAGAAAGCCGAGGGAGTGGCAGCTGAGCACCACCAAGGCAACTAAGAAGGAGCAGAGCAGGGCCATTGTGGATTCTGCAGGTGCTGTTGTCCTGGCTGGCATGGGCATGTCTGGGACCCGTGGCTCTAGCTCCTCTGAACATCTTCTCTTGTGCGTGAGGCTTAAGTAGGGGATATAGAAGTTTTCAATTTCTGAACGTTACCCTTACTTTCTATTTCTCTTTTTGCTTTCCTTTCTACATTTTCTACTTGGGTTTATAGAATGGGTTTTTCAACTATGTATTATTTTCTTTAAGTATTATCCTTGCCTTCAGAATCTTTTTGGATTTTTTTTTTAAAGATTTTATTTATTTATTTGTCACAGAGAGATCACAAGTAGGCAGAGAGGCAGGCAGAGAGAGAGAAAGGAGGAAGCAGGCTCCCTGCTGAGCAGAGAGCCCAATGCGGGACTCGATCCCAGGACACTGAGATCATGACCTGAGCCGAAGGCAGGGGCTTAACCCACTGAGCCACCCAGGCGCCCTTTTTGGATGTTTTTTAATGGAAATTTCCAAGAAAACTTAATATCAGGGAGACATAGTATATATCATTATTTAATGTATTTTTGTCTGTGCTTCAAGATTAAAAAAAAAAAGTATGACTTTTATCGAAATCGGGGTCCAGAATGACTAAAAATTTTAAGCCAATAGTTATATTTTAAAGCTATTGATGCTTATGTATGTAAGTAAATTTGATGAGTGACTTATAATTTCTGTACATTTATACAGTGAAGTATATGGAGTACATATGCAAATTAACAAGGTCTAAAAGGACATAATAATTTTGGTGTACCTGAACATTTACAATCAATCCAGATTGCTAAATGCAAGTGCAAACTGAAATTATTTACTTAACATGTGTTTTTTAGTGTACTGAATTTGAATGTTGCCTCATATGAAAATCATTTTTTTTAAGATTTTTATTTATTTATTTGACAGAGAGAAAGATACAGAGAGAGTACAAGTAGACAGAGCAACGGGCAGACAGTGAGGGAGAAGCAGGCTCCCAACGAGCAGGGAGCCTGATGCGAGTCTCCATCCCAGCACCCTGGGATCATGACCTGAGCTGAAAGCGGCCGCCCAACTGACGGAGCCCCCCAGGCACCACGACAACCTCATCTTTAACTTCACCTGCTACTATGTACTCTGGAAGGTATTGTCAAAATGTTTTTTCTGTTTAACACTAGATAACTACTGAGGTGTTGAATGAGTTTTGTAGAGCTAAATCATAAAATTTAATGTATTTGTGTTTTCATTTCCAATGCCTGCATCACAACAGGCCTCAGAAATCAGCAATGGCCACAAGACACCACTGGCAGCTCACCAGTAAGAAAGATGACCTGTCCAGGTAAGACTCTGAGACCCAGGAAATGATGGAGAGAAACTCCTCCAATCCTAAAGGATTCCTGTTATTCCTAGATTTCTCACACTGATCTTGAGGACAGTTTGTGTCCTCTAAGAATTCTGTGCCATTGTTCCTTATGTACTATCCACTAAAACCAGTGAACAACAATAAATAACACGGTTTTGTTAGAGCGCTCCAAGGCATTGCAAGTGCCCCCAGCAGGAAGTCTGGTTCTTTTTTGGGAAGAGGAGGTGTCAAGGTTCTAATTCCAGATGACAGAATTTTCCCAGCAGCACCTCACTGACAAGGTAGTTAATCACCTCTACTAACCTCCCTCTGCAGTGACTGAGTGCCCTCCACCTGGCTCTCCTGGACTCACTCCTGAGGACAGGCTGGCCATGTCCTGAGGACTCTAGATTCCCCTGATGTGCAGGAGCTGGTTTCCTTGTTAGGAAAGCACTTACTCCCCCTAGATCCTTGCCCTTGCCTTTGCCCCTGGAGTGTTTGTGTCCGGGACCCTCTCAGTGCTCACCTCCTCCTCTCCTGACCAGGTATCACAGGTGTCAACAGCCCCCAGATGCTGAAGGTGAACGTTTGTTTTCTCCAAGTAGAGAGAAGGTCAATTATAATCCTTTCACCTTGAATAAGGGAATACATTTATTATGCCATCACAGCTCCTAATTATCTTTTTTTTATTGTTTTAAGGTAAGCTCCACCCACATTTTTTTTTAAGATTTTATTTATTTGACAGGCAGAGATCACAAGTAGGCAGAGCAGCAGGCAGAGAGAGAGGAAGGGAAGCAGGCTCCCTGCTGAGCAGAGAGCCTGATGCAGGACTGCATCTCAGGACCTTGGGATCATGACCCGAGACAAAGGCAGAGGCTTTAACCCACTGAGCCACCCAGGCGCCCCTCACCCACATTTTTTTTAAAGTAAGGCCAACATAGGGTTCAAATCACAGTCTGACATCAAGCCCTAATGTTAGAATAAGAATCATATCCTCAACCAACTGAGCCACCCAGGATCCCCCATAGTTCAGATTTTCCTGAAGCTAGCGAACACTTGTTACGCCCAAACTTTCTGAGCTCAGCACAGGGATTTCACTGACTGGGTCTCTCAGGAGAAACTTTCAGCACAGAAACTGATGACCTTCACTGGCTCATTCAGACTGTGTGTGTTTCCAGTCGGCAGCTTCATCTGGCCATCTGTTTGGTGCTCAGAATGTGGGGGGATGAGGCCCAGGCTATGATGTCAGGGACAAAGCACCTTGTTGCCTTTCCTTATTCACGGTGTTGCATTTCCAACTTAAGTAACAACAGCAAAGAGAATTTGAATAACTTAATATTTCCACATGCTTTACTGGACATGCTCTCACTTGCTGGTCCTGATCATGTTCTACGTCATCATGAGGATCACATAGAAGGAAGGAAGAGGAGGGCCAAGGGGCTGCCTCGCGTTTCTCTTTCATTTTTAAGACATCAGTTTTTCTGTTTCTCATGTCACCTTTCTTAGAAAGCAAAACATGACAGCTGTGTGTGGGGGAGGGGGAAGACAACTGTTCTGTCTGAACGTGACAAAAGTGAAAGAGTGGCCTGTCCGCTGAGAAAACGGCAGAGTGTACGTCAGCAAATTTGATGCAGCAACATTGGGATGAGCAGCTCCAGCAGACGGGGGGAATGAAGGCTGGACTGAGTTATTGCAAGTCAGAAAAGTGACTGCCTCGGCCAGAGGATCCCACAAGACCAACTCTTGGGTCCCCATGAGGCCCTCAGCTCTACAAGAGGAGCCACCTCGTTTTCCTTTCGTTCAATCCACGGGTACTCGGCTCTGAGGAGAGATGAGAGGAGTCACACCAACCAGCTCTCAAGAGACTGGCAACCAGGACTCAGCTGATCACCCTCCCTGGAAGGAGACAGGATCCTCGCCCTGCCTGAGAGCTCTACCTACCTGATAAGTCCACTCAGGCCTGGAAAAGGTTGCCTGAGAAGTCCCATATGAAGACGAGGGGAACTGAAGGATCCTACATGATTCTGCTCTGCACCTGGATTAGAATAATGATGAGGATCTTTCAAATGACAACACTAAAGCTAACTGCAGTCTAACCCTTCTGAGATCCTTGAAACCATTACCTCTGTCTTCTCATTAACCCCATTTGGATCCCGCTTATTTCTGCAGCTGTTTGGAGAGAAAAAGAAACCTGGATTTAGAATGTTTCAGATCAAACCAATATCCAAGGTGGAACACAAAGGAGTTGTGAGATAATGGCTGGTCTGGAAGCAGCTGTTAAAACATGTGAGGAATAGAAATGGACAGAGGACTCAGGAAGCAGGAGAGTCCATGGCATGAAGTCAGTCAGGTGGAGAGGGTGAGGGATCAAGGACTCTAGATTGCACTGTGGATGCCAAAGGCTTGTTGACTGTGGTTGTGTGTGGCAACAGGGGGTGTGGGAGGATGCAGGACTGACTTGAAGTTCCTAAGACAAGTTGTCAGGATCCCTTTTAAACATTCATGATAGTGGGGAGGAGTCAAGATGGCAGAGAAGTAACAGGCTGAGATGACATCAGGTAGCAGGAGATCAGCTAGACAGTTTATCCAACCATTCCAAACAGCTACACTCTAATAAAAGATCGAAGAAGAACAGCAATTCTAGAAACAGAAAATCAACCACTTTCTGAAAGGTGGGACCTGTGGAGAAGTGAATCTAAAGTGATGGAAAAATAGACCGCAGGGGGATGATCTGGCTCCCCGCAAGCAGTGGATCAATGGAGCACAAAGTCAGAACTTTTAAAAGTCTGTTCCACTGAGGGACGTCACTCCAGATGGTAAGCCGGGGTGAAGCCCAGGCGGGGATAGCATGGTCTCACATCCTGCAGGGTTCAAGAAGGGTCGGGTTTCTTTGAGCGTCACAGAGCTCCCAGGTATTAGAGCTAGGAAGCCGGTTACAGAGACTGAGCTGAGAAATGAGCTCTGAACTCGGAGTTACCTTAAGCTGTGATCCGTGGCATAGGCAGACCCCTTCTCTGTGAGCACGGACCCCACTAGATCCTGGGAGATCCCCGGAAAAGTGCATGGATCTCCTGGGTTTGGAGACTTCAGGCGGGGCTGTGTGCCAGAGTCGCTTGGTCACAGGCTGGGGGAGCTCAAAGCGGGGCTATAGGCCAGGGAGATGCAAATGATTGAGCACTTTTCTCCAAGGGTGCACTGAGGAGTAGTGCTCCAAACTCTCAGCTCCTCTGGGCCAGAGATTCGGAGGCCACCATTTTCATGCCATCCTCCAGAACTCTATGGAAAGTGTTCAGGGAACAAAAGCTCCAAAGGGGAACCCCAGCGGATTACTTAGCCCGGCCCCTGGTAAGGGCTGTGCAATTCCGCCTTGGGCAAAGACACTTGAGAATCACTACAACAGGCCCCTCCCCCAGAAGATCAGCAAGAAATTCAGCCAAGACTCAGTTCACTACCAAGAACAGCAGAATTCCAGAGGAGGAGCAAGCAAAGCATGGAACTCATGGCTTTCTCCCCATGATTCTTAGTCTTGTAAAGTTAATTAATTCTTTTGAATTTTATTTTATTCTTAAGATAAAATTTTTTTAACCTTTACCCTTTCCTCTTTTAACTTTTAAACCAGTTTATCTCAACCATACCTTTCATTAAAAAAAAAACTTTTTTGAACCTTCATTATTATAGTCATATTTTATCCTTCATTGTATCTACCTTTATTGTTTGTATACACATACGGATTTTTCTTTTAAAAAATTTCGGGTTACAACTTCTTCTAATAGCTCAAAATATACCCTAAATCTAGCACAGATTTTTGTTCTACTCTCCAGCCTGAGCAAAGTCTCTCCACTTATCTTATCAACTCCTTTTTTAGAAAATTTTTTTAAAAAGTTTCATCTTTATAGTCATATTCCATACCTACATCATGTTTACTCTTAGTGTGTGTGTGTGTGTGTGTGTGTGTGTGTGTATTTTATTCATTCTTTAAATTTTGGGAGATAGTGTCTTTTAAGAGACTAAAATACTTCCAACATTAAGTGGATGACTCTGTTCTAGCCACCAATCTAATATATATACATATATTTTTCTTTATTTAATTTTTTTATCTGAACTCTTTGTACCCCATTTCTTCCCCCCATGATTTGGGTCTCTTCTGATTTAGTTAGAGCACGTTTTCCTGGGGTCCTTGTCACCCTTTTAGTATTTTATTCACTCCTTCATATATTCTTATCGGGATAAAAGGACAAAGTGGGAAAATGCACTGCAAAAAAACAAAACAAAACAAACAAACAAACAAAAAAACAAACAAACAAGAGGCAGTACTGAAGGCTAGGGACCTAATCAATATGGACTTTCGTAATATGTCAGTTCTAGAGTTCAGAATGATGATTGTCAAGGTGCCAGCTGGCCTCCAAAAAGACATGAAAGATATTAGAGAAACCCTGTCTGCAGAAATAAAGGCCCTTTCTGAGAAATAAAAGAACTAAAATCTAACCAATTTGAAATCAAAAAAGCTATTAATGAGGTACAATAAAAACTAGAGGCTCTTACTGCTAGGATAAATGAGGCAGAGGAGAGAATTAGTTATATAGAAGACCAGATGACAGAGAAGAAAGAAGCTGAGCAAAAGAGAGACAAACAATGACTAGACCACGAGGGGAGAATTCGAGAGATAAGTGACACCATAAGATGAAACAACATTAGAATAATTGGGATTCCAGAAGAAGAAGAAAGAGAGAGGGGAGCAGAAGGAAAATTGGAGAGAAATATTGGATAGAATTTCCCTAATATGGCAAAGGGAACAAGCATCAAAATTCCGGAGGCACAGAGAACTTCCCTCAAAATCAATAAGAATAGGTCCACACGCCGTCAGCTAATAGTAACATTTACAAGTCTTAGTGACAAAGAGAAAATCCTGAAAGCAGCAAGGGACAGGAAGTCTGTAACATACAATGGTAAAAATATTAGATTGGCAACAGACTTATCCACAGAGAACTGGCAGGCCAGAAAGAACTGGTGTGATATATTCAGAGCACTCAAGGAGAAGAATGTGCAGCCAAGAATACTATATCCAGCTAGGCTATCATTGAAAATAGAAAGAGAGATTAAAAAAACCTTCCAGGACAAACAAAAACGAAAACAATTTGTAAACACCAAAACAGTTCTACAGGAAATATTGAAAGGGGTCCTCTAAGCAAAGAGAGAGCCCCAAAGTAGTAGACCAGAAAGGAACAGAGACAATACACAGTAAGAGTCACCTTACAGGCAATACAGTGGCACTAAATTCATATCTCTCAATAGTTACCCTAAATGTAAATGAGCTAAATGCCCCAAGCAAAAGACACAGGGTATCAGAATGGATAAAAAATCAAAACCCATCAATATGCTGCCTACAAGAAACTCATTTGAGACCCAAAGACACCTCCAGATTTAAAGTGAGGGGGTGGAAAATAATTTACTATGCTAATAGACATCAAAAGAAAACTGGGGTGGCAAGGCTTATATCAGCTCAATTAGATTTCAAGACAAAGACTCTAATAAGAGATGAGGAAGGACACTATATCATACTCAAAGGGTTTGTCCAACAAGAAGATCTAACAATTGTAAGTATCTATGCCCCTAACATGGGAGCAGCCAATTTTATAAATCAATTAATAACAAAATCAAAGAAACACAGCGACAAGAATACAATAATAGTAGGGGACTTAACACTCCCCTCACTGAAATGGACAGACCATCCAAGCAAAAGATCAACAAGGAAATAAAGGCCTCAAGTGACACACTGAACCGGAGGGACATAACAGATATATTCAGAACATTCCATCTCAAAGCAAAAGAAAACACATTCTCCTCCAGTGCACATGGAACATTCTCCAGAATACATCACATCCTGGGTCCTAAATCAGGTCTCAACTGGTATCAAAAGATTTTGACCATTCCCTTCATACTTTCACACCACAATGCTGAGAAGTTAGAACTCCATCACAAGAGGAAATTTGGAAAGAACCCAAATACATGGAGACTAAAGAGCATCTGTCGTAAGAATGAATGTGTCTACCGGGAAATTAAAGAAGAATTGAAAAAATTAATGGAAACAAATGATGATGAAAACACAATGGTTCAAAATCTGGGGGACACAGCAAAGGCAGTCCTGAGAGGAAAATATACAGCAATACAAACCTTTCTCAAGAACAAGAAAGGTCTCACATACACAACCTAACCCTACACATAAAGGACCTGGAGAAAGAACAACAAGGAAAGCCTACACCCAGCAGGGGAAGAGAAGTAATAAAGATCCAGAGCAGAAATCAATGAAATAGACACACACACACAAAAAAAAGTCGAACAAATCGATGAAACCAGGAGCTGGTTCTTTCAAAGAATGAATAAGATTGGGCCAGACTGATCAAAAAGCAAACAAAAGGAACCAAATAAATTAAATCATGAATGAAAGAGGAGAGACCACAACCAACACGAAAGAAATACAAACAATTATAAGAACATATTATGAGCAACTATACGCCAGTAGATTTGCCAATTTGACAATCTTCCAGATTTGACAATCTGGAAGAAAGGGATACATTCCCAGAGACATATAAACTACCACAACTGAACCAGGAAGAAGGAGAAAACCTGAACAGACCCATAACCAGTAAGGAGATTGAAGCAGTCATCAAAAATCTCCAAACAAAAAAGAGTCCAGGGCCAGACGGCTTCCCAGGGGAATTCTAGAAACATTTAAAGAAGAACTCCTTCGTATTCTCCTGAAACTGCTCCAAAAAATAGAAATGGAAGGAAAACTTCCAAACTCATTTTATGAGGCCAGCATTACCTTGATCCCAAAACCAGACAAGGATCCCATCAAAAACAATCTGAGGGGTTTGAAGTGGCTGGGGGTGTGGGAGGTTGGGTACCAGGTGGTGGGTATTATAGGGGGCACGGATTGCATGGAGCACTGGGTGTGGTGAAAAAATAATGAATACTGTTTTTTCTGAAAATAAATAAATTGGGGAAAAAAAAGGCCAAAAAAAAAAAAAAAAAGCCTCTCTAGCAGGTAGCTCTGCAAAACCTAAGCTGAGATGACAGCAAAACAGAAAGCTGTTGTGTGAACAGGCTGTGAGGTCAAGACAGTGAATGCCAAGTGTGCTGTGGGGACTACTGCCTTGGCAAGGAAGATAACTGTTAGGAAAGGGGAATGTGTTCTTGAATGAGAATGGGGTGGTGGGTAGAGGGCAGGGTGGATGCCAGAAGTTAAGGAAATAACATGTTCTTCTGCACTTCCAACTAGATATTTATTCTCAACTCTCAGATGTTTGCAGAAGGCACTGGTGAAAAATAAAAACCCTTCTTGGCAATGGGGGATGAATGGGTCAGCCTTTTCGAGAATTCACAACAGAATTCCAGTTTGGGAGGCTGCCTTCTGTGCAAGTAAGGTACTGCTGTGTAGGCCACACTGTTCCCAAGAATTTTGGAGGTGGAGACAAACCATATTCTCATATATAGTTGTCAGAATTAAGATAAGACCATCGCCACCATATTTATGCCATTCCGTACGGAAGATGCACTGCTAGGTGCCTTTCAGTGCATGAGTTCAGTGAATATTCATACTATTTTGTCAACATTGTTAAATCTGCTTTTACTCCTGAATTATGCACAACTCACTATTGCTCCATGGATTTCCATGATTCATGTATTTTCAGCTGATTGGACCAATGATTTTTCATTGTTCTAAATATTAGGAGAGTGGATGCTTAACCGGGCTTCCCACCTTTATTTTTGAAGAAAGTCTGTCACTGTTTATGTGCATGAGAATCTCATGATGTGGATATCCACCAAACATTGTGGTATTCCGAACATGAGGAAATACTAGCAGTGAGCAACAGAGAAGAATTCTTACCACATCAAACTCTCTAAAAAACAGCATTGGGGTATTATGCTGCTGTAGGAAACAGTGTCACAAGGAGGACTTAGGGAACCTAATAATTAAGCTGATAATTCTGGGAAACATGAATTTATCTGTAGTAATAGATAATTTGATGAAGGATTGAATGAGTTATCCATTGCTGCCAAGTGAATTCTTAAAGCCAAGAGGCTCACTGGTGTGCAAGGAAGTAAGAACCAAGACAGGATAAACCACCGTCAGTAGTTCAGTCATGATGAAAAATAAATACAACATTAAACATATTAACATGATTTGCAGAACATTGAATCCATGAAATCACTCAGGAAAAAAGAAATGACATAAAAGGGCAAACCATGCCCAGAATAATGAACCCCATTATTCCCAGATCCCACGCGATATTCTTCTCCAAGTCAGACGCACTGACTTCTCTTGTTCATGCTCCCTCCCGCTCCAGGGTGGTCTCTGCTTATGCATTCCACCAAACCGACTCTCAGGAAGGTCAGCAAAGGCATCTGTGTTTCTGACATCGCAGGCAGTTTCAATCCATATCTTCCAGGAATCCGCTGATGGTCTTTGAAACACATTTACTTCCTTAAAGACACTCACCAGCATCCTCCCTTATCCCTGTGCTGTATGGCCAAGAGTCCACCGTCTCCTTTGTGGCTCTTCTCTCCCGTCCCTTCAATGGCTGAAGAGCCTCAGGATCAAGTTTTGTCTGTTTCTCACACGACACGGTCTTCCTGCGTGACCACCTCTGTTTCTGGCTTTGCCTGCTAGATGTGGACCTCAGCTGTGGCGTTTCTTGTCAACTGCCAACTCACCTGCCCCCGACACCGGACATACGTGTCTCCATGTCTGCCAGTGACCTGTTGAGGGGTCTGCAGATTTTCTGTGTGCACTTCCTGTGTGCTTCTACCTCTCTGCTCAGGCAGCAGGTGAGAGAAGTCACTTCCTTTCCTTCTTCATTAAAACATTAAATAGGAGGATTGTTTTTAGATCCCATCCCTACAGCAACCATATATATATATTCCTACAACCAAAGATGTAGACATCAGGATCTGTATTTATTATGTCCTATAGCCCAAGGTCAAGTTGTCTTAGAGAAAGTCAGTTGTCATTTCCAACGTTAATGCAGTATGACGGTAAATGCATTCTGCTGTCCAATTTCCAACGGAGTTACACAATCAGACCTGGTGTGCCTCTTTGAAAACCCTTTTGTCCTTAAAGTTCCATAAAGAAAAAATGATAAACTGATTACATATTATAAATATATTTTATTATATTCTGCTATGTAAAGGTGCACATCATGTTTTATGAAAACTGAATCTTATCAATATTTACATAAATAAATATTTAAATAGATAAATAGACACGAGCAAGGTCATCTGTAAGCAACTACTGCTTGTAGAGTTGACATGTTCTGAAAACATGTGACAAATTGACCGTGTTCATGTCTTCACAACAGCAGAAATGAGAATCTCTGACACGGCAGAACTCCAGAATGTGTGATGTTATCAGTCAGAAGGAATCATTTCCGTATTGAAAGGGATGTCACTTCCCGCTCCTTAGTCTCTTATGCAAGGTTGTTGATGCATACAAGGGTTTCATGATCTCTGCTCGGACCATCTCCCAGGCACAAGGGCTGTATTGCTTCTCTTGCAGATAGAGGGAGATTCTCTGGAAATAGTTCCTCAGGATGGAGTCCCCATTCACCAGGGGCATTTCTCCCACCCCTGCCTCCAGCAGGGGACAGGCTTCCAGGCGATCCAGCTGCTCAGAAAGTCCTGAGCACAATTCCTCCAGGAGGGTCGTGTTCCAAGGAGCAGGTGAGGCCTCTGTGCAGAAGAGGTGGAAGGTCTTCTGGTTTGTCACATGGACGACAAAGAGGGCGTGAGCCTTCTGTAGTGCCTTGCCATCAAACACCTCCTGGGGGAAGCCAAAGTTGCTTGTGTACCTGTCACAGGAGCTAGCAGACAGTCTCCTCATTTGTCGCAGGAGCATCAGGGCCCTCCACTGCAGCAGACTGTGGTCCTGAGGCAGGTCACATCCCAGAGAGCCTAGGGAGTGGCAGCTGAGCACCACCAGGGCCACCAAGAAGGAGCAGGACAGGGCCATGGGGGATCCTACAGATGCTGTTGTCCTGGCTGGGGTGGGCACGTCTGGGACCCGTGGCTCTAGCTCCACTGAACATCTTCTCCTGTGCGTGTGACTTAAGTAGGGGACATAGGAGTTTTCGATTTCTGAACGTTTCCCTTTCTTTCTACTTCTCTTTTTGCTTTCCTTTCTATACTTTCTCCTGGGCTGTAGAGCACGGGTTTCTCAACCATTTCTTTTCCTATTGCCACCTCCTGTCACAGTCTTTTGAATATTTATGTATTTGAACCTTCCAACAAAACTTGGTAACATGAATCCACAGTCTATATAGCTATGTATGTATGGCTTTGCTTAATAGATTTGAAAAGAAAGTGTTCATTTTACTCTGTTTGTTTAATTCAGTGTTAAGATGGACAAAAACTTCAACTGAGAGCTATATATTTTTTAACTAATTAATTTATTTTCAGAAAAACAGTATTCATTATTTTTTCACCACACCCA